>NW_028277079.1:1504255-1805107 GCF_059951505.1 Python bivittatus | reverse complement strand
TTCCTGACAGTTTTGGTGCATTGGCCGGGAAAGGACAAGCTGAGCATTTGCTCTCAGCTGCTCCTTCCTGGAACTACCCACACCGTTGCTTCAAAGGTCTAAAGGTAAGAAGGTACGTGTTTGGAAGTTCCAATGGGGTTTTGGTTTCTTCAGAATTTCTGATATGTATCTTATTATGTAAGAAGTATTCCGGCTATGGAAGAGTTGCTATGCTCGAGGGCGAAACAGTTCAGGAATTCCTGTAGCTGGGAACTTGTCGAAGCTGGCGTTGAAGGAGCTCCGCTAACGTGGTGTTGTAATCAAGGTCGCGCCTTGAAGTTTATTTCTCTATCCTTTTGTCTATTCTTTTGTTTCAGAGATCTATACCTTTACTTTGATGACTATTTTTCATACTTTGGTTTCTCTTTTCTACCTGATGGGGTGGCTTGGGTTTTGCTATGAGATTTCTCATTATTTGGCGATTATTATGTTGCTCATTTATTTTTGTCCGTGTTGTTTATATTGCATTTATTGTGAGTATTTACGGTCATTATTGTTTTATGTTTTTGTTAGTTGTTTGTCTAGCTGCTCTATTGTATTTCACATAGGGGCGTTGTCAGGATCTACGCAAACCAGAACCTTCAATTGTTTTTATTTCGCTTTTATTGCTAACCAAACTTTTGCTTTTACTGCTAAACGTAGGTCAATAGTGAAATGCTGGGAATGTTATTCTAACCGTTTGCTTGGCCTGCCATAAACAGGGGGGAGAGGAGGCCAGGTGCCGTTATCTTTATCTTGAAACAAGCATCCAAGGCCAAGAGGTGTGAGAACCGGGGCAAGGCGCGAAGAGCTGCAAGCGGGAATAGAAACCTAGAAGGGGGGGAAGTTGGGCTTAAAAGGACAAGGCTTTGCTATGTAGAATTAGACTCAACAAACTATGATGCTGTATGCTTCTCCTGAATAACGAAATCTCTGATGGAACTTTTAGTCTCCAGAGGATTTACTGAATTTTGGGATTGAGTGTGCAGACTCTGACATTTTGTTGAGTCTCACTCCACTTTACGAGGGATTTACTGGGGAACCAACCACCGTGGAGAAATCCCTCGAAAAGCCGACCGCGGCTGCGGAAATGGAGGAGGAGTGCCCTGTGGCCGGGGCCGTAGGTGGATCTGAGGGGGAGGAATCCCTGACCAGTACCTACCCGACTCCCCCGCCACCACGGAAACCTGACCGGTGCAAAACTAAGTTGTGGAGCATGGAATTGCTGACTGGGGAAATGTCATTCCTAGACATGGCCCCTGATAAGCGCTGGGCCCTGACGACAGGGAGAACCGAATCCACACGGAGGGGGACCGTAGAAGATTGCGTGCAGATCCTGCAATCGGAAAACACCTTGATAAAGAGGGAGCTGATGAGGATGAGCGAACTCGTCTGTCATTCAGGTCTGTACCAAAGCCCGGGTACAGAGGGGGAGGGCGAAGAAGAAGGGCTGGAAGAATCGCTAATAGCCCCACCAACCACGTCTGCAACCCCCGCAGCCTCGGCAGCCCCGGGTCCTCCGGCCGGCCCAGCTCCGCCACCTGCGCCCGCCCCGATGATACCTCGGAGGGTTGCTCCAATCCAAGCCCAGCAAGATGCCCTTTTAAAGCGCTGGGGGTTGACCGAAAAATTTAGCGGGGACCCAAAGGAAGTACCCAACTTCATGGCTCAAATCACCATATGCATGGAGCAGACGGGGCATCTTTTTGCCTCCGACTGGGAGCGCGTACTCTACACCTGCAGACCGTTCACCGGCAAAGCGGGGGAGTGGCTGATCCAGCTCCGAGCGGCACAAGCGCCAGAACTAAACTACCTGGGTGGGTTCCTAACCGCTCTTCGCAGGAGATTTGAGGACCTAGGAGTAGTCACCCGAGCCCGGGCGCAACTAAGCACGATGCGGCAGGGAACCCGTAGCCTCGGCGAGTACGCCCTGGAGTTTCGTGGCGTTGCGGGGCTGCTTCTGGATTGGCCAGAGCAGTTCAAAATTGACTGCTTCCAGCAAGGAATGCGTCGCGACCTCTGGAAGTTGGCGTTCGCCCGGGGAGACCCAAATTCCCTAGACGGATGGATCCAGCACGCAGATAATGTCGAAGCCCAGTGGAAAAGAGTAGACCCGGACTTCAGTAGGAGACTCAGCGCCCTGGCGTCGACGTCCCGAAGACAGCCATTGAGAGGAGGAGACGAGAGATTTCCTAGAGGGGTCAATCGCGTTTGCTTCCGCTGCGGAGAACCCGGTCATCTGGCGCCTTCCTGTCCTAAACCGCCGCCCGCACGGGAGGGGAGGCGAAAAAGCCTGCTGGAGCAGCACAAAAGCCCGGCACGAAAGGGAAAAAAGGAACCGCGGCGGCAGGCACGGAATCACCGTTCCCAGACCTCGTCATTTACAAAAATGGATCGGTGGGAAAAGAACAAGATGCAAGCGTCGAGCCCGACAAACCTGCTCACAAACCCAAGGCTGAACCAGAGGAGGAGGATGACTCCAATGACGATGAGTCGGTGAGTGTTACCACCCTTAAAGTGACTATTTCAGCAGTTAGAACAGAATTCAAAGCCACGCTAACCACGCTAATGGATACCGGCTGCTCACGCTGTTTGATCAGCCCCATACTGCTTAACGCGTTGGAGCTAAGGGTGAAGAAAATAAAGACTCCCATAGTGTTCACCCAGCTGGATGGGTCAAAAGCAGGGGGAGGGGCTGTGCTGTATCGCACGGAGCTTTTTGAGCTACAAGTAGGGACCCACAAAGAGACTCTTAAATGTTTAGTGGCTCCTTTAGGGAATTACGCCCTAATCCTTGGAGCAAACTGGGTGAAAAAGTGGGATCCCCGAGTTTTTGGAAGACGGGGCAATTGCAATTTGCAGATGGAATTTATTTTGGACCGGAGCAGCCAGGAAAAACAGAAAATGCAACGGCGGCAACAGCTAGCAGCATGGGCAAAACACTAGATTTGGACCCAGAGTACCTTAAAAGCATTCCTGAGCCCTACAGAGATTTACAGGCGGTATTCAGCAAAAACGAAGCAGATACACTGCCTCCCCACAGAGACACTGACTGTGCTATAGAGATTCAGCCAGGAGCTAAATTCTCAAAAAAGAAAACTTATTCAATGACCCAGAAAATGCTTGCCGCTCTGAGGGAATTTATTGACACCAATCTGGCAAGGGGATTTATACAGCCAGCTAAATCACACATGGCGGCACCTGTTTTATTTCGGGGAAAAAAAGATGGAAGCTTGAGGCTTTGTACGGACTATAGGGGTCTCAATGCAATTTGCAAAGAGAATAAATATCCCCTCCCTTTGATGAAGGACCTGCTTGCTCAACTGTCAAAGGGGAAAATATTTACTAAATTGGACTTAAGGGAGGCATATTTCAGAGTAAGAATTCGCGAAGGAGACGAGCATTTAACAGCTTTTTCGACCCCTTTTGGATGCTATGAGTACAAGGTCCTCCCATTCGGGCTTTCGGGAGCACCCGGGGTGTTTATGCAACTAATTAATGAAGTGCTACATGAGCATTTATATCAAGGAGTGCTGGTTTATTTAGATGACATCCTGATTTACTCAGACAACTTAAAGGACCATGTGAAATTGGTGTGGACTGTTCTAAAAAAATTGTTGAAAGCTCAATTATATGCCAAACTGTCAAAATGCGAATTTCATAGAACACAAGTAGACTACCTGGGGTATCGCATTTCTAATGCAGGAATTGAAATGGACCCCTCAAAAGTGAAAGATGTTTTGGGTTGGGAACCACCTAAAACTCAGAGGCAATTACAAAGATTTTTGGGCTTTGCTAATTTCTATCGCCAATTCATTCCAAACTTTGCACAAGTGGCTTTGCCGTTAACAGATTTACTAAAAACAAAAGGCAAAGTCATAGCGGAAGCTCAAAAGCCGGGGCCCCGTTAACATGGACAGAGGAGTGCCAAAAAGCCTTTGAGGCTCTGAAAGCTTTATTTACAGCAGAGCCTATTTTGAAACACCCAGACCCTGACAAGCCATTTGTGATACAAGCCGATGCCTCGGACGTAGCAATTGGGGCTGTTCTGCTTCAGAAAGATGAAGAGGGTGTACTCAAACCCTGTGCTTATATTTCTCGCAAATTTACTGAGATAAAAAGAAGGTGGCTGGTTTGGGAAAAGGAGGCTTTTGCAGTACGCTGGGCCCTTATGACCTGGAGGCATCTCCTGGAGGGGGGAGCCCAGCTTTTTGAGGTGTGGACAGACCACAAGAATTTGGAATCTCTCACAACTCCAAGTAAGTTATCTCCTAAACAAGTATGCTGGGCCCAATTCTTCAGTCGATTTAACTTCACTTTAAAATTCATACCGGGAGGAAAAAATTTTTTAGCTGATGCATTATCAAGGTTGCCTCAGAATAACAGCCAAAGGGAACAGGTGGTTGCCCCGGTAATCCCTAAAGCACCACCTCAGATAGAACCTGGCTCGGTGGCCCTAACCAGATCCCAAGCAAAACTGCAAAAACAAAAACCTACCAATGAACTGCTCCAAAAAATAAACGCTGCCTTAGATTCTGATGAATGGTTCCAGAATAATAAAAATACCCTAACCCATGAACACCAAGCTTGGTGGATGGCAGACAAACTGTATGTTCCACTCTCACTTCGTAAACAAATCCTAGAAAAGGGACATGATGATAAAACCTCGGGGCATTTTGGATTTATAAAAACCTTACTTTAATTACGTAGACAGTTTTGGTGGCCAACCATGAGAAAAGACATTTCTGAATATGTTTCTACATGTCCTGTATGTGCAATGTCAAAGAAAAGAGGAGGAAAAGTTTTGGGCCTTCTACAATCAGTGGCATCTCCAAAAAAACCTTGGGAAGAAGTTTCTATGGACTTTATTGTGGATTTACCTGTGAGCAATCACAACACAGCAATTTGGGTTGTAATTGATCTGTTTTCTAAACAAGCGCATTTTATTCCTTACACATCAATTCCGAATGCTAAAAAATTAGCTAAATTGTTCATAACACATATCTACTGCCTCCATGGCGCCCCAAGAGGGTGATTTCAGATCGCGGGCCACAGTTCACCTCCAAATTTTGGAGGAAATTTCTTACATTAATTGGATCTACTCAAGCTTTGAGTTCCAGTTTTCATCCGGAAACGGATGGATCTACGGAGAAAATTAACTCCTTATTGGAACAATAATTAAGATGCTTCACTAATCATCAACAAGATGATTGGTCTGAACTTCTCCCTTTCGCTGAGGTGGCTTATAACAACACAGTGCACCAAAGCACTGGATTTACACCATACAAAATAGCCTCTGGCCAAGATTTCCCACCTTTCCAGAATTACCACTTAAAAACCTCCCTGAACTCTCAACAGACCAATGGATAAATAACATTACAAGTCTGTGGCCACTAATTGTGAAATCTCTAGAAAAAGCAAAAAGCCAGCATAAAAAATTCGCCGATAGAAAACGCACTGCAAACCCCCCTTGGAAGGTAGGCGACCTAGTCTGGCTTTCTACAAAAAATTTAAAATCTTCCCAACCATCTAAAAAACTTGCTCCAAAATATGTGGGACCTTTCCCAATTGAGAAAGTTATAAATCCTGTGGCATTTAGATTGTCTTTGCCAAAACATTATAGAAACATTCATCCTGTTTTCCATGCAAATTTACTAAAAGCATTCAAGCAATCTGAAACTTGGCATCCAGAAACAACTCCACCAACACCCATCATGATTGAGGGACAAAGCCACTTCGAAGTAAAAGACATCTTGGACTCTAGAAAACATAAAGGCAAACTCCAGTACTTGATTCAATGGAAACATTTCCCCCAAACCCATCACGAATGGGTAGACAGTATTAATGTTAAAGCCCCTAAACTACTGGCTCACTTTCCCTCAAAATACCCTGACAAACCTAAGTAACCATATTAATGATCATTGTAATATCTCTATCTTCTTTTCCAGATTTTCTTCCGAATGTAGGAACATTCGTTCCATTGGAGGGCGGAATGTCAGGATCTACGCAAACCAGAACCTTCAATTGTTTTTATTTCACTTTTATTGCTAACCAAACTTTTGCTTTTACTGTTAACCATAGATCAATAGTGAAATACTGGGAATGTTATTCTAACCGTTTGCTTGGCCTGCCATAAAAGGGGGGAAGAGGAGGCCAGGTGCCGTTATCTTTATCTTGAAACAAGCATCCAAGGCCAAGAGGTGTGAGAACCGGGGCAAGGCGTGAAAAATTTCAAGCGGGAAAGAAAAGCTAGAAGGGGGGGAATTTGGGTTTAAAAGGACAAGGGTTTGCTTTGTAGAATTAGGCTCAACAAACTATGGTGCTGTACGCTTCTCCTGAATAAAGAAATCTCTGATGGAACTTTTAGTCTCCAGAGGATTTACTGAATTTTGGGATTGAGTGTGCAGACTCTGACAGGCGTGGACTTACAGCATTTTAGTTTGATTTGCCCTAATTGGGTTTTTTTTTTTTTTTTGCCCTTTTTGGGTTCCACTACCTTTCCCATACATAAGGGTCGGCTGTCTTGCCGAGGTAGAGTGACCCTTGCCACTATAGGCTTGCATAGTGGGAGTGGCCCTTTTCTGTAGATAAGGACTGTCTTATTGACGGGGGCTCGCTTCCCTGAACCTCTGGATCTGCACCCAGAAACAGGAAGAAAACAGGAAAAAAATAGAAGAAGTAGTAGTTGATGGTGTGTTGTTTTCCTTATATTTTCCCCCTGTGGACCAGGGCTGAGCGAGAAACCAATTACAGCCGCACCCAACTCCCTGCAAGGCCAATGGTCAATGACCAGGGTGTTTGGAAAGCAAGGGTGATTGGCGGACCTCTCGTGCCCCCACAGAAGTGTGCTGGATGAATGAGTGTGATTGTATGCTAACTGGGTTGTTGGCTGAGGCGCACTATTAAGTACGCAGTGTATGTGGAGCTCCAAAGTCTAGCGTATGAGGTGTATGAGTAATATAAAAGTAACCACAAGCACTTAATTCAGAAAGGAACATAAGGAGAACAAGTTATAAAGTAACCATATGATTTATTGCCTGGCTATCTGAGTTAATAGCCTGACTTCCTTATTACATTGTTGTTTTTGCAATTACGCTTGAGTTGTTTTTGTTTGAAAGATATGGGGAATAGAAAGTCTAAGATAAGTGATGCTCCTGAGAAAGGTACTCCAGCTTGGTTTATTTATACTCACGGGGTCCCAGATTTTGCCCCTTTTTCAAACAATGGCACTTGCTTACGGCTAAAGATTCTAAACGTCCGTTTCCTGTGGAAGGTACCTTTGATCGGGACCGAATTAATTTTTTGCGAGCATGTTTAGAGGGTGCTGATGATTCCTTGAAGACAGGAAACTGGGCTGCCTTTATGATTTGGTATGCAGAGATGGAGAAAAGACGTAGGGATCATCATTTGCAATCTTTTAAGCATTCTAAGGAGAAGATGGAAAAATCAATTGCTGATTTGCAAGCCTCAATTAAAGATATTCAGAAAGATGATGAGATGGAGGCCCGTAATCGATTGAGTACTTCTAAATGGCGCCCTTTGTCTACTGTCTCTGTTCCCGTTAATGAGGAGGCAGAGGAGGATCTTTTGATGGATTTGCCATGTTTTTCTTCCTCTCGTCCTCCCCCATATGTTCCTCCTTCTCCTCCTCCCTTGCCCGTGGCTCTAGCTCCATTGCCTCCTTCTATGGCAATACCTGCTCCTTCCATTTCTTCTTCTCCTCCAGCTACTGTGTCTGGACCCCCTCTAGCCTCAGCATCAATGGCCTCATCTTCTTCTCCTGCACCTGAATCTTCTCCCTTACCTGCTGACCTTTCTACTCTTATTCAGGAGGTGCAAAGGACTTTGCAGGCAGCAGACAATTTGCTTATTAGTCCTCAGTCATTCCTTAAGGCTGAGGTGGATAGGGTTAGCCAGACGTTGGGTCTGGACACAAGTTTGGCTTTATCTCCTTCCTCAACTCAGCCACTTTCTCCTGCCCTTGCATCTATTCTTTCTGACCTACAGTCTCGAGATCAAGTGGCACTTCGGACTCGTGGTGCAACTCCTTTCTCATCTACCCCAAAAGGGGTTGATTTGGTTTTTCCCCCTCGTGCTGCACAGACTTTAGACTTCTCTGAGCAGCCAGTGGGACAGTTTCCTCTTCGAGCTATGCCTGGGTCAACAGAAACTGTTAATGGACAGTCAGTTCCAAAGGTTATCCAGGTTCATGTGCCATGGTCTCAGACTGAGATTCGTAATATGGCTACTTCATTTCCTAATATTCGAGATGAACCAAATAAATTTAAAGAGGATTTAGAAACTATAATTGAGGCTTATAATCCAACCTGGGTAGATCTTATGCGTGCAATTTGCCCTAAAGGGGTATGGGAGCGTCTGAAGGAGAAAGCTGCGTGGCCCCCTCAGGCCCCAGCCCCTGGTGAGTTGGCCAATATTCGTGCACGTTTACTTGCTAATATTACTGAGGTTTGTCCTGTAAAAATGGACTGGAGTAAAATTAAAAACTGTCGTCAACTTGATTGGGAAGCACCGGCAGAATACATGGAGCGTCTCACTGTAGTTTTTGAACAGCATTCTGGAGTGGCTGAGCCACGAACTAATGCTCGAGAAGGCATGGTTCCCTTTTTGTTGATGGCTTACGTCCAAAAATTTCTGAGGCCATCCGAGTTAATGTTATTGGATGGAAGGCCAAGTGAAATTGCTGATATAGCTGACCACTATTCCTCTTCCCTTAAGAAACAAAAGGAGGAAAAGGAGGTTCAGCTTATGGCTTTACAGCTTCGTGCTTTGGAAAGCCCAGCACCCCCATCTTAACCTCCTCCTCAGCAGAGAATTCCATATCCTTCTTTTCCACCTGCTAATAACTCAGTACAATCTTCCTATCGTTGTTACAGTTGTGGGATGGAGGGACATTTTCGCAATGTTTGTCCCTACCTTGCTTCGGGGATTCAAACTTTGCCACGTCCCAGAGGTAGATTTCCTTCCATGGTTCCTCTTCCTCCTCCGAGGCCATCGCGGTTTCCACGGCTGCAAACCCCTGGGGTTCTGCCAGCTCTTTTGCCCATTCCACAATAGGACAGCCCGGGTCCTGCAATTTCAGTCCTTCTATTGTTTGTCCTCTTGTTCCTCTTAATCCTTCTGATCCAGAGCTCCTGGTTGCAATTAATGATCAGCCAGCTAAATTTTTGATAGATACCGGAGCTGCTTTTTCTACTTTAATGGGTAAGGATTTTCCTCAGATAAAATCTTCTGAGCAAGTGGTAAATGCGATAGGTATTGCAAATACTTCTGTGCAAATACTTCTGTTCCGCACCCAGTCTCACTTCCTGTTTCTGTCTCTTTTGGGCCTCTGCAGCAGGAACATGCCTTTCTCTTAAGTCCTTGTTCTCCAGTAAACCTTTTGGGCCGAGATCTTTTGTGCAAGCTTGGTTGCACCATTTATTGTCAGCCTGATGGGTTATATTTAGATATCCCTTCTGCTAATGAGTTTGCTGTTTTGGCATGTTTGCATACTTCTGCTTCTTCGGCATGTTCCAATTTTTCCTTGGAGTCAGATCAAATAACTTCCTCTTCCACTTCGTCTATTCTCGCTCAAGTTCCTGATTCTCTCTGGGCTACTCATTCTAATGATGTGGGTCGTATTAATTCTGCTGAACCTGCTCGTGTCCAGCTTGACCCCACTAAGCCCCTTCCTCGAATTCCCCAATATCCTTTATCTAAGGAAGCCCAAGATGGAATTCGACCTGTTATTAAAGCTCTTCTTGATCAAGGCATTTTAGTCCCTACTCTGAGCCCTTGTGTCAGAAAACGACAGACACGGGTTCGGTTGTCCAGTAGACAGAAGTTTTTATTGGGCACGTTTGCAAAGGTGGGTCCCTCCCGCAGCAATGGAGGAACCCCGAAGCAAGGTCTGACAGGTTTTTATACCCCCTATCTGTCCTCCCCCTCCTACGAGGGCTTGGCTCACAATCTCACCTTTTTTACCGCCCCGGAGCGCCGCTAATTAACCGCAAAACCGCAGACATTCCACTTTCCGAATCCAGTCAGCGCAATACACATTCCAATCCCCACTTGACCCGACAGCCGCCCCCTGCCGTCCCTCTTCATTCTGGTGCGAGTGTGCCTTCTGCCCATCCTCCCTCCTGCCGTCCCCCCCAAGGCTGCCCCATGGTGCACAGCGCTCTCCCCTAGCAAACATGGTTCCTTTGAGGCCCTCACTTCTCCCTGCCTTCTCACACTTGCAACACTCCTATTTTTCCAATTTGCAAAAAGGCCACTGGGTGGCGTTTTATACAAGATATGCGCCGTCTGAATGATATTGTTATACCTTCTTATCCAGTTGTTCCCAATCCTGCCACAATTCTTTCTTCTATTCCATCTGATGCTTGTTTTTTCACAGTTGTTGATTTGTCTTCTGCTTTTTTCTCTATTCCTATACACCCAGACTCACAGTTCCTCTTTGCTTTTCAATTTGAAGGTCTTCAGTTCACCTGGCATTGTCTTCCCCAGGGATACTGTGAATCTCCTTCAATTTTTTCGCAAGTCCTTCGCCAAGATCTTGCTACAATTTCTTTTCCTGCAGGCTCAACCCTAGTGCAGTATACTGGTGATTTGTTGCTTGCTTCTCCCTCTTTAGAAGCTTCACGAACAGATTCTTTGGCATTGTTAGTTGGTTTAGCTGAACGAGGCCATAAGGCTTCAAAGTCTAAATTGCAGCTTTGTCTCCCTGAAGTTGTTTATTTGGGGGTACAAATCAAGCAGGGTGCTCGCTCTATTTTGCCTTCTCGCATTGAAACTGTTTTGCATCATCCAAAGCCTACTGCCCAGAAGGCCATGCGTTCCTTCTTGGGTATGACTGGGTTCTGTCGCCAATGGATTCCTGCTTATGCTAAGCTTACCCGTCCCTTGTACAATTTAACTTTGCATGATGTTCCTGAACCCCTTTCCTGGTCTCCTGAAGCTGAAACTTCATTCACTGCTCTTAAACAAGCTATGGCTTCTGCACCTGCTTTGGGGCTACCTGATTATGATAAACCTTTCTTTCTTTATTGCCATGAACGGGAGGGCTTTGCCCTTGGGGTTCTTGCTCAATCTCATGGCCCTTTGAAAAAACCTGTTGTTTATTTTTCCCTTGTGTTAGATCCAGTTGCGAAAGGGTTACCCCCCTGTTTGCGTGCTGTTGCTGCAGCTGCTCTGTTAGTAGAAGGTTCTGCTGATTCAGTCTCGGGACATCATTTGATAGTCCCTGTTCCTCGTTCTGTATCCGCTCTTTTATCACGCACTCGCAATCAATTTCTTTCTACTGCACGTTTAACTATATATGAAGCTATACTTCTCTCCTCTTCCCATATTTACAGATGCCGACACGTGTCTGCCTCCCGTGTTTAACGGGGTTTTTCCCTGCCAGAGTGGTCACTAAATGAGGCAGTTGCTAAAAGAGGATTACCTCCAGTGACATTCTGTGGCTATTAAAACGGTTTTATTCTTCAGCCCCCCCCCCCCCCGCAACCACCAACCTTTTATTTCCCAAAAATTATCACTGCTACTCCTGCAACCTGAGGAGTTTTCCTGGCCTTGATGTCACCTCCCACTTCTGGTGGTTTGATGGGCTACATGGAGGTTCAAACTGCTACTTGTAGAGAGCAATGACAAGCTGAGGTGTCCCAAGGTGTGTGGGGGTGTCAAAAAAGTCAAGATGGCGCTGCAACTGTGCCATCAAACCCCGCCCCCCTTTCTGCATGCATTCCCGAAACGTACTTGAATGGAAAAAACACCAGGAAAGAGAACAGGTATACTGCTGTGAATATGAAAAAGAGGGTGTTGCAAGTCTTCTGCCACTTCAGGTAGTTAAACATCTTCGCGAACTGGGGAAAAAGAGAAAGAAAGAAGCAGAAATTGTTGAGCGGCTGAGGTTCCTATTGTGAAAGGACTTGACTTTCAGGATTCAGGGGTCAATTTTCTCTATGTTTAGACTGCAGCGCCCATCTTCTCTCTCCCACGAAGGATGCTGGGAATTGTAGTTTGGGGAATATGTAAATGCCCAAGAGAAACATGGCCATAGGTTAGCTTACAAGCCTGTCTTAGTCTCCAGCAGCTCAAACCTGTTCCAAACCTCCGGTGCTGAATGGAGACCAAGTGCAAAGTCATTGTTTCAGACTGAAAACTGGGCATCTGAAATATGAAACAATTCCAGCTTGAATTGCTTTGCATGCCGTTGCTATCTCTGAATTGCTTAGGCGTATTATTTCTCTTCCTTCATACGAGCCTTTAAACTGGGACTACAGCACCCATAATTTAGCCAGTCCCAACACACCTGGAGGGCTACAGGAAAGAGAAGGCTGGTACAAATTCCTTTCTTGATTTATTTCCTTTTTCCAAAGAACATGAAAGAGTTTTTTTCAAAAAGAGAAGGGGAAGAATCTGTTCTTCCTTCTTGGGGTAGAGGAGGAGTGTTCCTGAGCATTAACTTACGTGCAGGAAAACATCTTGAGGTTCGTGTATAATCATGACAACCAAACCGATACGGATGTAATTGGCGCAGTATGAGAAGCTCATCAGGAGGAGGGCGGCCCCATGGTGGACAATGTCCTTACAAAAGTCCTGCAGCAAGAGAGAGGATTCAACTGATGGATTTTGTAGCTGCTCATGGGGGCCAGACACCCCCATTATGGGGAAGGGGTTTAGAGAGGAATGTTTTGCATCTGCAGATGCACCCAGCTAGTGCCCTCGTTTTTCACTTTTTCTCTTCATTTGATTGATACTGCAGTTTTAAAATTAGCCGCCCAGAGTCTCCTTGGCGAGATGGGCAGCCACTGAAATCGACTGAAAGGCACAAATGCTGGTTGTGGGCCAAAAGGAGGAACCGTGTTCCCTCCTGGATCCGAATGGGGCTTCCTGACCAGCTGGACCGATCTCTTCCGCCAGAGACCACTCACCGTCCGTTTCACTTGAAAAGGCAGCATGACGACCAAGGAGCAGTAGAAGGAGAACTGCGTGAGGTAGTAGCCACAGATGCTGGGCTGGAGAGGCTGCAACGCACAAGGGGACAGGTGGAAGGAAGAGAAACGGCGTCATGCAATCCCAGCTCTCAGCTTCCCAAGCTAAGATAAAGCAGGGCTGGCTAGGGAATTCTTTGGAGTTGGAGTCCACACATCTTAAAGGTCCCAGGTGTGAGAAACAGTGTCCTCGAGAGGCCCTACAAGCAGGGTCTTCCCTTGACATTTCATTTCTATCTCCCTTTTACTTTTCAGCCCCCTCCCCCTGCTTTTTGTGCAATGCTCTAGAGAGGAAAGGGCGCAATGGGGATGAGGATGAAGGTCCGAGGCAGTGACTTGAGGTTGGGAAGAGGTCATAATAACGCAACCGGCCAGACCTTCCACACGTGTACATTGTAGATGCACAACGATGAGTTCTGAATTGGTCAAACTGTGAGGTCAGAGCAGACCTGCAGGGTTTCTCCTTTCTAGCTGCACGCAAAAGTTGAGCCAACCCTGGTCAAATCACAGCTTGTGCTAGAGGTTAGGAGGAATGCCGCAACTGGGCCAGATGTCGGGCAGCGGAGTGGGCTGCCACGTGAAGGAACGGGTTCTGCTTTGTTGGGAGGAAAGGCTGGAGGGTCGTCTGTCCGAGTTGCTCTACTACTGTACAGTGTTTTTCCAACCTGGCAACTTTAAGATGCTGGCTGGGGAATTCTGGGAGTTGGAGTCCACACATCCTAATGTTGCCAAATTGGAAAAGCATTGGCTCGTGCACTGAGCAGGGGCTGGACTAGACAAACTCCAAGGCTTTCCAGCTCTGTGATTCTGTAATTTCGCCCAATAGTTTGTAGCACCTCTTTGAGCAGAAACCACAGGGTCCAAACGTTTCCTGTAGGATCTTCCTAAGACCTTTTCTAATCTTGCTTTTGGAATTGTTTGCAGCTACTCTGCCCCTTCCCACGTCTCAAATTATAATTGTTTTTGTGCTTTCAAGAACCATGAGCTCTTCTAAGCAGTTGTCTGAGTGTTTGAAAATGAGGGTAATTCACTCTTACAAAGCTGGGAAGGCAGGGAGGGAGGGAGGGAGGGAGGGAGATGATAGATGAGAGAGAGATGAGAGAGACTTAGAAAACTAAACCCCCCAGTGAGCCATTTCAGCCATGAGAAACATTGTTCAGAAATGGAAGTTACACAGACTTGATCAAATCATGGCAACACCTGGAACAGCAAGAAAGCCTTTGCTAAAACTGGCTCCAAACTGGTCAGATTGGGAAATAGAGCCCATGGACAATCTGTTCAAAAGTTAGCTGACGCTGGAGTGGCTATCTGCTGGTCCACAGCACAACATCGCTCATACAACTGCGCAGAAGGAAAGACGTCTCCAACTAAAGTTCTTTAGAACTGTCCCAGAGCCAGTGAATGAATTGAAGCTGAAAAGAGACCGTTCACCAAGACAATGGTCCGAACCGTTTTTCTCCATTGTCTTCTGCAGAACTCTATGGTCCTGTGAAAACTTGATGGGGTTCTGTGAGGGTCTAAAGGACAGAAAAACTGTTCATTTCAGCACAGTCAATTTTCTATCACTACAGTTTTGAGCAGGACATTGGGGAAGGGTTTTGAATGGCCTTCTTGGTCCCTAAACCTAAATATCTCTGAACATATGGGGGGAGACCTTAAATATGCAGTGCATGGAAGGAGAATCTTTCTCAGCTAGGAGAGTTCTGAAAGGAAGAGTAGGAAAATTCCAACCCAGGAATAGAAAGACTCTTTGGTGGCTAGAAAAAAACATTTGGAAGCTCTTATTTCTGTTAATGGTGATGTTACAAAGTCCTGGTGCGAAGAGCATCCAAAATTCTGCATCTACCACATTCACCCTTTTCTTACTTTGAATCTGTACACAACTGCACCGCAATAGTAAGGAGGCATCCACATTTGCAGAAAGGTGTGGTGTTCAACTTTCTACCATGTAGCCCCTGTGTCAGCTGTTGTTCACTTAGGGATTCACTGACATCTATAACCTTTTGCAAATTACTCTAGGTTCATTCGGGGTGGCTGGTATACACTATTTTTCATCTCTACTCCTCCTGAGCACACCATCCTATGATTTTGCCTAGGATAACATGTTGGTAGAACTTGTTCTCATGTAATATTCCATTTATTTGTTTGTTTGTGTGTTTGTTTACTCAATTTATTAGCCTCCCATCTCTCTTTATCCAAGTGACTCTAGGCGGCGTAAAACAAGGTTGTATAACTATTTAATCCCTTAGGTGGGTTGCTTTTTAGCTGTAAGAAATGGAAAGAATTGAATTTTTAAGTTTGAATAAATGCTATGCATGGAAAGGCAGGATGCATTGCAGTTTCATGCCATTTTTGCAAAGGGGGATGCTAGTTGATTAACAATTTCCATCGAAATGTTCCTTCAAATGTCTCCCTCACTCCTTACCTGCTGCGGGTTCCCAACCCAACATTGGCGGAGATCCCAGAACCAGGGTTTCTGCAAGAAGACACAATTCATTAGGGATCACACCATACCAGCCCACCAACACTTCCCTGGAGCTCCCTTTTAAGGGGATGATGGGAGAGAAAGGAGACCACTGCATGAAAAAGCGACTCTGGGCACTAAGAAGTTTGAAAGAGGTTGGAAAATGAACACTTTCTTTCCTACACTCCCAACGTTTTCTAATAAAAAAGGGAAGCATTAAATATTGGGGGCTGGGAGGCAGAGAAGAGTCAGCCACATTACACGTGTTGAAGTGTCTTTTTTGACGACAACCAACAAAGGTGGGGAAAGCGTTGGAACTCACCTCGTAAAGGACGGCCAACCCCGTGCAGAAGGAAATAACATAGTAGGTGCCTCTCCAGCTGGAAAACAATCAGAAAATACATCAGGGCATATTGGACAGCAAGCCGGGAGATCCAGGGATTGCAGAGCTAGAAGGGAACGCAAAGGTCATCTAGTCCAGCTGACTGGGTGCAAGACATCCCCTGCTCCAACGGCCCTCATTCCACCTTCTGAAGCGGTGAAGAAGTTTTCCAATGCTTAGCTTTTCTTGTACTTGAGCCCCTTGGCACAGATTCTGATCTCTAGAATGATGCAAAATACCTTTTCTCTTCCCTGAATCTGATTGTTACGTAAATACTGAAAATGAAGATTTCGTAACTGCTGTTTTCTCAGATACTTTCCTATTTCCCCTCTTTAGCCCACAGACCTGGGATTTCCTCCCAGCCAAGGATTAACCTCGCTCAACCCTATTTATCTGCCAGACAAAAACCTAATTGTTCACTGCCCTCCAAAATATCTTAAGTAAACCAAAAGACCCAGTAGCAGAGGAAGAAAAAACAGGAGTCATCTACAACATACACTGTAGGGACTGAAACCAACACTATGTAGGGCCGACAGGCAGAAGGCTGGCAGAGCGCGTCCACGAACACCAACTGGCAGTCAGAAGACACGATGAAAACTCCCTCATGTCACCACACACGGACAGACTCAACCATCGTTTCAGCTGGGAAACCACCAGCATCTTAGACCAAGCCAAATCCAAAAATGTGAGGGAATTCCTGGAGGCTTGGCATTCAGACAAGTCAGCCATCAACAGGCATGTAGAGATAAGCAGCATCTACACACTTCAAAAGAGGCAATAGAAAAGAAAAGAAAAGACCAAAACATCTCCTCACCAGCAATCATCACCCAGATAAGCAGAGATTAACACCAAGATTATCACCAGACACACAATCCAGCAGCAAACAGCACCCTAATCAAGGAACTAGCAGAGGGAAAAAATAAAAGGAAACAGCGCACACGCACACGCACACCAACACTGGCAGGGCATGCCACAGCATATAAACAGAGGGCAAACCTGACCCACTCTAGCACTGAAGATGTTACCTAGCCGGGTAATGAAACGTTTGCAAGAACAGAGCCAAGCTGAGAGAACTCCAAGGACTCCATGGTTCAACCCTGAGCTATCGAAAACCCAACTGCACATCTCAGCAGGGCTAGGCACCTGGTTCAGTTGGGGATCAGGTATGGAGCGCTGATGGTACAGGGGGTGGATCCGTTAGCAGTTGCAGTAGGAGACATGCCTGTTCGTCCACAAAATGCCAGCCCTGGTTGGCACAACCAGTCACAAACCACCCGACAGATGCACTCTCTAACAACCCAGTGGGTTCCTTAACCAGCAATCGTAAGATACTGGAAAGTGACACTTCCCTTTGCATCACACAAACTTCCTTCTGGAATCGTTCACAATCCTCTTGGAGGGTCCGATGGGACAGAGATCCTGCTGGGCACTGAGGGGTGCACCGCTGCCCACGGGCTGCCCGTTGACCACCCCGCCCCAACAGCTCCCACTCACCTGGCTTCAGAGAATTTCTTCGTCAAGCTGGGCCGGTCCTGATTCAGGCGGCATCGAAACCACCTCTCTACCTGCCTTGGGTGGAGGTCGCACTGCTTGGCCAAGCTGCTGACCTCCTCCTGGAACGCAGGACGCAGAAGCAGGTCAGAGGAGCTGTAGATCCGACCCCGAGACCCCCTTGCTGGGATAAGGCACAGCCCCCATTTTTAAAAAAGGAAACTGAAGCAGTTTGCTTTGCAGAATCTCCCTGCACCTTTTCCCCCTTGATACCAAAATGGAACGGGTTTAGATGCTCCAATTCCTTATCCCACATTCCCTTCTTCGGGGTTGTTTTTCCAAATTTTCTCTCTGATGTACAGCCTTTGGATCCACTAGTGGTCTCCCATCCAAGGTCTCTCCAAATGACCGGCCCTACTCAGCTTTCAAATCAGCCAGTGTCTACTTTATAAGGCCAGTGAAAATCAGGAGTATTTTATCAAAGGCCAGAGTTTTAGCTCCCTTAGCCACACCTTCCAACACGTGTGGAAGAAACTCACCTTTTGGGGACGTTTCCTCCGCTTCCTGTAAAAGGCTTCCAGGATGGGGTTTGGAGAAGGTTTCCGCCGCACCTTTTCTCGCAGGCCCAGTTTTCTGCTCAGGGGCGTGCCGATGTTCCTGGGAAAGGGAACGGCTGGGGTCAGACGAACGCTGGCTAACGTTAGCCGGCCCTTGGCTTCCTCGTTTCACGCTCCGCTCAGGAACAGGCACGTGAAACCAAAGCAAGGAAAACAAGGCTCCTGAGCATCAGCTGCTTGTCAAAAAAATTGGTGAACTATAATAAGGAATACAACGGCTGCGACAGAATAAAGTAGTATTTAAATAATAGTGATTAAGATCACACTTAAGGGAGTATAATGTGAACATAGCAGGAGCTCAGTCCCTTAACATATTATTCTGTATTCTGTATTCTGAATTAAATCTAGACCATACAGAAACATATTGCTCTGTCTTCTCATTTTTACAGTATAAACACATTCAAAAATGGATAAGGAATATATTTCTTGAATGCATTCTTTAATATCGGGAGTGAGATTAACCCTAGCAAGACTGAGTGGCTTTGGGTTCTGGGTCCCCCTGGTTCCGGCCATTCTCCGTCTCTTGTTCTGGACGGGGCTGCACTGCCCCAAACAGGACCAGTGTGCAATTTGGGGGTCCTCCCGGACTTGTGGCTCCTGTCAAGGAACTGGTAGCAGCCAAGACTGGGGGGGGGCTTGACCGAGTTTCACATTGTGCCCCAATTCTGCCCTTTCTGGACTAGGAGGTGATTAGGATCAATAAGGAATGTCAGGAATGATGATGACGATGATGATGTCATTTTCAATTTCCCTTGCTTCTCGTTATTGTCAAATTCAGTTTGTGAAAAATGGATGCGAAAAGCGAGGTATAAAAAAGGGACCGTCCACTGTTTCAAGAGACGTTAGGCTTTTGGGTGGGGAGGGAAGGAAAGCTCCCTCCAAACAGTTTCCGTTGGCCAAGAGCTTGCCTTTCGAAGAACTGGAGGGCGACCAGCAGGACAGCGATGGGGAGGCCGAGCAGGAGGTGTCGGGGTTGGGGATAGTGGACGTCCTCCGTCTCCTGCATGTCCTCCCAGGTGAACCCTGGAGGTAGCCAGTACTCCTGTCTCCAAAGCCACCGCGTGAGCTGCGCCATCTCCCTGGGGAGGAGAGAAAAAGGCAGGGGGTGAGATGGGGCGCTGCAGGAGTGTTTACGGAAGGAGGGTCCTCTCTCAGCCCTTCCAGCCGTGGCTCAGGGGAGCAGCGCTCCTCCATCTTCCTTACCTCCCACCAGCCCTTGGAGGTAGGCCAGGTCAGGGAACAGACCACGCAAGGACTACTGGACTCTTCTGTGACGAAGTGTCACAACATAATCTTGAAAGCCTGCCAGAGTTTCCCTCGGCCCCCTCTTCTACCAAAGAGAATCACGGCGGAATTATCTTGTTTCTTAACCTTTATTGATTTTCAATAAACAATGAAACATAATAAAACAGAAAAAACAAAGAGAGAAAAGTTTAGAAAAAAGAAGTTAAATGTGCAGAAAAGGAAAAGAAAAAGAGAGAAAGAATAGGTGAGGTCCCACTTTCTCTGTTGCAGATACAAATATTGAATACATACCGCTTTTACTCTAAGAATAGAACCAATATAAAGTACTTCTCTAATCCGAATAATTATCAAATCCCCAAATCAACATGGCACTAGGACATAATGCCGAGCAAAAAGGAAGAACAAAAGCGATTTCCAAATAGAAACAAGGCTACCCCCCCTTTTTTTAAATCTCAATATACTATGTCACCTTCTCCGCCACTGCCATTATTGTCCAGTCGTAAATATCTGCGTGTTTTGACATCTGGGTGCGTAGCAAAAGGTCAGTAGTGTTACCATCTACCATCCTCCCTTCCCAAAGGCAATAGGAAACACTTCCATCTCACTCGTATTTCCTGTCAGGTTCAGCCGGCACGGCGCTTCTAGGAAAGCTCGCCCACCGTGCTGAGCTAACTCCGCCGCCTGCTTGCAAGCCAAGGAAAAGCGGAACTGAAAGCCGCGGCTGATTAATGGGCCAACTGCGCCTAGTCAAACGGGAAACCGCAGAGTGGAAGCGTTGAACTTACACTGATAAGCAGTGCAAGCCAACAATGAGCGGAGCTGCGAGCAGCGAAGCTAAGATCGCCGCGCAATCCAGAACCCCCGGTTTTGCATGCAACTGAAAGGACCCCAAGGGAACCAACCCAATCAAGGAACAATGGGACTCGGGCTGAACCTGCCATCCAGACAATTAAGGGGGATTGTTCGGGTGCTGATAATCCACACCCGGTAATGCGGTCGCGGGGCAAAAGCGCGGGAAGGGGAGAGTTATAAATGAGCAATGTAAATGTGCCAAGCCAGTCCTGGCTTTGTTTGTAACTGCTGCGTTACGCTTGAGTAAACCTCTTTTGTGAACCACACGTGTCACGGGAATTTCTCTTGTCGAACGGGGCATTCCTTACATTTCCTACCCACACTAACATCCGCTTACACAGCCCTAGCAACTTCCTCACTCAGTCCGAATCAACAAGAAACCCCTCTAACCACTCTCAGGAGTCGCAGTCTATATTCCTCTTTCCTGCTGTTAAAGAACAGTAATCCTGACCGCATCGTCAGACAATCCTGGTCCCAGGAAGTTACCATTAATCTGTCAGAAGCCACAGCCTATGTTTTAACCATGATCAAATAGGTTTACTTTGTACACTTTCTGTTTACTTTTAAGGAAGTGGTCATACTTTCATCCTAGCACGTACTACCCCACAGATTGAGTCTTTATTTTTTTCTGCTTAGCTGATTCTTTCAGGAGCAACTTCAGTACGCTCTCTTTATCTTTCAGTAATTTAAGACCTTCCTTTTGGAGATCCAAAATAATGTCAACATTAGACTGATCCAAGTTCTCTTCGCTTTGAAAGAGTTAACTCTTTGAACCTAGCAAACAGCGCCCACAAGTTGAATCTTTACTATTTTCTCCTCGTCTTCTTCTCTCAGGAACCACTTCAAGAAGTTCTCTTTATCTCTCAGTGATTTAAAACGTTCGTTTTGTAAATCCAAAACAATGTCATCATTGGGCTGATCCAAAATAACTGAAAGTCCAAAATAAGATTCTTTTTCTTTAAAGTCCAGTAAAATAGCCATCTCTCTTTCTTCTTCCATATCTGTATTACCCATATTGTTCTCCAAGATACCCAACTTATGTCCAACTTGCCTCACATCAACAGCAGCCTCATTGAATTTCACATCGAGTTTCTTGTTCAAATTATCAAATTTATCCTCCAGGACTGAATTATTTTTTCTGCAAAGTTTTGAAACCTAATCTTGAAAAACTCATCCCTGCGGTTTGCCCTCTTAGTAGCCATGGGCACTAGCGCTCTCTTGTGTCTGAAATACAAATTACGTTCCAAAGTAAGTAAAGAGTGAAAGGGAGAAAGTCCCTTTATTTTATTTAACGTTCCTCTCCAATCAGCAACAATTAAGTAAGAAAACAAAGCAGAGTTCACACACTTCCCATGTCCACATTCCAGTGTCACAAACCAAGTGCAGATTTGCCAGGAAAAATAATAAAAAAGAATTTCTTTTCTATTGCTTCTTACACATTTATAAAAAATCCAAGCTTTTGCCTTTTTTGCTGAATATACAAAACTATTTATCCTAATCAAGGGTAAGTGCAAATGTCTGGGGTTTTTTTCGGCTTCGTCGCAGCTTGGAATTTGAAGGTAACTCAACCTCCCAGCTGGTCACTCACCAGTCGATCCCAAAAGTCTCCATTTCGAGGTCTTCTGGCTGTGAAAAGCTGTCCGGAGGTCATATGGGATGATTTCTGGGATTTCCCTTGGATCCGGAGAATTCGTCAAGCTCCAGGAAGCCTGCCTGAGCCTAAAACTTCTGCAACAATGACCCTCCGCTTGAAAAGGAGAGCCTAGCGTGCAGCCATTTCTCACCGGAAGCTCCTCAAGGCAGAATTATCTTGAGTTTCTTTCTCATCTGCTCTTCCTTCCCAGGGCTAAATTCCTTGACAGCCAGCCACTCCTCCTTCAAGATTATCTCCAGACTCCTCCATACCTCCCTACGTTCAAGCCCAGGTTAGGACCCCCTCCTGGTGTAGAGATTCCAACTCCCAGGGTGATCAGCTATGGCCCTGCAAGCTGGGAATGCTGGGAATGAAACTCCATTCATTGAGAGGGTATCAGGATGGGGAAGCCGAGACTGGGTTAGACAGAGAAGACGGCAATGTTTATACTGCCCTCTCCCTGGTTAAATCCTGTCCATAGGATTGGACGGTTGCATACCAAAAATCCTTTCTAGGGAATCTCCCCACCACCACCAAAAAAGGAATGCAGCTTTATGAGAAGCAAAACGTTGGGTGAGAGATGCTAGAGGTCTTTTTTTTTATATAGTAACTTTCATTAAAAGCTTTAGATACAACATTAATAACAATAAACATTAATACAAATTAAAAAGAAAAGAAAAAAGACCCTAAGAAAGCAACTTCCCACCCACATCATCAGTATAAACAAATTTGTGATCTCCTTACCCCCTCTTCATTAACAGATAAAAAACTCTGCATCCCAGAACTCATCTCTTAACTATAGGCAAATCCAATAAGTAACGTCTTCTCCAATCCAGGTGTCAGCAAGAAGTCCAAACAGAGCCCTAAAATCACAGCATTAATTAACATACCTAAAACTCCACGGTTCCACCTCTCAGCTCTTAGCTGTAAGCAAAGCCACATTTAAAGGGCATAAAGTGGTCCCGTATCTAGGGGAAACAAAAACACTGAAGTCTGACGTGACAAAGAGGGGCCATTTCTCATTCACAAATATCCCTTTTTCGAGCATAACTGTAGGGAAAAAAGCTTAAACACCCTGTTAAGTCTAAGCAAACCCAATACAGAACATTTTCCCACTCCAAGTGCCAACAGTTCCAAAGAGATCCACCCCAAAGAGCAACATATCCCATTCAAATAAACGTTCTGCATCTCAACCCTTAACTATAAGCATTTAGCACATATGAAGTAATCCCAGTATCCCAATAGAAACAAAAGGCTAAAATTTAATGTAACAAAGAGGGATAATTTCTCCTTTAAGAAGAACAAGTTCACCAAAAGAGAGAGAGAGAGAGAGAGAGAGTGAGCCAGTTTGGTGTTGAAGAGGCAGTTTGGTGTAGTGGTTAAGGTGCTGGCCTAGAAACCAGGAGATGGAGGGTTCTAGTCCCGCCTGAGGCATAAAAAATGGGCTGGGTGACTTTGGGCCAGTCCCCCTCTCTCAGCACAACCCACCTCACAGGGTTGTTGTTCTGGGGGAAATAGGAGGAGGAAGGAGTATTTGGTATGAAAAAAAAAGGTGAGATAAATATCTAAAAAAAACACAAAACCTTCCAGACTTTAAGTAAAAAGACAGCTAAATACAGATTAGGATAAAGGAACTATAGGGGAAAAAAGTATAAACACCATGTTACCTGTAAGCAAATCCATCATTTTTCCAGTCCAGATATTAACAAATCCAAAAAGAAGCATCTCCCATTTTGTTGTTGTTGTTCAGTCATTAGGTTGTGTCCAACTCTTCGTGGCCCCATGAACCGCATCGCGCCAGGCCTTCCTATCCTTCGCTGCCCCCCTGAGTTTGTTCAGTTTTATGCTCGTTGCTTCAGTGATGCTATCTAGCCATCTCATCCTCTGCCGTCTCCTTCTCCTTTTGCCTTCAATCTTTCCCAGCATCAGGGTCTTCTCCAAAGGGTTCTCTCTTCGCATTAGGTGACCAAAGTACCTGAGCTTGAGCTTCATTATCAATCCTTCCAATGAGCAATCAGGGTTGATTTCCTTTAAGATTGACTGGTTTGACCTCCTAGCAGTCCAGGGGACTCTCAAGAGTCTTCTCCAGCACCACAGTTCAAAGGCATCAATTCTTCGGCGCTCAGCCTTCTTTATGGTCCAGCTCTCACAGCCATACATTGCTACTGGAAAAACCATATCTTTGATTATGCAGATCTTCGTCGGCAAGGTGACGTCTCTGCTTTTTAATAATCCTGTCTAGGTTTGCCATAGCTTTCCTCCCAAGGAGCAAGCATCTTTTAATTTCATGGCTGCAGTCTCCATCTGGGGTGATATTGGAGCCCAAATAAATGAAGACTGTTTCCATTTCTACCCCTTCTATTTGCCAGGAATTGATGGGTGCAGATGCCATGATCTTAGTTTTTTTAATGTTGAGTTTCAAGCAAGCTTTTGCACTCTCCTCTTTCACCCTCATCAAGAGGCTCTTTAGTTCTTTCTGCCATTAGGGTGGTATCGTCTGCATATCTGAGGTTGTTGATGTTTCTCCCTGCAATCTTAATTCCGGCTTGTGATTCTTCCAGCCCGGCATTTCTCTTGATGTACTCTGCATATAAGTTAAATAGGCAGGATGATAGTATACAGCCTCGTCGTACTCCTTTCCCCATTTTGAACCAATCGGTTGTTCCGTGACCGGTTCTAACTGTTGCTTCTTGGCCCACATACAGATTTCTCAGGAGACGGGTAAGGTGGTCTGGTACCCCCACCTCTTTAAGAATTGCCAGAGTTTGTTGTGATCCACACAATTGAAGGCTTTTGCATAGTCAATGAAGCAGAAGTAGATGTTTTTATTTATTTATTTTTATTTATTTAACTTGTCCCTGCCCATCTCCCCACAATGGGGGACTCTGGGCGGCTTACAGCACACTAAAAACATAAATACAATTAAAAGTTATAAAAACCTACCATTAAAAAATAAAAAAGCTAAAAAATCCAAGAGGATGATGGGGGCCACACCAGGCTGCTAAGGGGCCAGCCAGCCCCATTTCTGATATCCTCCCTCCCTCCCGCAAGCCAGATGGCAGAGCCAGGTCTTCAAATCCCTCCGAAAGGCCTGGAGTGAGGGGGCCTGTCTCACCTCCAGGGGCAAGATGTTCCAGAGGGCAGGGGCCACAGCAGAGAAGGCCCGCCTTCTGGATCCCGCTAAACAAAGTTCTTTTACCGCGGGCATCCGAAGCATGCCCTCTCTGTGAGGTCGGGTGGGGCGGGTTGAGATTGTGGGGGCGAGGCGGTCCTTCAGGTAGCCTGGCCCCATGCCATGTAGGGCTTTAAAGGTGATAACCAACACCTTGAATTGGACCCGGAAGCAAACTGGTACCCAATGCAGCTCACGGAGCAAAGGTGTTATATGGGTCCTTCTTCGGGCCCCAAAAATTGCTCGCGTGGCCACATTCTGGACCAGCTGAAGCTTCCAGATATTCTTCAAGGGTAGCCCCATGTAGAGCGCATTGCAGTAGTCTATCTGGGAGATAACGAGGGCATGAGTGACTGTTCATAGGGCATCCAGATCCAGGAAAGGGCGTAACTGGTGGACAACCCGAAGCTGTGCAAAAGCTCTCCTGGCCACAGCTGCCACCTTCTCTTTGAGCAGGAGTCGTGAGTCCAGGAGGACCCCCAAATTACGCACTGGGTCTGTCTGGGGCAGTGCTACCCCATCCAGAACCAACGATGACAATGTCCCGGATACAGAAGAGCCATTAACCCACAGCCACTCCGTCTTGCCAGGGTTCAGCTGGAGCCTGTTGTTCCCCATCCAGACCCTCACAGCCTCCAGGCACCGCGAGAGGGCGGAAACAGCATCACTTACCTCACCAGGAATGGAGATGTATAGTTGAGTATCATCAGCATACTGATGATACCTCATCCCATGATGACGGATGATCTCACCCAGCGGCTTCATATAGTTGTTGAAAAGGAGCAGAGAGAGAACCGAACCCCGAGGCATCCCACATGTGAGATTTGCCCCGTTCGACAGAGAAACTCTCGTGACACGTGTGGTTCACAAAGAAGGTTTACTCATGCGTAACGTAGAAGAACAAGCAAAGCCAGGACTGGCTTGGTACAATTGCATCACTTGTTATATTCCCCCCTTCCCGCGCTTTTTCCCGCCTCGTGATCGCGTTGCGGCTGTGGGCTATTAGGCCCCCCAATGTCCCCCCTGATCGTTCATGATGGCAGGGTCGGTCAGAGTCCATTGTCCTTGATTGCCAGTCCCCCTCCGGCTGGGTTGGTCCCTCCCTGCTACGTGCAGACCCGCGGGTTCTGTGCTGCGTTGCGATCTTGTTTCGCTGCCCTGCGGCCCCGTTCCTTGCTTGCTCGCGCCGTTATCAGTTCATAGTTAAAAACTTCCGCTGCGGTTTTCCTGTTTAGCTGGCCGCAGGTGGCTCGTTAATTAGCGGCGCTTTCGGTTCCTCTTTTCCCCGCTAGCTACTGCCGGTGGATTCCGCGTGGTCTGGTTGCGAGCTTCCCTGCAACCCCGTGCTTCCCTGAAGCCTCGTGCTGACCGAACCTGACATGCCGCCCCCCTGACGACAACTCCCCCCCCTCGGTCCTATTTCGGCTTCCCGGGGTATTTACTGTAAAAGTCCCGCACTAGGTCCGGCGCCCTTATGTGGGTTTTACTCACCCATTCGCTGTGGGACTTGGGGAAATGTTTCCATTGCACTAGGAGCTGGGTCTGCCCCTTGTGCCTCCGGGCGTCCAGTATCCGGTTGATTTCGAAATGCTGCTCCCCCCCGACCATGATGGGTGGTGGTACTCCCCCCGCCTTGTGCCAGGCGTTCCCCGGCTGGTGCAACTTTAGCAGGCTGCAATGGAACACCGGGTGGATCTTCCCGAGGCTTTTCGGGAGCGTCAGCCTGACGGTCACCGGATTGATGACCTCCGAAATGGGGAACGGCCCCACAAACCTCGGGCTGAGTTTTTTCGATGCCTGGTGCGTCTTTAGGTTTTTGGTTGACAGATACACCTGGTCCCCCACTTTCCACTTTTCCTCGGGGAGCCTCTTGCGGTCTGCGTGCTTCTTGTAGTCGGCTTTGGCTCTTTGCAATGCCGCGTGCGCCGCTCGCCGGGTCTCGTCGATTTGGGCGAACCAGGCGTCCAGGGAGTTGATCTGGGATTCCGGCTGAGGCAGCTCCGGCATGGGGACGAAATCTCTCCCGGTGGCTACTTTGAACGGAGAGAACCCGGTGCTCTTGTGGACGGCGTTGTTGTATGCCACCTCCGCGAATGGTAGTAGCTCCGCCCAATCGTCCTGTTGGTGCCCCACGTAGCAGCGCAGGTACTGTTCGAGCCCCCGTTCAGGCGTTCCGTGGCTCCGTCCGTCTGCGGGTGCGCCGCGGAGGATAGGGCTTGTTTCGTCCCCACCCGCTTCAGGAACTCCCGCCAGAACCGCGCGATGAAGTTGCCGCCCCGATCGCTGACGATACGTCGAGGTGCGCCGTGGAGTCGGTAGACATGCTGCACGAACAGTCTCGCCAGCCCCTCGGCCGTGGGGACTCGCCGGCACGCTACAAAGTGCGCTTGTTTGGAGAATAAGTCCGTGACCACCCAAATGGCGGTCTTCCCCTTACTCTCCGGGAGCTCCACTATGAAGTCCATGGCGACCTCTTGCCAAGGGCCGTCGGGTTCCGCTACCGGCTGGAGTAGGCCTCTAGGTTTGCCTTTGGCTCCTTTCGCTGTTGCGCACACCGGGCAACCCCCTGAGTACGCCTCCACGTCCTTCCGGAGCGTGGGCCACCAAAACTGCCGCCGGATTAAGTGGAGTGTCTTTACGAAGCCGTAATGCCCCGCGCTCCGGCTGTCGTGGGCTCTCTCCATGACCTCCCGTCGGCAACCCTCGGGCACGTACAGCTTTCCTTCGTGCCACCACAACCCCTCTTGGCCGGTTAGCGCCTCTCGGTTCTGCTTGAGCCAATCGTCCCGCTCCGCCGCCTCCGCGAACCCTTGCCTTACTTCAGACGCCGCGTCCCGTCGCTCCCCCTTGGTCTGGCTTCGGGTCACCGCCTTTGCAGCCAGCCTGCTGGCGGGGATGACGGAGTCCACGATCTCCTCCCGTAGGCTGGCGTGTTGGGGCATGCGAGACAGTCCATCCGCTAAGAAGTTGCGCTTCCCGGGGATGTGTTTCAGTGTGAACCTGAACCTCCCGGAGTATTGGGACCACCGTGCCTGTTTGGGGGATAGCTTACGCGGGGTCTTCAGGGCCTCGAGGTTCTTATGGTCCGTCCACACCTCGAACGGTTCAGTTGCCCCCTCCAGTAGATGCCTCCACGTGGCCAGCGCCCACTTGACCGCGTACGCCTCTTTCTCCCACACCATCCACCTCCTCTCCGTCTCGGTGAATTTGCGGGAGGCGTAGGCGCACGGGTGGATGGCCCCCTCCGGGCTGGGTTGGAGCAGGACTGCTCCCGTTGCCACGTCTGATGCATCCACTTGGATTATAAACCGCCGGTCTGGGTCGGGATGGCGCAGGATCGGCTCCGCGGTGAACCGCTGTTTTAGTTCCTCAAACGCCCCCTGGCATTCTGCAGTCCACGCGAGTGCCATGCTGGGCTTGGGGGGTTTCCCAGTGCCCTTGTTTTTTAGCAGGTCGGTTAGGGGAAGGGCGATTTGGGCGAAGTTCGGGATGAACTGACGATAGAAGTTCGCAAACCCTAGGAAGCTTTGGAGTTGCCTCCGGGTTCGCGGCGCTTCCCAGCCCAGGACATCCCTTACTTTCGCCGGGTCCATCTCAATTCCCCGGCTGGATATTCGGTAGCCGAGGTAGTCTAGTTGCTCTCGATGGAACTCGCATTTCGAGAGCTTTGCGTACAGCTGTGCCTTCAGCAGTCTCTGGAGCACCGTGCGCACCAGGCTCACGTGCTCCGCCAGGGTCTCGGTGTAGATGAGGATGTCGTCCAGGTAGACCAGGACGCCCCGGTAGAGTAGGTCGTGCAGCACCTCATTTATTAGCTGCATAAATATCCCCGGGCCCCTTTTAATCCGAACGGCATCACGGAAAACTGGTAGCTTCCGAGCGGGGTGTTGAACACCGTCTTCCACTCATCTTTTGCGCGGATCCTAACTCTGAAGTAGGCTTCGCGCAAGTCCAGTTTTGTGAACACCCTCCCCTTCGACAGGTGCGACATCAAGTCCTTCATCAGGGGGAGGGGGTATTTGTACTCCGTGCTGATTGCGTTCAGCCCCCGGTAGTCTACGCACATACGGAGCGAGCCGTCCTTCTTCTCCCGGAATAACACCGGGGCCGCTAATGGTGACTTCGCGGGTTGGATGAATCCCCGCGCTAGGTTCTTGTCTATGAACTCGCGCAGGGCCCCCATCTCCCTCCTCGACAGGGAGTACATTTTCGGCTTAGGCAGGGTCGCTCCTGGCTCTAGCTCAATGGCGCAATCACTGGGCCGGTGTGGTGGGAGCTGGTCGGACTCCTTCTCCCTGAACGCTGCCGCCAGGTCTCGATACTGCCTCGGGATTCCGCCGCCCGTCGGGGGTTCCCCGGGTCCGGCCCCTCGCTTTGCGGTCGCCTCGCCAGTCGCCGCTGCCTCCCCTCGCCTCGGGATCGTGGCGGGTCTCCGGGGTCCCGGCGCTGCTGCTGCTGCTGTTGCCGCCCGGGTCTCGGGCCCCATCTGCTCTCGCCCCGTCTCCCGGTGTCCCGGACCCTCCGCTTGTCCGCCGGTGGTTGCGGCTGCCTCCGTCTCCACGGCTCGGTCCCCTCTGCTCTCGCCCCTCGCCGGTCTGTCGACCCCGAACCGCACTGCCTCCGCCGTCCAGTCGACTCGTGGGTTCCGCCGCCGCAGCCACGCCAAGCCGAGTACCACCGCGTAGTCGGCCACCGGGACCACCACGAACCTCAGTTCTTCCCGGTGACTCCCGATCGTCATCTGGACCGGCTCGGTGTAATACTGAGCTGGGCCCCCCCCTGCCAGCGTGCCATCTAACTGGCTGAATGAAATGGGCTCCCGGAGGCGCCTCAGCTGTAGCCCGAGCCCCGAGACCACCGCTGGGTGCATCAAGCAGTGGGTGCAGCCCGAGTCCAGTAGCGCCCGTAGCTGCGCCTCCCCTCCGGATCTCACCCCCGGACGTGTATCCTCACCCGGAATGGTGGGCAGTCCTCGTCTCCTATTGGGTCCGCGCGCCTCGACTCCCCTGCTCGCACTGGGACGCCGTTCAGTGCGAGCGCGCCTCGTTTCCCGCCGGCTCCGAGTCCTCTCCGGAGGATGCTGTCTCCGGGGTCGACCACCCCCGCGTCCTTTCTCGGTCACCGCCGCCACTGCCCCCTTCCGCGGTCGGTCACCGGTCCTTTTCCCGTTCGCACGCGGGGTTTTGACTTCGGGCCGTGGTGGGGCGCCTTCCCGCTCCGTCGGGCACTGCGCTGCTCGGTGGCCTCTGCCTCCGCATCGGAAGCACAGATTCGGGGCTCTGGTCGCCTCTCGCCTCCCGGTGGACTGCCGTCGACCGCTCCGTCTCTCCTCGGGGTCCTCTCCCTCGGCCGGTCCCTCGTCTGGTCCCGTCGTCTTGTGCTCTGTTGGATCTGCCGCCACGCCGATTCCGCCGTTCCGGCCAGCCAGATCCAATCCTTCACTGTGGATGGGTCGTCCCGCCCCAGTGCCCGTTCCAGGATCTCTGGGTTGAGTCCCCTCTTAAAATACTTCACCTTCAGGGACTCCGGCCAGTCCGCGAGCTTCTCGGCCAACCTCCGGAACTCCAGGGCATATTCCGATACCGATTTGCCCCGCTGCCTGAACTGTAGGATGTCGTCCTCCGCCCGCTTGGCGCTCAATGTGTCCTCGAATCTGTCCCGGAGCGCCTGCATGAAGTCCGGGAAACTCCGTAGTTCCGCCGCGTTGGCATCGTACAGCCCGATCACCCAGCTGGCTGCTTGGCCATCTAGCAGCTCGGCCACGTAGGATACCCTGTCCTCGTCTCTAGCGAATAGGTGACCACCCCTCTGCATGAACCCCCTGACGTGCGTCAGAAAGTGCGGCAGCTGTTCGGGGTCCCCTGAGAACTTCCCAGTGATACCTCGAAGTCTCAGGGCGTCTGCCGCCCGTTGGTCCTCCGACCGGGGTGCCGTGGGTGGTGCCGGTGGGGGTGTCGGACCGCCCCCCCTGTCGCTCGCCTCCTCGTTCACCGCCGGTGGCCCCACTCTCTGTAGTAGGGTCTGGAGCATCGCCTCCACGGCGTCTAGGCGTCGCTCGACTCTCTCCTCTAGTCGGGCGAATTCCTCGCTCCACTCACGGTTCCGGAACCCCGAACCCCGGGTCATCGTAACGCCTGAATCGTCTGGTCCTCGGTTCACGCCCATCGACCACCGCTCGGATGGAGTGCGCCCGGCCCTGGCCGCTGCCCCGTCGCTCCCGGGCGGCTCCGACCGCCCTTCCGCGAGCCTGGATCCCTCGCGCTCCAGCTGACCCACGGATTCCTCGTCGCTGGTCATGCCTGTATTGAGAAAGAAAACGCTCCTCGGTGGTACCGGGTAGCGCTGACGGTGAGTCCTGGCTTTATGTGAGATTTGCCCCGTTCGACAGAGAAACTCTCGTGACACGTGTGGTTCACAAAGAAGGTTTACTCATGCGTAACGTAGTAGTCACAAGCAAAGCCAGGACTGGCTTGGTACAATTGCATCACTTGTTATATTCCCCCCTTCCCGCGCTTTTTCCCGCCTCGTGATCGCATTGCGGCTGTGGGCTATTAGGCCCCCCAATGTCCCCCCTGATCGTTCATGATGGCAGGGTCGGTCAGAGTCCATTGTCCTTGATTGCCAGTCCCCCTCCGGCTGGGTTGGTCCCTCCCTGCTACGTGCAGACCCGCGGGTTCTGTGCTGCGTTGCGATCTTGTTTCGCTGCCCTGCGGCCCCGTTCCTTGCTTGCTCGCGCCGTTATCAGTTCATAGTTAAAAACTTCCGCTGCGGTTTTCCTGTTTAGCTGGCCGCAGGTGGCTCGTTAATTAGCGGCGCTTTCGGTTCCTCTTTTCCCCGCTAGCTACCGCCGGTGGATTCCGCGTGGTCTGGTTGCGAGCTTCCCTGCAACCCCGTGCTTCCCTGAAGCCTCGTGCTGACCGAACCTGACACCACAAAGGAGGGGCCGAGGATGGGACCCCTCGCCCCCCATCACCACCGATTGGGATCGGCCCTGGAGAAAGGAGGCGAACCAGCACAATACCATGCCGTCCACCCTCAATTCCCTGAGTCGTCCCAACAGGATACCGTGGTCGATGGTATCGAACGCCGCTGAGAGATCAAGGAGAGAAAGGATGGTCGCACTACCACCATCCCACTCCCGCCAGAGATCATCCATAAGTGCGACCAATGCCGTTTCCGTTCCATATCCAGGCCTGAAACCTGACTGATAAGGATCCAGATAATCCATTTCCTCCAGAACCCTTTGGAGCTGCGAAGCCACCACTTTCTCAACCACCTTCCCCAAGAAGGGGAGGTGGGAGACTGGACAAAAATTGTCCAGTATAGTAGGATCCAGGGAGGGCTTCTTGAGGAGGGGGTGCACCAACGTCTCTTTAAAGGGTGCCGGAAACACTCCCTCCTGCAAGGATGCCTTAACCATCGCCTGGATCCAACTACATGTCCCCTCCCGAGCTGCTTTCACCAGCCAGGAGGGGCATGGGTCCAGATGACAAGTGGTGGCCCTCACAGCCCGAAGAATCCTGTCCACTTCCTCAGGAACAACAGGATCAAACCGTTCCCAGCTAACTGGGCAAGGACGATCCCCCGGTATCTCCCCAGACCCTGCACCACACTCGGAGTCCAACTGGGAATGAATCCGAGCAATTTTATCCTGCAGGTGCTCTGCAAATTCCTCCGTGCGGCCCTGCAAATGAACCACCACATCCCCTTTACCAAGGAGGGACCTGGTGATCCCAAACTGGACCGCCGGGCGGCACTCTGCAGATGCAATAAGGGCGGAGAAGTATTGGCGCTTCGCCGCCCTTATCACCACAATGTAGGCCTTAATAGCGGCTCTAACATGTGTTCGGTCGGATTCGGTCCGTGTCTTCCTCCAGCGGCGCTCTAGATGTCTCTTAACCCTCTTCAGCACCCTCAACTCCTCTGTAAACCACGGGGAGTGTCGAGGCTGACATGACAAGAGAGGTCGCAAAGGCGCGATCCTGTCCAAGGCCGCGGCCACCTCCCTGTTCCAGGCAGCAGCCAGGGCCTCCACTGGACCGTGCAGCAGGTCCACAGGAATATCCCCCAGCTCCCTCTGAAACCCCAACGGGTCCATCAGGCGCCGGGGGTGGACCAATCGCATGGGTCCGGCCTCCTTGCATAGGGGGGTGGCATAGGAGAAACTCAGGGTCACCAGGGCGTGATCTGACCATGACAGCGGGGAAAGCTGTACATCTCCCCTCAGATCACTTTGCCATTGCTCAGACAAGAAAACTAAATCCGGCATGTGGCCACTATCTCGGGTTGGGTCCCGCACAATTTGAGACAGGCCCATGGCTGCCATGGTAGCCATGAACTCCTGAGCTGCCTCAGAGGACCATCCCTGGGATGGCAGGTTGAAGTCCCCCAGAACCATAAGCCTGGGGAACTCCACCGCCAGCCCCGAGACAGCCTCCAGCAGCTCAGGCAGGGAGGCTGCCACGCAGCAGGGAGGCCAGTACAGTAGCAGCACTCCCAACTGTTTGCGCGCGCCCAACCTAAGAAACAGTGTCTCACAGCCAGAAACTTGTGGAGCAATGCCCCTGAAGGCCACTAGAGACTCTCGGATGATAACAGCCACCCCTCCTGTCAGAGTCTGCACATTCAATCCCAAAGTTCAGTAAATCCTCTGGAGTCCAAAGAGTTCCATCAGAGATTTCTTTATTCAGGAGAAGCGTACAGCACCATAGTTTGTTGAGCCTAATTCTACAAAGCAAACTCTTGTCCTTTTAAACCCAAATTCCCTCCCTTCTAGCTTTTCTTTCCCGCTTGAAATTCTTCACGCCTTGCCCCGGTTCTCACACCTCTTGGCCTTGGATGCTTGTTTCAAGATAAAGATAACGGCACCTGGCCTCCTCTCCCCCCTGTTTATGGCAGGTCAAGCAAGCGGTTTAAAATAACATTCCCACCATACCACTATTCACCCTTTGATATATACTTAGCAATAAAAGTAAAAGCAATAAAAAACAAATGAAGGTTCTGGCTTGCATGGTTCTGTCTTGCCCAGAAGCTATTTTATAGGGTGTGAACCCGGTACTTTGGTGCACTGTGTTGCTATAAGCCACCTCAGCGAAAGGGAGAAGTTCAGACCAATCATCTTGTTGATGATTAGTGAAGCATCTTAATTATTGTTCCAATAAGGAGTTAATTTTCTCCGTAGATCCATCCGTTTCCGGATGAAAACTGGAACTCAAAGCTTGAGTAGATCCAATTAATGTAAGAAATTTCCTCCAAAATTTGGAGGTGAACTGTGGCCCGCGATCTGAAATCACCCTCTTGGGGCGCCATGGAGGCAGTAGATATGTGTTATGAACAATTTAGCTAATTTTTTAGCATTCGGAATTGATGTGTAAGGAATAAAATGCGCTTGTTTAGAAAACAGATCAATTACAACCCAAATTGCTGTGTTGTGATTGCTCACAGGTAAATCCACAATAAAGTCCATAGAAACTTCTTCCCAAGGTTTTTTTGGAGATGCCACTGATTGTAGAAGGCCCAAAACTTTTCCTCCTCTTTTCTTTGACATTGCACATACAGGACATGTAGAAACATATTCAGAAATGTCTTTTCTCATGGTTGGCCACCAAAACTGTCTACGTAATTAAAGTTAGGTTTTTATAAATCCAAAATGCCCCGAGGTTTTATCATCATGTCCCTTTTCTAGGATTTGTTTACGAAGTGAGAGTGGAACATACAGTTTGTCTGCCATCCACCAAGCTTGGTGTTCATGGGTTAGGGTATTTTTATTATTCTGGAACCATTCATCAGAATCTAAGGCAGCGTTTATTTTTTGGAGTAGTTCACTGGTAGGTTTCTGTCTTTGTAGTTTTGCTTGGGTTCTGGTCAGGGCTACCGAGCCAGGTTCTGCTTGAGGTGGTGCTTTAGGGATTACCGGAGCCACTACCTGTTCTCTTTGGCTGTTATGCTGAGGTAGCCTTGATAATGCATCGGCTAAAAAGTTTTTCCCTCCAGGGATGAATTTTAAAGTGAACTTGAACCGGCTGAAAAATTGGGCCCAGCGTACTTGTTTGGGAGATAACTTTCTCGGAGTGGTAAGGGCCTCTAAATTTTTGTGGTCCGTCCACACCTCAAAAGGATGTGATCCCCCTTCAAGGAGGTGTCTCCATGTCATAAGGGCCCAATGTTTCTCAGGGGCCATGTCTAGGAATGACATTTCCCCAGCCAGCTCTTCCATGCTCCACAACTTCGTTTTGCGCCGGTCAGGTTTCCGCGGCGGCGGGAGGGTAGGGTAGGTACCTGTTAGGGTTTCTTCCTCCTCGGATCCCCCTACTGCCCCGGCCACGGGGCACTCCTCTTCCATCTCCGCAGCCGCGATAGGTTTTTCGAGGGGGTTTTCCACGGTGGTTGGTTCCCTGGTAAATCCCTTGTAAAATGGGGTGAGACTCAACAAAATGTCAGAGTCTGCACACTCAATCCCAAAGTTCAGTAAATCCCCTAGAGTCCAAAGAGTTCCATCAGAGATTTCTTTATTCAGGAGAAGCGTACAGCATCATAGTTTGTTGAGCCTAATTCTACAAAGCAAACCCTTGTCCTTTTAAGCCCAAATTCCCCCCCTTCTAGCTTTTCTTTCCCGCTTGAAATTCTTTGTGCCTTGCCCTGGTTCTCACACCTCCTGGCCTTGGATGCTTGTTTCAAGATAAAGATAACGGCACCTGGCCTCCTCTCCCCCCTGTTTATGGCAGGTCAAGCAAGTGGTTTAAAATAACATTCCCGCCATACCACTATTCACCCTTTGATATATACTTAGCAATAAAAGTAAAAGCAATAAAAAACAAATGAAGGTTCTGGCTTGCGTGGATCGTGACACCTCCTCCCCTGCCCTGGTATCTTTCCTGGCGCCATACCGTAAACCCAGCACATTTCCGAGAGGGGCACCACCCCCCCAGGCCCCAACCAGGTCTTGGTCATACATGCCACGTCTGCCCCCTCTTCAATGATCAAGTCACCTATGATGGGGGCCTTGTTTTTAACTGACCTGGCATTAAGCAGCAGCAGCCGGAGGCCAGGGCCCCTGTGAACCTGCTGGCCAGGACCTGGGAATGAGCAAGGAAGGCCAGAACATGCCACTGGTAAGAGGGCGTCTTCCCCGAAGATGGCCTGCCCCCCTGCTCCCGTTCTGGAACTCTCGTGCTTTCTCCATGATCCAGCGAATGTTGGCGATTTGATCTCTAGTTCCTCTGCCTCTTCGAAACCCAGCTTGTACATCCGGTAGTTCTCGGTTCATGTATTGCTGAAGCCTAGCTTGTAGGATTTTGAGCATAACCTTGCTAGCATGTGAAATGAGTGCAATTGTGCGATAGTTTGAGCATTCTTTGGCACTGCCCTTCTTTGGAATTGGAATATAAACTGACCTTTTCCAATCCCATGGCCATTGTTGCATTTTCCAAACTTCCTGGCATACTGAGTGCAGCCCTTTAACAGCATCATCTTTTAGCATTTTAAATAACTCAGCAGGAATACTGTCATCTCCACTAGCTTTGTTGTTAGTAATGCTTCCTAAGGCCCACTTGACTTCGCTCTTTAGGATGTCCGACTCAGGGTCAGTGATCACACCAGCGTGGACATCAAGGACATTAAGATCTTTCTTGTAGTGTTCTTCTGTGTATTCTTGCCACCTCTTCTTAATCTCTTCTGCTTCTTTTAGGTCCCTGCCTTTTTTGTCCTTTATCGTGCCCATCTTTGCACTAAACGTTCCTTTGATATCTCCAATTTTCTTGAAGAGATCTCAAGTCTTCCCCATTCTATTGTTTTCCTCGATTTCTTTGCATTGTTCATTTAAGAAGGCCTTCTTATCTCTCCTTGCTATTCTCTGGAAATCTGCATTCAGTTGCTTATATCTTTCCCTTTCACCCTTGCTTTTCGCATTCCTTCTTTCCACAGCTATTTGTAAAGCCTCCTCAGACAGCCATTTTGCTTTCTTGCATTTCTTTTTCTTTGGGATGGTTTTAGTTGCTGCCTCCTGTACAATGTTACGGACCTCCGTCCATAGTTCTTCAGGCACTCTGTCTACCAAATCTAATCCTCTAAATCTATTCATCACCTTCACTGTGTACTCACAAGGAATATGATCTAAGTCATACCTGAGTGGTCTAGTGGTTTTCCTACATTCTTCAATTTAAGCCTAAATTTTGCAGTAAGAAGCTCATGATCTGAGCCACAGTCAGCTCCTGGTCTTGTTTTTGCTGTCTGTATAGAGCTTCTCCATCTTTGGCTGCAAAGTATATAATCAATCTGGTTCTGGTACTGACCATCTGGTGATGTCCATGTGTAGAGTCGTCTCTTGTGCTGTTGGAAAAGAGTGTTTGCTATGACCAGCTTGTTCTCTTGACAGAACTCTATTAGCCTTTGCCCTGCTTCATTTTGTACTCCAAGGCCAAACTTGCCCGTTATTCCGATTACTCCTTGACTTCCTACTTTAGCATTCCAATCCCCTATGATGAAAAGGACATCTTTTTTTGCTGCTAATTCTAGAAGGTGTTGTAGGTCTTCATAGAACCGGTCAACATCAGCTTCTTCGGCATCAGTGGTTGGGGCATAGACTTGGATGACTGTGATATTGGTTTGACTTGGATTCGCACTGAGATCACTCTGTCGTTTTGAGGTTGTACCCCATTACTGCCTTTCCCATTCTCTCTTATTGACTATGAGTGCAACTCCATTTCTTCTAAGGGTTTCTTGCCCACAGTAGTAGATATAATGGTCACCCGAATTAAATTCACCCATTCCCGTCCATTTCAGTTCGCTGATTCCCAAGATGTCGATGTTCAATCTCGTCATCTCATGTCTGACCACATCCAGCTTGCCTTGGTTCATAGATCTTACATTCCAGGTTCCTATGCAATATTGTTCTTTGCAGCATCGGACCTTCTTTTCGCTTCCAGATGCATCCACGACTGAGTGTCCTTTCGGCTTTGGCCCAGCCGCTTCACTCTTTCTGGAGCTACTCGGAATTGCCCTCCGCTCTTCCCCAGGAGCATGTTGGGCACCTTCCGACCTGAGGGGCTCGTCTTCCAGCGTCATATCTTTTAGCCTTTTGACATCGTCCATGGGGTTTTCTTGGCAAGGATCCTGGAGTGGGTTGCCATTCCCTTCTCCAGTGGACCACATATTGTCCACTGAGTTATGCAAGCCCCTTCGCCACGACAAGGCAGTGATCCACGAAGGGGCCGCTGCACTAATCTAGGCAAAAAGAATACTTTTACGGGTTTTATGATCTTCACCTGAATGCCCGAATGCCCTGAGAGCTTACCTGTGCGCCCTGAAGCTTGGACACCAAACTGCAGACTTTGGGCGTGCCCTGTGTACCTGGGAAAATTTGGCGGGACCGGTGTGGCTGGGCAGAGCCCCGTGGTTGAGTCAGACGGGGAGCAGCAAGGGGGGAGCGGCAAGAGCTCAAGGAGAGCGCTTGGCTATAGGGAGGAACTTTTTGCTCCAGTCTGGGATCTTTGGGGGTGCTTGATGCTTCGGTCCCATACACCCGGAGGTTGGCGGAGCTCGGCAGGGGCCGGGCAGAGCTCCGCAATTGTGCCGGCCGATGCGGTGAGTGCACAGTCCGACGAGAGGTCTGGGCCACAGCAGCCTAGAAGTCAGTTGAGCTTGAGGCTGGACCTCTTCGCAGGCCCCAAAATCAGCTGGATTGGCACTGGAGCACTAGCGGTGACCCAAGTTGTAGCTGGAGTGGTGGCTGGAGCAGTTTGAGTGGGACTGATGGCGAAGGCCCGAGGCCTGGAAATCGGCCTAACAGCTGGTTTGCAATCTGGCACCCGAACAGTGGCTTTGGCCCCTGAGGGCACCCGAACGACTAGGAAGCCGACGGGTTCGATTCCAGGCACAGTGCTGGGGTCCCTTCAGTGGATGTTAGTTGGGCCTCCCTCCCTAGGCTGACAGGCAGGGAGGCAATCCGTCGGTGGATGTGTGAATGTGTGGGTGAGTGTTGCCCTCTACTGACCAGTGAGGGAAGCCAGTGCGTAGGGCATAGTGCGTAAAGGTGAGGGATAAGGCTCCTACGGTGCCGAGAGCAGGAGTTGGAGTGCCGGGGAGCACACAACCACCCCGATTGATTGAGTGCTTGTTAGTGTATGTTTGGATGGGATTCCCTAATTCCCTAATTAGGGAAGCTGGAGGTCCGAGACTGGGGAGAATCGGAGGCCCTGGAGGATTTAGGGCCAGTCATAGGTGTTATGGCAGGAGTCAGAGGGCGGGCTGCTCTCGGGGGAGACGCCCGCAGTGTTTATTACTGGTGGCATCTTCCGGCCCTCTGGACTCAGATCCAGGCCCTGGGCAGCAGACCCACCGCGGCCCTGGCTTTCGGCTGCTGCTGCTTAACGCCAGGGCAGTCAACAACAAGGCCCCCCTTATATGTGATTTGATCACTGAGGAGCGGGCCGACCTGGCATGCATCAGTGAGACCTGGCTGGGCCCTGAGGTGGGGGTCCCCTTTCGGAAATGTGCCCAGCCAGGTTCATAGTGTGGCACCAGCCAAGACCCCAGGGCGGGGGAGGAGGGGTAGCAGTTGTCATCCAGGAGCCTTCAGGGGCACTGCTCCACAAGTGGCCGGTTGTGAGACCTTGTTCCTGAAGTTGGGTTTACGGAGGAGTTGAGGGTCTTGAAAAGGATTAAGAGGCATCTAGAGCACCTCTGGAGGAAAACAAGGACCGAACCCGACCAAACACAGACTAGAGCCGCTATTAAGGCCTACCTTGTGGTGGTAAGAGTGATGAAACGTCATTATCTCTCCACTCTTATTGCATCTGCAGAATGCCGCCCGACGGCCCTGTTTCAGATCACCCGATCCCTCTTGGGAAAGGAGGGCCCAGTGGCCACACAGAGGAGTTTTCTGGGCATCTGGAGGATAAAATTGCTCAGATCCATTCCCAGTTGGATACCAAGCCTATGGAGATGCCCAGGGTACGGACTTACCCTGTTATCTGGGAACAGTTTGAACATTTGGACCCGAGGAAGTGGACAGGTCCTCTGGACTGTCAGTACCACCACTTGTCAACTACGCCCATGCCCTCCTGGCTGGTCAAGGCCGCTTGGGAGGTGACGTGTGGGTGGGTCCAGGCGATGGCGAATTCATCCTTGAGGGAGGGGGTGCTTCCAGCCATCTTTCCTCCTCAAGAAACCATCGCTGGATCCCACCATATTAGACACTTTTTGTCCAGTCCCCCACCTCCCCTTTCTAGGGAACGTGGTTGAGAAGGTAGTGGCGTTGCAGCTCCAGAGAATCCTGGAGGAAACGGATTATCTGGACAGGTTTCAGGCCCAGATATGGGGGTAGTGCGTCCATCCTTGCTCTTCTTCACCTCTCAGCAGCTTTCGATACCATCAACCATGATATCCTGTTGGGCCGACTTTGGGAATTTTGTGCTGGTTCACCTCCTTCCTCCAAGGACGGTCCCAATCAGCGTTGATCCAGCCCACGGCCCTTCTGTTGTGGGGCACCACAGGGTTCAGTACTCTCTCCACTACGTGAAGAGAGCATCTACGTGAAACCACTGGGTGAGATCATCCACCACCATGGGATGAGGTATCGTCGATATGCAGATGATACCCGGATATACATCTCCATCCCGGGTGATCTGAGGGATGCTGTGACTACCCTTTTGCGGTGCCTGGAGGCTGTGGAGGTCTGGATGGGGAACAATGGGCTTCAGCTGAACGCTGGCAAGATGGAGTGGCTGTGGATTGGAGGCTCCTCTGTATCTGGGGGTTTACATCTTTGGTTCTCGATGGGGTTGCACTCCCCAGACAGACCCGGTGCGTAATCTGGGGGTCTTCCTGGACTCACGACTCCTGCTCGAGGAGCAGGTGGCAGTCGTGGCCAGGAGGGCCTTTGTTCAACTTCATGTTGTGCGCCAGTTATGCCCCTTCCTGGATCCGGAGGCCCTCCGGTCTGTCACTCACACGCTGGTCATCTCTCATTTAGACTATTGCAACGCAGTCTACATGGGGCTACCCTTGAAGAGTATCCGGAAGCTACAGCTGGTTCAAAATGTGGCCACATGGGGAATTTTGGGTGCCCCAAGGATGTCACATGTAACACCTCTGCTGTGGGAGCTGCATTGGGTGCCAGTTTGCTTCCAGGTACCTGAGAGACCGTCTCGCCCCCATTACATCGACCCATCCCACCCGGTCCGGCAGAGAAGGCATGTTACGGATCCCATTGGTGAGAGAATGTCGACTGGCGGGTCCCAGGAGGAGAGCCTTCTCTGCCCTATGGAATACCCTCCCCCCAGAGGTGAGGCGGGCCCCTACCCTCCCAATTTTCCAGGAGGAATTGAAGACCTGGCTCTGCCAACTTGCGTGGGGCGAGAAAAGAAAACCAACCCTGGGGGCTTCTGGCACCTTGAAGACGCTCCCCAAGTTTATCAATACGTAATTAACATCACCCTCTTGGAAGTATTATAAAGGAATCTTGTTATAGTGTATTCTAATTAATTGATTAATATTTATTTTATTGTAATGAATATTTATTCTGCTTTTACTGTAAACCAGCCAGAGTCACTCTGTCGTGAGATGGATGGTGACAAATTTGAAATATAAATAAATAAATAAATAAATAAATATTTTTGTTTTGTTTTTTTAATGGTCAACTACAGCATAGAATTTGGAGACCTGCAAACTCTGTGGTGAAACTGCTGTTGACGTTCATTTTGGGAAATCCAAATTAGTTTCATCCCTTGAAAATGCAGACTGAATTCATTTCTCCTTCATCCCAAGAATGCCTTATGAAATTGGGTGCTGAAGCTAAATCTTTGCAAAGCTGCTGCTTAGGACAGCTTGCAGGATTTAGCCTGGTGACATCATTAAGAGAGCCTCCTTGAGGAGAAGACTACCTTTCCCACAATCCTAGGCTACGACTGGGATGACAGGGCATTCAGGTTTGTTTTGCACTTTGGGGAAAGTAGTGCAGAATGAGTTAAGAAACTGAGCAAGGGAAGCCCTTTCATTTGTCCAAAAAGAGTTTATTCTCGACTTCCAGTGGGAACATGGCGGCTTAAACACCTCTCCATGACAGGGAGAGATGTCACTGCAGCGGGATTGCCAGCCGTCCAATATGCTCCGGATAAAGGAGGAAATCGACCCATTTGGTTTCCTGACAGCTGTTCCTTGAAAGCTAATCGCGGAGGCTGAAGCCTCTGCAAATAGCTCTTGTCGAGCAGCTGGGAGGCAAAGGGAACCGTCTCTGTTCGCCACTGCGGTGCAGCCTTAATGGACACTAGAGCTGACCAACTGTCATTTCTTAAAGACTTTGGTTCCTAACCTTTTGAGCTTCAGAGGGACTTTCCTTCGCAACAGATAAGTAAATCTCTTGGGGCTTATCCTTATTTTTGGGACTATATTCTTAAATGAAGAAATGGAGTTTTAAATCGAGCTGATTAATTCGCAAAAGGCTGGAGGAAAAGTGTAATTCAAAAGAGACTTAAAATTTACGGGTAGTGGAAAAGGAAGATTTATTTGTTAAAAGTTTGTTTTTTCATGAAACTCCATCTGCAGCAACCAGGTTTGTCTTTTCTCCGGGGAAGTTTCTTGTTTGTTCAGTTCTGTCTGCTGATTGGTGGGGCTTTAGAAACTGAGCTAGACTGTAGCTTGATTCCTGTGTGATCCCTTTGAAGTGAGCACACACGCCTGCAATTTCAGCTTGAAAGGCACCAGAGGTGGTGAACTGCAGTTCACTTTCGCTTGCAATTAGCTATATCTGGCTATACATTTTAGTGGTCTAAATGGAAAGAAGAAGAAGAAGAAATGGCTAAAAGAGGCCCCTTGCAGCAGCCGCTAGAAGATAAAATAACCTCCTCCTAAAATAAGTCTAGCTCCAGTAGGAGCTGGATTTAAGTCCCTTGGAAAAAAGATAGAGGAAAAAGTGGATAAGTTGATTAAATTTGGAAGAAAGGTGGAGACTGAACCAAATGTGGAATTAGAGCTCAAAAAAACGTTGGATTATGAAGGTGATCTGAATAAAGAAGTTGTGGGTTTAAATATGGACTTAAGAGGGCCAAAAGGTGATATGGAAAAAGATGTTAGAATGGAATCACCAATGGAATCAATTGATGTTACAATGTTCAAAGAGGACATTCAAATAATGGAGAAGAGTGATCTGGAAAGATTTTTTATTTTGGATTTGCAAATGTAATGTATTGCATCCGTTCCTGGGAAGAGATGAAGAGAAAATATTGGAGATGCTTCTGGGAGAAGACAAGCAGGTGATGGGGAACCAGCTGGTGGGACATTAAAAGAAAGGACTGAAGTTTAAGCTTTTTAAAAGTAAACCAAAGGTTTACAAAGTGAATTTATTGGACAAATATGTTGAGGCTCTCAGTAGTTATTAATGGAATTTGTTTTTATGACCAGAGCTGAGTGACAATGTTTTAAGGATTTTGGTATAAAGTTCACTAAGGATAAGATATATTTGTTATTAAATCTATGCAATTTTTGTTCTTAGACGTGACAATAGTAGTAAGGTTTTGATATGTATAAAGGTGGAAGGCTATGACATTATTTATAATTTTTTTTTTATATATGAGAGCAGCAAGGTTTTTAAATGCGTAGAGGTGGAAACAAAAGATATTATCTATAGTGAAATAATGGTTTGTGAGTTTGAAGGACTTGGCCGAGATGGAGAAATTAATAGTTTTGATCTGAGATAAGACATTGGGTAATTTTACTGTTAATTGGATTGATTTTTTAAAAACTTTTTGTGGGATAAACAAAAATTAAATTATGTTGTATAGGTTTGATTATTAGAAATAAAATGGATTAATCGAAATAATGGCAATTATGTAGCAAATTAGAGCAAGAGTTTGATCCATATTGTTACTTATATCCCTTGTGGAGGGGGTCAGAAGTCAATTCTTTTGTGATTTTTTTTTCTTTTCTGCACTTTTGCCTTTTACTGTTTTTTCTTTTTTCAATTTTTTCAATATTTTCTTTTTCTTATTTTTTATTTTTATCTTAATTTGGTTAGTGTTTTATGCTTCTTTTGAAAAAATTAAATTATAAAAAACAACACAAAAAGGTTATTCTCAGCTCCAGCTACAGGAGAAGAAGGTGATCGCTACATCCCAGGTCTCCAAAAATAAATAAATAAATAAATAAATACATACATACATACATACATACATACATACATACCATCTTGATTCATTGGGTCCGTCTCCCTTGGAGAGAAGGTGGCCTGGCCCATGTGGTAGAACCAAGTTTAGATGCCTCCTCCAGGCCCAAGTCAGGTGAGGAAGCCCACAGCCACCTGCCTCTGCTCCAGTAGTCCTTCTCAGAGATGCCTCCAAACCGCCACCTTCTCCCCTTGCCTTCTTTTCCTGCTGCCCACATCCCCCAAACACAAGGGGCTTTGGGCCTTCTCCTACGATCCAAGATGCCAACGCCCCATGCAGACCTTCTCCCTGCCTTTGCTGCCCTGCCCCACTCATGGCCCTGTCTCTCGGGAGACTCCACCATCACTCGGGTGACCATTATCTCCCTCTTGGGACTGGGCTACCCACATCTTCCTCACTCACCCCACCCATAAGGGTTCTGAGCTAGGATTCTACAGCTTTCAAGCCACCCAAGAGGACCACTCCAGTGATGCTGCCGATCATCTGGAGAGGCTTTGCATCTTCTCGCTGCTGCTCTCGCAGCCATCGGAAGATCAGGCAAGAGTGACTGAACCAAGCACACAGCTTTGGCCGGGAGGCTTGAGCAATGTCCTTCTAGGCCTAGGAGGAGCTCAGGCAAGCAGAGGGAACGTCAGCCTTCCCAGGTAGACCAGACAGGAACCACGACCAGATCAGCTAATTCTATTTTATTGTAAGGCTACATTGACAGAATCTTGCAAGTCTGAAAGTACAATTCTCCCGCCATCTCTTTTACAGCCTGATAAGTGAGGGAGGTTCCTTTCTTTCTCTGCCCGTTATGCAGCTCTGCGCTATGCCCCCCCTTCTTTGATGATTCCCCAGCCAGCATCGACCCCAACACCACCACCACCACCACCACCTCACAAAGTCATTCCCACATACCATTAAAGGGAAAGGCAGGAGGGAGCAGTGATTACGGGCTCAGCTGGCTGGGGCTGGCTGGCTTTGGTGTGGCTGCTGGAGGGGGAGCCCCCCTGTTCAGTTCCAACTGCGCTCGCTTGGTGATGAAGGGCAGGTGGGGGTTGGGCTGGGGATCGACACTGCTGTTTTTCTGCTCTGCCTTCTGGTCCACCTCTTCCTCTTCCTCATCCTCGCTGCCCTCTGAGTCACTCCGCACATCCTTTTCCAGCTGCAAGAGAGAAACAGAGCTGTGGCCGCCCTTCGGTCCTGCTCGGCTGGAGTCCGTTGGAGGGCGGAAACCTTTGGGGGACACAGAACTGGCCTCTTCCATTGGGGATGCGTGACTTTTGTACAACCCGAGGGCCACACCAGGCGTTGCGTGGCTTGCAGGCAAGCCCAGGGCTCTTTGGGGCGAGGGGTTCACAAGTTTAAGGGGGCATGGGGGCTTAAACAACCTGCAAGGCTAAGACATCCATTTCACCTCTGGCATCTCTCCAAACCCTCAAAAATGCCACCATGGTCATCCCCCTCTCCTGAGGCTCTGGGGCTGAGGGACACAGTAGGGATCCTGCTGGACCTCAGCTGGTCTCTGGATTGTACATTTTTGGACCCATTTGGTATGATGAAAACAAAGATGGTGGCACTCCTTAGAAAATTGCAAGAGGGACCTGCAACTGAGATGCTGCAGCATGGAGCGGTTCAGTCCACCTTTTCAGCGACTCCATTCTGTTTCTTAGCAGTTTTAGTGTGCTTGCTTGGGTGTCGTGGGGGAGCAGAGGATCCCTCCCTTTAGTTATTTCCTGAAGGTATTTTGCATCTCTGCAGAGTTTCCAGTCCTTCCACACCCACCGAGCTCACCTTTTATGTGTACATGGTGCTGTTGGGACCTTACAAGCACAACACTCCTGCCTGGCTGCTGGCAATAGAAAGAGCGCTAGGATCGGTTCTCTTCACCCCACATGCCAAGCCAGGCCAGCTACGAACTTCATTGCGGTATTCCCACAGAGTGCTGGGCTGAATTAATGTCACTTGTGGTCAGCTTTATTTCTCATTGTGTTTGGATGGCAAAACTGGGTTGTGAAGACAAGAAGAAATTATTTGATTCAGCAATGCAGGTCAAGCAGCTTGTGGAAAACGTTTGGCAGAATGTTGCCTCCTTTCCGACGCCACTCGCATGTGGGTGGGTGCTGCCACGTGTGGCCTTCTCAGACATCTCGCAGGGACAGTGATAGGGGTATCCAGCCTCCTGTTGCTTCCTCAGGGCCCAAACGGGGGTGGGAGGGGTGGGGGAGCTGACCTGGGTCTCCCAAGCTCATGGGGCAGCCAAACAGATGCCTGTCCTGGCCGGGAGGGCCATCCGCGCTGAAAGGTGCCATCCTTGGACAGCCCCAGGTACACTGAAGACCAGCCTTGCACAAGCATCACCAGCCTTGCACAAGCATCAGGACGGATGATCGACAGCACAGGAACCCCCCACTGAATTTTCCTCTCCCATCCCCCCTCTTAACTGACTGCATGATCAGCATCTGGGCAGCGGGCATTTTGCAGAGCAGAGCAGAGCAAATCTCTGCCCCGCAGAGCTTACAATCTACAGTTCAGACTGGGAGAAATGAGAGGTGACAAGGAGGAGAGGCACGTGAGGCCGGGCAGAGCGAGGATCTGCAGAACCAAAGAATCGGGCATCCAGCGCGACAGCGGAGAGGAACTGAAAGTGCAGCAGGGTAAAAGGAAAGCAATTTCTGGTCTCCCCCCTTCCCAAGTGCCCGATTTCTGCCCTTACCTTGCCATGCATCAGGAACCTATAAACCATGCGAATGACCAAGGACAACCAGAAGAGATCAAGGAGGTACAGGACTATCAGAAGCGCGTTGAAGAAGTAGTAGCCGAAAAAAGTCTGGGTGAGCTCCATGGAATAGTAACACGTGTTGTAGAGAATCCTTTGGGGGTGCAAAAAGGAGGAGGAAAAGGGTTACGCTTGTATTGCTTCTCAGCACTGTTTAAGGCTGGGATAATCAATCGGGTCAGGAATTCTGGCAGGATGGTATCTATGAGGGCTTCAGAATGAGAACTAATGATCTCAATGGCGTCAGTCAACATTGTTGTTGAAATAACGGAGAATAATAGATGCTCTGCCTGGTCCAATGGCTTCTCAAGGCTTCTGGCATTCCTTAAATCAGGGCTACCCGATCGGGACTGCGCACATCTGCACAGCCACTAAGAGGCAGGAAAGGTGCAGATTCTGGTCTGTTTTCTTTTTCGCCTCCTTCTGCTGCTCAGATGCAGATACAGGCGTTTCCAGCGCTGACAGCCCTAACTTAAGAAGTCCTGTATCCCAACCTCTGCTGCAGTTGAGGGCCCAGGCTGGTCGTTACCGTTAATAAATACGGCGGAACGAGGTTTAGGCTGTAAGCTATATGCAGCAGGGACCTTTGCCTCTGCCTCACATTGTACTCTGGGGAAAATTGTGTAAGCACAGAGAGATTTGGGAAACACGGGGCACTTAAAATAAAGCATCGCTTTGCTGCAGGTTAGAGCTCCAGATGACTCATTGGCCATATCCGTCCACTTCATTCACACCAAACGAGCACAGATTGTCCTCCTTTAGGAGCCAGAATTGGGACCGGCAACTGGGTCGGTAAGCAAAGAAGTCGCTAAGTGAAACCGCCTATGCGCTTAAGATCTTCCTTCAACTTTCCTTCGCTTTACAGACCGGCGAAGGTCATCAATGTAAGGACAGGTGGCAAAGTGACTTTTTCATCACCACCGTAACTGCGAATGGTGGCGAAACAAGGCAGTTGCAAAACGAGACATTCTGTGGCCGTTTAGTCCCTCAGTCCCCCTCCCTCCCTCAACCACCGACTTTTTATTTCCCGAAAATTATCACTGCTACTCCTGCAACCTGAGGAGTTTTCCTGGCCTTGATGTCACCTCCCACTTCTGGTGGTTTGATGGGCTACATGGAGGTTCAAACTGCTACTTGTAGAGAGCAATGACAAGCTGAGGTGTCCCAAGGTGTGTGGGGGTGTCAAAAAAGTCAAGATGGCGCTGCAACTGTGCCATCAAACCCCGCCCCCCTTTCTGCATGCATTCCCGAAACGTACTTGAATGGAAAAATCACCAGGCAAGTGAACAGGAATAATGCTGTGAATATGAAAAAGAGGGTGTTGCAAGTCTTCTGCCACTTCAGGTAGTTAAACATCTTCGCGAACTGGGGAAAAAGAGAAAGAAAGAAGCAGAAATTGTTGAGCGGCTGAGGTTCCTATTGTGAAAGGACTTGACTTTCAGGATTCAGGGGTCAATTTTCTCTATGTTTAGACTGCAGCGCCCATCTTCTCTCTCCCACGAAGGATGCTGGGAATTGTAGTTTGGGGAATATGTAAATGCCCAAGAGAAACATGGCCATAGGTTAGCTTACAAGCCTGTCTTAGTCTCCAGCAGCTCAAACCTGTTCCAAACCTCCGGTGCTGAATGGAGAACAAGTGCAAAGTCATTGTTTCAGACTGAAAACTGGGCATCTGAAATATGAAACAATTCCAGCTTGAATTGCTTTGCATGCCGTTGCTATCTCTGAAGTGCTTAGGTGTGTGTTTCTCTTCCTTCAAACAAGCCTTTAAATTGGGACTATGGCACCCACAATTTAGCCAGTCTCAACACACCTGGAGGGCTACAGGAAAGAGAAGGCTGGTACAAATTCCTTTCTTGATTTATTTCCTTTTTCCAAAGAACATGAAAGAGGTTTTTTTCAAAAAGAGAAGGGGAAGAATCTGTTCTTCCTTCTTGGGGTAGAGGAGGAGTGTTCCTGAGCATTAACTTACGTGCAGGAAAACATCTTGAGGTTCGTGTATAATCATGACAACCAAACCGATACGGATGTAATTGGCGCAGTATGAGAAGCTCATCAGGAGGAGGGCGGCCCCATGGTGGACAATTTCCTTACAAAAGTCCTGCAGCAAGAGAGAGGATTCAACTGATGGATTTTGTAGCTGCTCATGGGGGCCAGACACCCCCATTATGGGGAAGGGGTTCAGAGTGGAATGTTTTGCATCTGCAGATACACCCAACTAGTGCCCTCGTTTTTCACTTTTTCTCTTCATTTGATTGATTCTGCAGTTTTAAAATTAGCCGCCCAGAGTCTCCTTGGCGACATGGGCAGCCACTTAAATCGACTGAAAGGCACAAATGCTGGTTGTGGGCCAAAAGGAGGAACCGTGTTCCCTCCTGGATCCGAATGGGGCTTCCTGACCAGCCGGACCGATCTCTTCCGCCAGAGACCACTCACCGTCCATTTGACTTGAAAAGGCGGCATGATGACCAAGGAGCAGTAGAAGGAGAACTGCGTGAGGTAGTAGCCACAGATGCTGGGCTGGAGAGGCTGCAGTGCACAAGGGGACGGGTGGAAGGAAGAGAAACGGCGTCATGCAATCCCAGCTCTCAGCTTCCCAAGCTAAGATAAAGCAGGGCTGGCTGGGGAATTCAGGGAGTTGGAGTCCACACATCTTAAAGGTCCCAGGTGTGAGAAACACTTTCGCCGAGAGCCCCTACAAGCAGGGTCTTCCCTTGACATTTCATTTCTATCTCCCTTTTCCTTTTCAGCCCCCTCCCCCCTCCCCCATTTTTGGTGCAATGCTCCAGAGAGGAAAGGGGGCCACCGGGACGGGGATGGAGGTCCGTGGCAGAGATGTGAGCGTGAGAAGAGGCCACAGCAACACAAGCGGCCAGATCTTCCACACGTGTACATTCTTGATATGTAAAGATGAATTATGAATCGGTCAAGCTGTGAGGTCAGAGCAGACCTCAAGGGATTCTCTATTCTATCTGCATGGAAAAGTTGAGCCAACCCTGATCAAACTGTCAGCTTGTGCTAGAAGTTAGAAGGAATGCTGTGACTGTACCAGATGTCAGGCAGTGGAACAGGCTGCTGGAAGCAAAGGCTGGAGGGTCTGGAAAAACATTGGATGATGCACTGAGCAGGGGCTGGACTAGACAGACTCTACGGTCCTTCCAACTCTATGATCCTATGACTTCAACCAGTAGTTTGTAACACCTCTTTGACCATAAACCACAGGGGCCAAACATTTCCTGTAGGATCTTCCTAAGACCTTTTCTAATCTTGCTTTTGGAAATTTTTGCAAATACTCTGCTCCTTCCCACCTCTCAAATTACAATTATTGTTTTGTCTGTTTTCAGCAACCATGAGCTCTTCAAAGCAATTGTCTGAGCATTTGAAAATGAGGATAATTCACTCTTGCAAAGCTCGGGAAATATGGGTGAACGGATGGATGGAGAGATAGACAGATAGATAGTTGATAGAGAGAGATAGAGTGATAGATAAGGAGAGAGGGGAGAGAAAGAGAGAGAACTAAACACCCCCAGTGAGAAATTTCATCTATGACAAACATTGCCTGAAAAACATTGTGTGGCTACAAGGAAGAATGGATTCAACAAAATATCAACATATCTTAGAAGGAACAGTCCCAAAGCCAGGGAAGGAACTGAAGCTGAAAAGAGACAGTTCAGCAAGACAATGGTCCGAACCATTTTTTTCCACTGTCTCCTGCAGAACTTTATGGTTCCGTGAAAACTTGATGGAGTGCTGTGAGGGACTAACGGCAGAAACCTTTCATTTCAGCACAGCCAATTTTCTATCACTAGAGCTTTGAGCAAGGTGTTGGGGGAGCGTATTGAATGGCCACCTTGGTCCCTAAACCTAAATATCACTGAAAATATTGGGGGAGACCTTAAACATGCAATGCAGGCGAGCAGATTGAAAAATTTTTCTCAGCTAGGAGAGTTCTGAAAGGAACAGTAGGAAAATTCCAAACCAGGAAGAAAGTCCTGGTGCAAAGAGCATCCAAAATTCTACATCTACCACATTCACCATTTTCTTACTCTGAATCTGTACACAACTGCTCAGAAATAGTAAACAGGCATCCACATTTGCAGAAAGGTGTGGTATTCAACTTCGTACCATGTAGAACCTGTTTCAGCTGTTGTACTCTTAGGGATTCACTGACATGTATAAACTTTTGCATACAACTCTAGGTTCAGGGTGGCTGGTATACACTAATTTTCATCGCTCCCCCTCCTGACCACACCATCCCATGGTTTTGCCCCGGACAACGTGTGCCTGTTATGCTTGCACTTGTTCTCATGTGGTATTCCTTATAACTGTTTAATCACTCAGGAGTGTTTCTTTGTAGCTGTAAGAAATGGAAATAATTGAATTTTTAAGGCTTGAATAAATGCTATGAATGGAAAGGCAGGATGCATTGCAGTTTCATGCCATTTTTGCAAAGGGGGATGCTAGTTGATTAACAATTTCCATCGAAATGTTCCTTCAAATGTCTCCCTGACTCCTTACCTGCTGCGGGTACCCAACCCAACATTGGCGGAGATCCCAGAACCAGGGTTTCTGCAAGAAGACACAACGTATTAGGGATCACATCATACCAGACCACCAACACTTCCCTGGAGCTCCCTTTTAAGGGGATGATGGGAGGGAAAGGAGACCACTGCTTGAAAAAGCAACTGTGATCACTAAAAGGTTTGAAAGAGGATGAACAATGGAGACTTTCCTGCACTCCCAACGTTTTCTAACCCAAAAGGGAAGCACGAAATGTTGGGGGCCGGGAGGCAGAGGAAGAGTCACCAGCTGCATTACACGCGGCAAACTCTCTTGTTTGACAACAACCAACGAAAGTGGGGAAAGAGCTGGAACTCACATCGTAAAGGACGGCCAACCCCGTGCAGAAGGAAATAACACAGTAGATGCCTCTCCAGCTAGAAAACAATCAGAAAAACCCATAAGGGCATATTGGACAACAAGCCGGGAGATCCAGGGATTGCAGAGCTAGAAGGGAACGCAAAGGTCATCTAGTCCTGCTGACTGGGTGCAAGACATTCCCTGCTCCAACGGCCCTCACTTCCACCTTCTGAAGGAGGGAAGAAGTTTTCCAATGCTTAGCTTTTCTTGTACTTGAGCCGCTTGGTTCAAATTCTGACCTCTAGAACAATCCAAAATTCCTCTCCTCTTCCCTGAATCTGATTGTTACATAAACACTGAAAATGAAGATTTCGTCAACTCCTGGTGAAGTCATGGAGGTTTCTACGGATTTTCATTTTTTGGCTAGCACTGCTCTTTTCTCGGATACTTTCCCATTTCCACTCTAGCCCACAGACCTGGGATTTCTTCCCATCCAAGTATTAACCAGGTTTGACCCTGTTTACCTTCCAAATGAGAACCCAATCCCACATCCTAACAGGGCTAGACACCTGGTTCAGTTGGGGATCACACATGGGGCACTGGGGATACGGGGGGTGGATTCTTCAGCAGTTGCAGTAGGAGACACGCCTGTCCGTCCACAAACTGCCCGCCCTCCTTGGCACGGCCAGTCACAAACCACCCACCAGATGGGCTCTCTAACAACCCAATGGGGCCCTCAACTGCTTGGGGGGCCAAAGGCACTGCTGCACATATTATAACACTTCCCTTTGCATCACACAAACCTCCTTCTGGAATCGTTCACAATCTTCTTGGAGGGTCCGATGGGACAGACATCCTGCTGGGCACTAAGTGGTGCACCGCTGCCCACGGGCTGCACGTTGACCCCCCTGCCCCAACAGCTCCCACTCACCTGGCTTCAGAGAATTTCTTCGTCAAGCTGGGCCGGTCCTGATTCAGGCGGCATCGAAACCACCTCTCTACCTGCCTTGGCTGGAGGTCGCACTGCTTGGCCAAGCTGCTGACCTCCTCCTGGAACGCAGGACGCAGAAGCAGGTCAGAGGAGCTATAGATCCGACCCCGAGACCCCCTTGCTGGGATAAGGCACAGCCGCCATTTTTAAAAAGGGAAACTGAAGCAGAAACTCACCTTTTGGGGACGTTTCCTCCGCTTCCTGTAAAAGGCTTCCAGGATGGGGTTTGGAGAAGGTTTCCGCCGCACCTTTTCTCGCAGGCCCAGTTTTCTGCTCAGGGGCGCGCCGATGTTCCTGGGAAAGGGAACGGCTGGGGTCAGACGAACGCTGGCTAACGTTAGCCGGCCCTTGGCTTCCTCGTTTCACGCTCCGCTCAGGAACAGGCACGTGAAACCAAAGCAAGGAAAACAAGGCTCCTGAGCATCACCTGCTTGTCAAAAAAATTGGTGAACTATAATAAGGAATACAACGGCTGCGACAGAATAAAGTAGTATTTAAATAATAGTGATTAAGATCACACTTAAGGGAGTATAATGTGAACATAGCAGGAGCTCAGTCCCTTAACATATTATTCTGTATTCTCTATTCTGTATTCTGAATTAAATCTAGAACATACACAAACATATTGCTCTGTCTTCTCATTTTTACAGTATAAACACATTCAAAAATGGATAAGGAATATATTTCTTGAATGCATTCTTTAATATCGGGAGTGAGATTAACCCTAGCAAGACTGAGTAGCTTTGGGTTCTGGGTCCCCCTGGTTCCGGCCATTCTCCGTCTCTTGTTCTGGACAGGGCTGCACTGCCCCAAACAGGACCAGTGAGCAATTTGCGGGTCCTCCCGGACTTGTGGCTCCTGTCAAGGAACTGGTAGCAGCCAAGACTGGGGGGGGGCTTGACCAAGTTTCACATTGTGCCCCAATTGTGCCCTTTCTGGACTAGGAGGTGATTAGGATCAATAAGGAATGTCAGGAATGATGATGACGATGATGATGTCATTTTCAATTTCCCTTGCTTCTCGTTATTGTCAAATTCAGTTTGTGAAAAATGGATGCGAAAAGCGAGGTATAAAAAAGGGACCGTCCACTGTTTCAAGAGACGTTAGGCTTTTGGGTGGGGAGGGAAGGAAAGCTCCCTCCAAACAGTTTCCGTTGGCCAAGAGCTTGCCTTTCGAAGAACAAACGGAGGGCGACCAGCAGGACAGCGATGGGGAGACCGAGCAGGAGGTGTCGGGGTTGGGGATAGTGGACGTCCTCCGTCTCCTGCATGTCCTCCCAGGTGAACCCTGGAGGTAGCCAGTACTCCTGTCTCCAAAGCCACCGCGTGAGCTGCGCCATCTCCCTGGGGAGGAGAGAAAAAGGCAGGGGGTGAGATGGGGCGCTGCAGGAGTGTTTACGGAAGGAGGGTCCTCTCTCAGCCCTTCCAGCCGCGGCTCAGGGGAGCAGCGCTCCTCCATCTTCCTCACCTCCCACCAGCCCTTGGAGGTAGGCCAGGTCAGGGAACAGACCGCGCAAGGACTACTGGACTCTTCTGTGACCAAGTGTCACAACATAATCTTAAAATCCTGCCAGAGTTTCCCTCGGCCCCCTCTTCTACCAAAGAGAATCACGGCAGAATTATCTTGTTTCTTAACCTTTATTGATTTTCAATAAACAATGAAACATAAGAAAACAGAAAAAACAAAGAGAGAAAAGTTTAGAAAAAAGAAGTTAAACGTGCAGAAAAGGAAAAGAAAAAGAGAGAAAGAATAGGTGAGTTCCCACTTTCTCTGTTGCAGATACAAATATTGAATACATACCGCTTTTACTCTAAGAATAGAGCCAATATAAAGTACTTCTCTAATCCGAATAATTATCAAATCCCCAAATCAACATGGCACTACGGCATAATGCCGAGCAAAAAGGAAGAACAAAAGCGATTTCAAAATAGAAACAAGGCTACCCCCCCCCCCATTTTTTAATCTCAATATACTATGTCACCTTCTCCGCCACTGCCATTATTTTCCAGCCGTAAATATCTGCGTGTTTTGACCTCTGGGTGCGTAGCAAAAGCTCAGTAGTGTTACTATCTACCATCCTCCCTTCCCAAAGGCAATAGGAAGCACTTCCATCTCACTCGTATTTCCCACCCACACTAACATCCGCTTACACAGTCCTAGCAACTTTTTCACTCAGTCCGAATCAACAAGAAACCCCTCTAACCACTCTCAGGGGTCGCAGTCTATATTCCTCTTTCCTGCTATTAAAGAACAGTAATCCTGACCGCATCGTCAGACAATCCTGGTCCCAGGAAGTTACCATTAATCTGTCAGAAGCCACAGCCTATGTTTTAACCATGATCAAACAGGTTTACTTTGTACACTTTCTGTTTACTTTTAAGAAAGTGGTCATACCTTCATCCTAGCACGTACTACCCCACAGATTGAGTCTTTATTTTTTTCTGCTTAGCTGATTCTTTCAGGAGCAACTTCAGTACGCTCTCTTTATCTTTCAGTAATTTAAGACCTTCCTTTTGGAGATCCAAAATAATGTCAACATTAGACTGATCCAAGTTCTCTTCTCTTTGAAAGAGTTAACTCTTTGAACCTAGCAAACAGCGCCCACAAGTTGAATCTTTACTATTTTCTCCTCGTCTTCTTCTCTCAGGAACCACTTCAAGAAGTTCTCTTTATCTCTCAGTGATTTAAAACGTTCATTTTGTAAATCCAAAACAATGTCATCATTGGGCTGATCCAAAATAACTGAAAGTCCAAAATAAGATTCTTTTTCTTTAAAGTCCAGTAAAATAGCCATCTCTCTTTCTTCTTCCATATCTGTATTATCCATATTGTTCTCCAAGATACCCAACTTATGTCCAACTTGCCTCACATCAACAGCAGCCTCATTGAATTTCACATTGAGTTTCTTGTTCAAATTATCAAATTTATCCTCCAGGACTGAATTATTTTTTCTGCAAAGTTTTGAAACCTAATCTTGAAAAACTCATCCCTGCGGTTTGCCCTCTTAGTAGCCATGGGCACTAGCGCTCTCTTGTGTCTGAAATACAAATTACGTTCCAAAGTAAGTAAAGAGTGAAAGGGAGAAAGTCCCTTTATTTTATTTAACGTTCCTCTCCAATCAGCAACAATTAAGTAAGAAAACAAAGCAGAGTTCACACACTTCCCATGTCCACATTCCAGTGTCACAAACCAAGTGCAGATTTGCCAGGAAAAATAATAAAAAAGAATTTCTTTTCTCTTGCTTCTTACACATTTATAAAAAATCCAAGCTTTTGCCTTTTTTGCTGAATATACAAAACTATTTATCCTAATCAAGGGTAAGTGCAAACGTCTGGGGGTTTTTTCGGCTTCGTTGCAGCTTGGAACTTGAAGGTAACCCCACCTCCCAGCTGGTCACTCACCAGTCGATCCCAAAAGTCTCCATTTCGAGGTCTTCTGGCTGTGAAAAGCGGTCCGGAGGTCATATGGGATGATTTCTGGGATTTCCCTTGGATCCGGAGAATTCGTCAAGCTCCAGGAAGCCTGCTTGAGCCTAAAACTTCTGTGACAACGACCCTCCGCTTGAAAAGGAGAGCCTAGCGTGCAGCCATTTCTCACCGGAAGCTCCAAAAGGGAGAATTATCTTGAGTTTCTTTCTCATCTGCTCTTCCTTCCCAGGGCTAAAGTCCTTGACAGCCAGGCACTCCTCCTTCAAGATTATCTCCAGACTCCTCCATACCTCCCTACATTCAAGCCCAGGTTAGGACCCCCTCGTGGTGTAGAGTTTCCAACTCCCAGGATCCTCAGCATGCTGGGAATGAAACTCCATGCATTGAGAGGGTATCAGGATGGGGAAGACGAGACTGGGTTAGACAGAGAAGACGGCAATGTTTATAATGCCCTCTCCCTGGTTAAATCCTGTCCATAGGACTGGACAGTTGCATACCAAAAATCCTTTCTAGGGAATCTCCCGCCTCCCCACCAAAAAAGGAATTCAGCTTTATGAGAAGCAAAACGTTGGGTGAGAGATGCTAGAGGTCTTTTTTTTTATATAGTAACTTTTATTAAAAGCTTAGATACAACAATAAACATTAAGACAAATTAAAAGAAAAAGAAAAAAGACCCTAAGAAAGCAACTTCCCACCCTCATCATCAGTCTAAATAAATTTGTGATCTCTTCACCCCCTCTTCATTAACAGATAAAAAACTCTGCATCCCAGAACTCATCTCTTAACTATAGGCAAATCCAGTAAGTAACGTCTGCTCCAATCCAGGTGTCAGCAAGAAGTCCAAACAGAGCCCTAAATTCACAGCATTAATTAACATACCTAAAACTCCACGTTCCACCTCTCAGCTCTTAGCTGTAAGCAAAGCCACATTTAAAGGGCATAAAGTGGTCCCGTATCTACGGGAAACAAAAACACTGAAGTCTGACGTGACAAAGAGGGGCCATTTCTCATTCACAAATATCCCTTTTTCTAGCATAACTGTAGGGAAAAAAGCTTAAACACCCTGTTAAGTCTAAGCAAACCCAATACAGAACATTTTCCCACTCCAAGTGCCAACAGTTCCAAAGAGATCCACCCCAAAGAGCAACATATCCCATTCAAATAAACGTTCTGTATCTCAACCCTTAACTATAAGCAAATCCACATTTAGCACATATGAAGTAATCCCAGTATCCCAATAGAAACAAAAGGCTAAAATTTAATGTAACATGGAGGGATAATTTCTCCTTTAAGAAGAACAAGTTCACCAAAAGAGAGAGAGAGAGAGAGAGTGAGCGAGTTTGGTGTTGAAGAGGCAGTTTGGAGTAGTGGTTAAGGTGCTGGCCTAGAAACCAGGAGATGGAGGGTTCTAGTCCCACCTGAGGCTTAAAAAATGGGCTGGTTGATTTGGGCCAGTCCCTCTCTCTCAGCCCAACCCACCTCACAGGGTTGTTGTTGTGGGGAAAATAGGAGGAGGAAGCAGTATTAGGTATGGGGAAAAAAGGCGAGATAAATATCTAAAAAAACCATAAAACCTTCCAGACTTTAAGTAAAAAGACAGTTAAATACAGATTAGGTAAAGTAACTATAGGGGGAAAAAGTATAAACACCATGTTACATGTAAGCAAATCCATCATTTTTCCAGTCCAGATATTAACAAATCCAAAAAGAAGCATCTCCCATTTTGTTGTTGTTGTTCAGTCATTAAGTCGTGTCCAACTCTTTGTGACCCCATGAACCGCATCGCGCCAGGCCTTCCTGCCCTTCGCTGACTCCCGGAGTTTGCTCAATTTCATGTTCATTGCTTCAGTGATGCTATCTACCCATCTCATCCTCTGTCTTCCCCTTCTCCTTTTGCCTTCAATTTTTCCCAGCATCAGGGTCTTTTCCAAGGCGTCCTCTCTTCGCATTAGGTGGCCAAAGTATCTGAGCTTGAAGTTCAGTATCAATCCTTCCAATGCGCAGTCAGGGTTGATTTCCTTTAAGATTGACTGGTTTGACCTCCTAGCAATCCAGGGGACTCTTAAGAGTCTTCTCCAGCACCACAGTTCAAAGACATCAATTCTTCGGCGCTCAGCCTTCTTTATGGTCCAGCTCTCACAGCCATACGTTGCTACTGGAAAAACCATAGCTCTGATTATGCAAATCTTCGTCAGCAAGGTGACGTCTCTGCTTTTTAATAATGCTGTCTAGGTTTGCCATAGCTTTCCTCCCAAGGAGCAAGCATCTTTTAATTTCATGGCTGCAGTCTCCGTCTGAAGTGATCTTGGAGCCCGAATAAATGAAGTCTGTTACTGCTCCCATTTCTACCCCTTCTATTTGCCAGGAATTGATGGGTCCAGATGCCATGATCTTAGTTTTTTTAATGTTGAGTTTCAAGCCAGCTTTCGCACTCTCCTCTTTCACCCTCATCAAGAGGCTCTTTAGTTCTTCTTCACTTTCTGCCATTAGGGTGGTATCGTCTGCATATCTGAGGTTGTTGATGATTCTCCCTGCAATCTTAATTCCGGCTTGTGATTCTTCCAGCCCGGCATTTCTCTTGATCTACTCTGCATATAAGTTAAATAAGCAGGGTGACAGTATACAGCCTCTTGGCCTGCATACAAATTTCTCAGGAGACGGGTAAGGTGGTCTGGTACTCCCATCTCTTTAAGAATTGCCAGAGTTTGTTGTAATCCACACAATCGAAGGCTTTTGCATAGTCAATGAAGCAGAAGTAGATGTTTTTCTGGAACTCTCGTGCTTTCTCCATGATCCAGCGAATGTTGGCAATTTGATCTCTAGTTCCTCTGCCTCTTCGAAACCCAGCTTGTACATCCGGTAGTTCTCGGTTCATGTATTGTTGAAGCCTAGCTTGTAGGATTTTGAGCATAACCTTGCTACCATGTGAAATGAGTGCAATTGTGCGATAGTTTGAGCATTCTTTGGCACTGCCCTTCTTTGGAATTGGAACGTAAATTGACCTTTTCCAATCCCACGACCATTGTTGTGTTTTCCAAACTTGCTGGCATACTGAGTGCAGCCCTTTAACAGCATCATCTTTTAGTATTTTAAATATCTCAGCTGGAATACTGTCATCTCCACTAGCTTTGTTGTTAGTAATGCTTCCTAAGGCCCACTTGACTTTACTCTCTAGGATGTCCTGGTCTTGTTTTTGCTGTCTGTATAGAGCTTCTCCATCTTTGGCTGCAAAGTGTATAATCAATCTGGTTTCGGTACTGACCATCTGGTGATTTCCATGTGTAGAGTCATCTCTTGTGCTGTTGGAAAAGAGTGTTTGCTGTGACCAGCTTGTTCTCTTGACAGAACTCTATTAGCCTTTGCCCTGCTTCATTTTGTACTCCAAGGCCAAACTTGCCCGTTATTCCGGTTACTCCTTGACTTCCTACTTTAGTATTCCAATCCCCTGTGATGAAAAGGACATCTTTTTTTGGTGCTAGTTCTAGAAGGTGTTGTAGGTCTTCATAGAACCGGTCAACTTCAGCTTCTTCGGCATCAGTGGTTGGGGCACAGACGTGGATGACTGTGATACTGAATGGTTTGCCTTGGATTCGCACTGAGATCATTCTGTCGTTTTTGAGGTTACTGCCCCCGTTACTGCCTTTGCCACTCTCTTATTGACTATGGGTGCAACTCCATTTCTTCTAAGGGTTTCTTGCCCACAGTAGTAGATACAATGGTCACCCGAATTAAATTCACCCATTCCCGTCCATTTCAGTTCACTGATTCCCAAGATGTTGATGTTCAGTCTCGTCATCTCATGTCTGACCACATCCAGCTTGCCTTGGTTCATAGATCTTACATTCCAGGTTCCTATGCAATATTGTTCTTCGCAGCATCGGACCTTCTTTTCGCTTCCAGATACGTCCACAGCTGAACGTCCTTTCGGCTTTGGCCCAGCCGCTTCACTCTTTCTGGAGCTACTCGGAATTGCCCTCCGCTCTTCCCCAGGAGCATGTTGGGCACCTTCCGACCTGAGGGGCTCGTCTTCCGGCGTCATATATTTTAGCCTTTTGACATCGTCCATGGGGTTTTCTTGGCAAGGATCCTGGAGTGGGTTGCCATTCCCTTCTCCAGTGGACCACATATTCTCCACTGAGTTATGCAAGCCCCTTCGCCACGACAAGGCAGGGATCCACGAAGGGGATCTCCCATTTTAGCCCTGGTCAAATGGACCGATTTTGTGTTCCTTCCTATTGCACCAAAGAATCTTGCTCTTTCATCCAGTCAGATGATGGATGATCCTTGTTTCAAAGTTCTTCAGTATTTTATGCAGCCTCTTTTGTAAGTCCAGCAAAAAGAAATTGTTCCAACTGCTCCCTGGGATTCTCATTTTTATTTCCTTCTTAATTTTTAAAGCCTCACCCAATTTTTTTCTTTATAGCCGATGACACGTTCTTACGCAAATTCTGGTTCATGTTGTTCTCAGGTGGATTTTGTCGTGCACCATTTTCTGCAACTTCTTCTGGGAAGAACAGCCTGTTCTCAAAAAGACTCCACATGGCTGATAAAACTGCACAACTGGCTGAGGCACCAGGTGGGGGGCGGGGGGGGCGTGCTATTAGCTCTGCTCCTGCCCACCTTCCCTGGCCGGATTTCAGGCTGTAACTCAACGGTCACCCAGAGAGCAAAGTCTGTCTCCAAAAGAGGGGCGGGACGATTGAAAGCAGCCCGGAGCCCCATCTGGGCCCTCCAGGGCACATCAGGCTGCCCCTGGGGCACAGCCGGTGGGGGCAAGACTGCCCTTCGTGGGCGCCCCTTGGCCCAATGCCGCACACTGCCCTCGGGAGCCTCATGCCCACTGGAAAACCAGCCCGGAGGAAGGCAGGGCGGGAGGGAGGGAGGGGAGGGCCTCTGTGTCCTCCCAGCTCCAGCCCCCCACCCAGATGCTGCAGGCCACCCCAGCGTTTCCCTCCGCTCCCACTGACTGGCCAGCTCAGCCACTTCCCACCAGCCGCCCCTCCAAGAACTGCGGGCCTCTGCAGGACCGTCTGGGCGATCTCGGGGAGACTCCGCTGCCACCACCGAGGGAACCTGCTGGCTGAACTGACCCCCGCCCGGGTTCACACGGCGCCTGAACCTGAACCTCCTTCCCCCGGTTATTTCAATCCGCCCCACTCGGTCCAGCCGAAGGGGCAGGGTGCAGACCCCACCGGTCAAGGAATTTCAATTGGTGGGGTCTAGGCAGAGAGCCTTTTCTGCTGTGGCTCCCGCCCTATGGAACATCTTGGCTCCCGAGGTCCGGTGTGCCCCCTCCCTCATGGCCTTCAGGAAAGGGGTTAAGTCCTGGCTTTGCCAGAAGGCCTGGGGGCCGGATGGGGGCTCCCATCTCTGGAGATGGCTGGTGGGGTGATGGTTGGCCCCCACAGCATCTTGAAAGTTTTAGTGCTAAAATTTATAGGGGGGGGTTAGGACATTTTTAATGCATGTTTCTATTGTAATTATTTATGGATTTTAGCCATTGTTGGAGGGATTGGTGTTTCTTCCTTTTTCATTATTCTGAGCTGCCCAGAGTCACCTGTTGGGGGAGATGGGGTGCATACAAGTTTAATAATACATAAATAAAAAGTAAATAAACGAGCCCGACCGGGGCGACCCACCGCCGGCTCCGCTCCGCCCCGCCCCTCCACAAGAGCCCGAAGCCGACGAAGAGGCACAGCTCAGCCCGGGACGGCAACGCTCCTTCGGCGCTTGGCTGCCTCTGCCCCCCGCGCTGGGGGCACGCGGCAGGGTCTTCCCCCCAGACGCACACCGCTGATGCCCCCCAGAAGGCCGCCCAGCGCCCACTCCCGCGCTGCCACACCTCTTCCCCATCACCCCCAGCCGGCCCTCCGGGAAGGCGGCGCTGGAAGTTGGAGCTCCACACGGGAGGAGGGTGCCGGGCTGGGGGATTCATCTCTCCCCCCCCCGTTTCTGACCCCAAAAGCGAGAGGCTCCTGGCCCTTTGCCCCCGGCCTCGTGGCCTCAGGCAGCGCCCCCACGTGCCCAGGAGGAAGAGGGACCGGCCTCTCCAGGGGGCCCGGACTGATGCCCTCCGGTGTGCCCAAATGGCGCCCGCCCGCCCGCTCCATCCCTCCGTCACAACACCAGACCTGCCGCCGTCCCCGCCGCCTCTCCTCGGACTGCTCGTTGGCCGGCAGTGGCCAGGGAGGGAGACGGGTGGCCTTGGGCGGGTGGAGCTCAGCAGGGGCGGGCTATGGCGGGGCCGAACCGGGTCTGCCTCTGACCGTGGGCAGAGCACCAAGAAGCTCCACAGGGCGGGGGGCGCATTCTGCAAAATGGGGCTCAGACATCCGTGGCCTCTGAGAGCGTGCAGAGGGTGAAAGGCAACAGTAAGAATAGAGAGGTGTTGGAGGGAGCTTTGTCTCACCTGACGGAGACAGTGCTCCTGAGCGTGTGCAGAGGCCTCCTCATTCCATTTCCCCCGGGAGAAGACAGGGTCCCCCCATCCCACAGCAAGTCAGGTGGGTGGGGCCCTGAGGCCACTCCCCCTGGCACAAAACATGCACACACACACAAACACACAGAGCAGAACCTTTTGCCTTTTCCAGGCCCAAAAAGAGTCAGTACACAATGTGCTTCATCGATCACAGAAAAGCCTCGGATCATGTTGATCGTGTCACATCGTGGAATGTGCTTAGAAAATGGGAATCGCAGAAGGTCTCCGGGTCTCACTGCAAAATCCGCTGCCAGGCCAGGAGCCCCAGAACGGGCAGGACACGGCAAAAGAGACGGCTCCGGGCTGGCGAAGGGGGGCGACGAGGCTGCACCCTCTCCCCGGATCTCCCCAGCCTCCGGGCGGAAGGTGCGTTCGGGGAAGGTGGGTGGGGAGAAGGCGAGCCTGGCCTTGGAACTGGAGGACAACCTGCGTCGTGCTGGTGGCAGGAACCCAAAAATGCAAAGGGTCCGCCAGCCCTAGGACGAAAAGTGAGGGAGCCAGGTGAAAATATGGGACTAAAATCAAATATGAAGGCGAAGGACAAAAGGAGCAGCAGCCAGCCTGAGAACTGGGAACCAGGATATGGAAGCGGTGGAGAATTTCTGCCTTTAGCATCAACCATCGACATCAAGGAACCAGCCGTCGAGAAATCCTCGGCGGAGCAGCCGCGCAGGCCTTGGAAAAGAGATCCAGATGGCCGGATGCGCCTGTGCCTGCAAAGACCAGAGTTGTGCAAGCCACGGGATTCCCCGTGACCCCCTCAGGAAGCAAAAGTTGGACTCCGAAGGCAGGAGAGGAAGAGCAGGGACGCTTTCGAACTTTGCTGTTGGGGAAGATGCCCGAGGAGACCGTGGACAGCCGAGAAAACCAGGTGTGGATCATCAAACAGATCAACCCAGAATTATGGGGCGCGAGCGATGAGGCGCAAACTGTCCGACTTCAGGCACATGATGCGCAGGCCCAGCAGTTCTCTGGAGGAGGCTCTGGTGCTGGGAGAGGCGGAAGGAAAGAGGCGAAGAGGACGACCAGCAGGCAGTGGGTGGGCTCCATGACAGGGGCGATGGGGGCACCGTCAGAAGGCCTGGAAGACCAGGGTTGGGACAGGTCATCATGGAGGGAATCTCTGTGTGGTCGCCAAGAGTTTATAATGACTTGATGACACACGATCGGTCAATCAAAAGTCTTGCCTGGCTGTGGTGGGGTCTCGTTTTCGCGTTAGGGTTTAAGGGAGGGAGTCCCCTTTGGGGCTTTATTTGCAGCCCCCAAGGGGGCCCTGGAAAGTGTCAGGAAGACTCTGGGCACATGCAGAGCCCTTTCCCACAACCTCACTGAGAAGCAGGAGCTGCTGGTTGTGGTTCATCTAAGGACGCGACCCTGGAAGTTATTCCCCACACCTGGGTGGGATGCTTTGCACAAGGCTCCCGAGCATATACAGAGTGCCTGCCCCACTGAAAACACAACTTGCCCTTTGGACCAGCCAATGGCTCACCCCAAAACCTGCTCCCCCGTCAGCTCTGCATTCAGCGAATGGTAACGTCCTGAAAGGTGCCCCTGGGCATGTGCAGGAGGATTTTCATATAGTAACAAGGGCCTGTAAATAGTCCATCCTTTGGAGCACTTGATCTGGAAGACGTAAAGTGGGGCAGCTGTAAGTTGAGGCGCCAGTCGTTCTGAGATTTGTTCAGAAAACATCCATAGGCCTGATTCTCTCAAGTGGGTTGGCACAAGAAAAGGACTCTGTTCATACAACTCAGGATCGTCAATCGCGTCTGTCTAGCTCATTGTGTTGTGTGAACACGAAGAGTGGCTGGGGTTCCTGCCAATCAGAGCTCCCTCAGCTCCAGGCTCTTATAGGCGGGGGGTTGAAGGGGGGCCCTTGAGCAGAAATCCTAGACCCCAGATTCACAGGGGCCCCGAGTCCTTGGCCACGCTCCGCAGGGCGGCCACAGGCTCTGGCCAGCCTCGGCCAGAATCCGCCCTGGGTCCACCCTTTGTCTGCCTTGGGCCACACGGGATGCACTCTGTCCTTGCACAGAGGCACCCCATCTATCTATCTATCTATCTATCTATCTATCTATCTATCTATCTATCTATCTATCTATATAGCCACCCATCTCGCACACGGTGACTATGGGCGGCGTACAGCAATGAAAAAAAAGAAAACATAAAAACAACTGGATATAAAAGACTGTAAAAACACACAACACAGCAGGGGACAAAGTTAGTAAGGGAGCCATCGCAAAAACTCCCCGGTCCCCTGGCAGCCCCAGGCCTGATCCCATAGCCAGGTCTGGAGGGACTTGCGAATGTCCAGAAGGTCCCTTCCGCAGGAGATGCTGATTCCTGGCAAGGGTGGGTTGCTGAACTTTCTGCGCCTGCCGGTCCAGTCCAGCCTGCCCTTGTCCACAGCGCTCCGCCCCTTCCCTGGCAGATTCTCAGGGCCGGCCACAAGCAGGCGCGCTGGAGCCCTTTCCGAGCCCACCCAGGGTTTCCTCCCTTTGCGCCAGTGTTGTTCTGCTTGGCCACTTTAAGAGGCGTGGACTTCAACTCCCAGCATTCTTTGAGCAACACTGCTTTAAATCTTCTTTGCGATTAACAGCTGGATGGGGGAGCGCAAGGGAATCTCAGGCTAGACCGGGAAGTGGAGGAGCATCCCAGAAGGCAATTGCAAAATGGATCCGAAGAGGGGCCAAAGAAAGCGGCAGAGCCGTGTTCCTAAAGGCCCTAAGAGGCAAACCTCATTCAGGTTTGTGTCTTTACCTTTCGTGCAGGACCCATGGGGGCGCTTAGCCCCCCTTGGCTAGCTTTGAAAAAGCTAAGCAGGATGTGGCCTGGTTAATTCTTGGGTGGGAGGCCACCAGGAGATCCTGATTTGTACCTCAGAAAGGGTTGGGAAGCCCCAGAAAGCGACCAGCTTGCTCCTTTTGTCTGCGGGACCGGGTGAGTCTGTTTCTCTGTTGAGGTTTTGCTGAAATAAAATTCCCAAAATCGTGTCCAGGTGTTTTCCGTACAGTATATTCCGGGCAGCAAAGCCGCTTTTGCACGAAACGCGCGCTTGAGAAGCTGGCTGAGACCATCTTGTTTCCCGGGTACGCATCAGAGTCTTCCTTTGCAGTTATCCTTCAAATACATATTTCAGCGTCGGATATCTGTCCTCAGTAAAGCCTCAGGTCCTTTAAAATGTGTGGACTTCAAGTCCCAGAATTTTTTCAGGACAAAACCCTCTATTTCTTAACAAATGAAAAACAGGAGAAGAGGGACACGGTTTTCAGGTTTGGCGAGTGTCTTGAATATCTGGCGGATAATTTTGATTTCGCGGACCGCTGGGAGGGTTCTGGGGCCCCGGGGCCCTCGGACCACACTAAGGGACGCTGCACCGCACCGACCAGCTCACTGGCTTTGATTACGGGGGCCTGACAAGCAGCCCCCTCGGACTTCAGGAGGAGCCGCGCCTGCCCCGGGGAAACGCGCGCCCGCCTCAGCGCCGCTCTGCTGCCGCGCTGCTTGGCCAGCCCCGGCCACGTGACCGTCATGGGCGATTCCCCGCGCTCTCTCCCGCCTCCGCCTTCCCCGCGCCCAATCGGCTGGCGGCGGGGCCCGCCGGGCGAGCGGCGATTGGCTGCGCTGGAGGCGAGGCAGAAGTTTGAAACCGCCAACGGCCGTTGGCGCCGAGGGAAGGCGGAGGGGGCGACTCGGAGGCCCGCCGGCTGGCCGGCGCTCCCTCGTCCCCCCTCGAGACGGGCCCCACGGGACAGGACGGGACGGGACGGGGAGTGGGGCGCATTCTCCTCACGGCCCGTGGCTCCCTCGGCTCCCCTCCCGCCGGCAAAGTGGCAGGCGCTTCCGCTGGCCAGCTGAGGGGGGCGGGGGGATTCACCGGGGCTGTCGTGGGGGGGCAAATGGCGGAAGCCTGTCTTAGAGGGGGGAAGGGGGGAGGTGCATGACGCTCCCTGCCAGCTCCCCACAAGCAAAGTCGATGGTCAACTCGCGCTCGCCAGGCCCCACAAGGCACCGGGGCCACGCCGAGGGCACCGGGCAGGCCACCGGCCAGACCTAGCGGGATGGGCAGGGACCGCCGGGGAGAGGCGCTCCCGCCAGCGACCTGGCTGCCCGCAGTCGGCCTTGAGGCGACAACCAGCACCCTTCCACGCCTGAAAGTGGCCGAGGTGCAGAAGCCCTGCCTGAAAGAGATGAGCTGAAAAGAAGAAGAGGAGGTTCCGCTGACCCAGACATCTCCCCTTAAGAAGCAGAAATCAGTGCAGAGACACCAGACGGGGCAGATACCTGGGAACTGCAAACTGAGCAGGAGCCAGCCGTGTGCTGTGGCTGCAAAACTGGCAAATGCAATTTTAGGCTGCATCCACAGAAGCGCATGTTTCCCCGTTGTGGGCATCCAGTAATAATCCCACTTAATGCTGGTTGGGCCACATCCCACCTTAAGAATAAAGGGCAAAAAGAAATTTGGAAGAAGTCAGCGGTCTTAGTGCAAAGGGGGTCAGAGAGTTGAGACGGGGTGATAGGATCTTCACCCCCTTTTTTACATGTGTTGCCATTGCCATCTTGACCTTTTTGACCCCTCCCCTACGGATACCGCTGGAAGGTACTTAGGGGAGGGCAGAAGACGTGGGGGGGCGGTATGGACAAGCCTTGTTCTCTCTCCTCCCGTAATCCAGCGCACAGATTTAAGCTACAGGAAGGCAGAATCTGAGCAACTCCTGGAGGGCGAGACCAAGGAAAAGATGGGCTCCCTTCACGGGACGCGTTCAGGCGGTCGACGGACGGCCATTTCTTGGGGATGCTTTAATGAGGCTCCCTGCCCAGAGCAGAGGATGGACTCGGGGATCAAACCTTGTCTTTAAAGGAAATCAGGTAGCTGCAACTCATCCTATTGATTTCTGGTCCTGGTTTCCGTGGCTGTGCTTCCTTTTCTGTGCCCGAACCCACCAGCGACCACATCTCCTCTAGTTTATTCTCCAGGCTGGTGTCCTCCAAATCTCTTGAGCTACAAGTCCGATCAACTCCTAGCTAGCAGGCCCAAGAGATTGTGGGCACTCAAGGCCACCCTCGGAGAGCACCTAGTTGGTGAAGGCATACACAGATACTGGCTCCTGCTCCAGCTGGTCCTTCTCAGAGATGCCTCCAAACCGCCACCTTCTCCCCTTGCCTTCTTCTCCTGCTGCCCACATCCCCCAAACGCAAGGGGCTTTGGGCCTTCTTCTATCATCCAAGCTGCCGACGCCCCATGCAGACCTTCTCCCTGCCTTTGCTCCCCTGCCCAACTCATGGCCCTGGCTCTCGGGAGACTCCACCATCACTCGGGTGATCATTATCTCCGTCTTGGGCTGGGCTACCTACATCTTCCTTGCTCTCCCCACCCGCAAGGTTTCTAAGCCAGGAATCTACAGCGCCTTGCCAGCTTTTGAGCCACCCAAGAGGGCCGCTCCAATGATCTTGCCGATCATCTGGACAGGCTTTGCTCCTTCTTGCTGCTGCTCTTGGGGTCTTCAGAAGATCAAGCAAGAGTGACTGAAGCAGCACACAGCTTCGGCCAGGGGGCTCGAGTGATGCCCTTCCAGGCCTAGGAGGAGCTCAGGCAAGCAGAGGGAATGTCAGCCTTCCCAGGTAGACCAGACAGGAACCACGACCAGATCAGCTAATTCTACTTTATTGTAAGGCTACATTAACAGAATCTTGCAAGTCTGGAAGTACAGTTCTCTTGCTGTCTCATTTACAGCCTGGTAAGTGAGGGAGGTTCCTTTCTTTCTCAGCCTCTTATGTAGCTGTGGGCTATGCCCCCTATTATCCGATCGTTTGGTAGGCAGCATCTCTTCCTCTGCCTCCCAAGGTCATTCCCACATAGCATTACAGGGAAGGGCAGGAGGGAGCAGTGATCAGGGGCTCGGCTGGCTGGGCTATCTGGCTTTCGTGTGGCCGCTAGAGGGGGAGCCCCCCTGTTCAGTTGCAAGGTGCTCGCTTGGTGATGAAGGGGAGATGCCGGTTGGACTGGGGATCGACGGCACTGTTTTTCTGCTCTGCCTTCTGGCCCGCCTTGTCCTCGTCCTCGTCCTCATCCTCGCTGCCCTCTGAGTCACTCCGCGCATCCTTTTCCAGCTGCAAGAGACAAACAGAGCTGTGGTCTCCCTCCGATCTTGTTTGGCTAGGATCGGTTCTCTTCACCCCACATGCCAAGCCAGGTCAGTTATGAACTTCATTGCTGTATTCCCACAGTGTGCGGGGCTGAATTAATGTCACTTGTGGTCAGCTTTATTTCTCATTGTGTTTGGATGGCAAAATTGGGTTGTGAAGACAAGAAGAAATTATTTGATTCAGCAATGCAGGTCAAGCAGGTTGTGGAAAACGTTTGGCAGAATGTTGCCTCCTTTCCAACACCACTCGCATGTGGGTGGGTGCTGCCACGTGTGGCCTCCTCAGACATCTCGCAGGGACAGTGATAGGGGTATCCAGCCTCCTGTTGCTTCCTCAGGGCCCAAACGGGGGTGGGAGGGGTGGGGGAGCTGACCTGGGTCTCCCAAGCTCATGGGGCAGCCAAACAGATGCCTGTCCTGGACGGGAGGGCCATCCGCGCTGAAAGGTGCCATCCTTGGACAGCCCCAGGTACACTGAACACCAGCCTTGTACAAGCATCACCAGCCTTGCACAAGCATCAGGACGGATGATCGACAGCACAGGAACCCCCCACTGAATTTCCCTCTCCCATCCCCCCTCTTAACTGACTGCATGATCAGCATCTGGACAGCGGGCATTTTGCAGAGCAGAGCAGAGCAAATCTCTGCCCCGCAGAGCTTACAATCTACAGTTCAGACTGGGAGAAATGAGAGGTGACAAGGAGGAGAGGCACGTGAGGCCGGGCAGAGCGAGGATCTGCAGAACCAAAGAATCGGGCATCCAGCGCGACAGCGGAGAGGAACTGAAAGTGCAGCAGGGTAAAAGGAAAGCAATTTCTGGTCTCCCACCTCCCCAAGTGCCCAATTTCTGCCCTTACCTTGCCATGGATCAGGAAGCCATAAACCATGCCAATGATCAGGCAGGACCAGAAGAGATCAAGGAGCTGCAGGATTATCAGAAGGGCGTTGAAGAAGTAGTAGCCGAAAAAAGGCTGGAAGAGCTCCGTGAAATAGTAACACGTGTTGTAGAGAATCCTTGGGGGGATTGCAAAAAGGAGGAGGAAAAGGGTTACGCTTGTAATGCTGCTCAGCACTTTTTAAGGCTGGGATAATCAATCGGGTCAGGAATTCTGGCAGGGCGGTATGTATTAGGGCTTCAAAAATGAGAATTGATGATCTGAATGGCTTCAGTCAATATTAATGTTGAAATAACTTAATGGAGAATAATAGATAATAGATTGGGACCAGCAACTGGGTCGTTAAGCAAAGAAATCGCTAAGTGAACCTGCCATGTGCTTAAGATCTTCCTTCAACTTTCCTTCGCTTTACAAACCCACGAAAGTCATCAAGGTGAGGACAGGTGGCAAAGTAACTTTTTCATCACCATCGTAACAGTGAACGGTTGTGAAACAAGGCAGTTGCTAAACGAGACATTCTGTGGCCGTTTAGTCCCTCAGTCCCCCTCCCTCCCTGAACCCTCAACTTTTATTTCCCGAAAATTATCACTGCTACTCCTGCAACCTGAGGAGTTTTCCTGGCCTTGATGTCACCTCCCACTTCTGGTGGTTTGATGGGCTACATGGAGGTTCAAACTGCTACTTGTAGAGAGCAATGACAAGCTGAGGTGTCCCAAGGTGTGTGGGGGTGTCAAAAAAGTCAAGATGGCGCTGCAACTGTGCCATCAAACCCCGCCCCCCTTTCTGCATGCATTCCCGAAACGTACTTGAATGGAAAAATCACCAGGCAAGTGAACAGGAATACTGCTGTGAATATGAAAAAGAGGGTGTTGCAAGTCTTCTGCCACTTCAGGTAGTTAAACATCTTCGCGAACTGGGGAAAAAGAGAAAGAAAGAAGCAGAAATTGTTGAGCGGCTGAGGTTCCTATTGTGAAAGGACTTGACTTTCAGGATTCAGGGGTCAATTTTCTCTATGTTTAGACTGCAGCGCCCATCTTCTCTCTCCCACGAAGGATGCTGGGAATTGTAGTTTGGGGAATATGTAAATGCCCAAGAGAAACATGGCCATAGGTTAGCTTACAAGCCTGTCTTAGTCTCCAGCAGCTCAAACCTGTTCCAAACCTCCGGTGCTGAATGGAGAACAAGTGCAAAGTCATTGTTTCAGACTGAAAACTGGGCATCTGAAATATGAAACAATTCCAGCTTGAATCGCTTTGCATGCTGATGCTATCTCTGAATTGTTTAGGCATTTGTTTCTCTTCCTTCAAACAAGCCTTTCAAATTGGGACTACAGCACCCATAATTTAGCCTGTCCCAACACACCTGGAGAGCTGCAGGAAGGCTGGTATAAATTCCTTTCTAGATTTATTTCCTCTTTCCAAAGGAAAATGAAAGTTTTTTTCAAAAAGAGAGGAAGGAGAATAATCTCTTCTTCCTCCTTCGCGAAGAGTATTCCTGAGCATTAACTTACATGCATGAAAAGAGCTGGAACATCATGTAGAATCATTACAACTGAACCAATACGGATATAATTGGCGTAGTATGAGAAGCTGATGAGGAGGACAGTGGCTGCATGGTGGACAATTTGCTCACGAAGGTCCTGCAGTGAGAGGATTGAACTGATGGATTTTGCGGCTGCTCCGTGGGGGCCAGACACCCCCGTTTATTTTATTTTATTTTATTTTATTTTATTTTATTTTATTTTATTTATTTATTAAATTTTTCAACCGCCCATCTCCCCCCAATGGGGGAACTCTGGGCAATTCACAACAAACATTAAAAACATAAAATATATAAATATTTTATTTATATATTTTATGTTTTAAACCTTCATTAAAAACATTAGTAAAAAGAAGAAGGAGAGACCAAGAAATAGGGAAGGGGTTTAGAGAGGAATGTTTTGCATCTGCAGATGCACCCAGCTAGTGCCCTCGTTTTTCACTTTTTCTCTTCATTTGATTGATACTGCAGTTTTAAAATTAGCCGCCCAGAGTCTCCTTGGCAAGATGGGCAGCCACTGAAATCGACTGAAAGGCACAAATGCTGGTTGTGGGCCAAAAGGAGGAACCGTGTTCCCTCCTGGATCCAAATGGGGCTTCCTGACCAGCCGGACCGATCTCTTCCGCCAGAGACCACTCACCGTCCGTTTCACTTGAAAAGGCAGCATGACGACCAAGGAGCAGTAGAAGGAGAACTGCATGAGGTAGTAGCCACAGATGCTGGCCTGGAGAGGCTGCAACGCACAAGGGGACGGGTGGAAGGAAGAAAAACGGCGTCATGCAATCCCAGCTCTCAGCTTCCCAAGCTAAGATAAAGCAGGCCTGGCTGGGGAATTCTGGGAGTTGAAGTCCACATACCTTAAAGGTGCCAGGTGTCAGAACCTGCATCAATCAAATGTCAATTTATAAAGCTGTAGCAGTTAATGGGTGTTTGCTTGATTTGATTCTGCCATTTGTATCTGGGGGGGGTGGTAGTTTATAGTTGTGTTTGGGTTATTGCTATGAGGTGGAGAGGTGCTCACACTGATATGGGAATTTACAGCAAGACCTGAATGCAGACAAAACCGGTGGTAGTCTGAAGGCTGGGAGGAACTGTGTTATCAATGGGAGGAATGCACAAGGCCACCATTCTGTGAGAAAGGGTTTTGGCGCCAGTGTAGTAAAGGGGGGGGGGGGAATAAGTAGAGGGAACTTTACACAGGCTTTAGTTTTAGCAATGCTTTGCTTCAAGCTGCATGTACCAACCAATAAAGGAGCATTTATCTGAACCAGGCCTGGTTTTATGAGAATTCTTCTAAATTGGGGTTTGGACTTTGTGGATTTGACATTTTTGCTAAAACTCCTTGATACTGGATTTTACCCGAGAGAGTAACTCTACAAGGAAACTCCAGCAACCGACAATGGCCTCAGAGGAACTACAGAAAAGTTCGCCTGAGTTACCAGCCAAGGAGGAGAGAGACATACTGCAAATGGAGGCAGATCTTACCAGATTGGACCTTGGAGCAGCTGGGGGAGACGGCTGGACAAGCTCCCCGCAGATAGTGGTCGAGGAGATGCATATTCCCCCCCAACCCATAGAAGTGCAATTTGTGGTCAAACCGAAAGACCCATCAAGGCGCCTGGCACACCGCTGGGGCCCACCGAGCGATTTGAACCTTTGGGATGTATCCGAAGGTTTCCCACCAGAGGTGCCAACACGTCCACAATGGGCAAGAGCCATGGGGGCAGTGACCGGATGTACAGCACCATGGGATGAGGGGCGACGAGCGCGGGAGCTGGAAGGCGAAGTACACGCCTTGAAGGAGCTTTTAAAACTTTGCGATCAGCAGGAGGCAATGGGCAACCTGGAGCCTTCGGCTCTGCCTCCCGCACAACCTTCCAGACCCAGACAGGGGTTTGCGCAGCTCACCCAACCCTCCCCGACAGCACCGATGAAGCCACCAACCCTTCCCCCTCCTCCACCTCCGGACCAGCAACCAGCAAGGCAAGGTTGGCGAGCCCCGTACGGCTGCGAGGAGAGGGGCCCCCACCCGGGCACCGGGGAGCTGGTCTACAAATTCCAGCAGCCCAGGAACCAGCAGCTCAACGGCCCTATCGGGAGGAGGGGAACCTATTGAAACGATGGGGTCTAGAGGATAAGTGCAGCGGAGACCCAGCCCAGCTGCCTGCTTTCCTGAATCAGGTGAGAATCTGCATGGGTACATGCGGACACTTTTTCGCAAGCGATGCCTGGAGGGTGCTGTCCGTATCCCGCTTCCTAGTAGGCGTCGTGGCTGAGTGGGTGAACGACCTGAATGAAGCAGAGGCAATCGGGGGCTAAAGCAAGGGGCTCGCTCCGTAACCGAGTACTCGCTGGAGTTCAAACGCTTAGCTGCAAAGCTCCCTGACTGGCCAGAAGGGTTCCTCGTGCGTTGTTCCAAGAGGGGCTGAATCAAAAGCTATTTGAGATGGCAGTGGTTCGAGGTTGCCCAGAAACCTTGGCGGGGTGGATCACTCATGTCTCCGTATTGGAGACACAACTGGCAAAAGTCAAGCCCCACGTACCGGAGGCGAGATGGAGGCCACCGAGCACCGCGCGGCAACAAGCGATGAAACCGGCAACGAGGGTGATAAGATCGTCAGCACCGACGCGAGCAGCGGGGAAAGCATGTTTCATCTGCGGCGAGGAGGGGCATTTCGCTTCAACCTGCCCTAAGAAGCCGAATCTAAAAGCCGCGGCAAAAACAAAACCTGGCGACCAACCTGCTAAGACGGCAAAACCGACAAGGAAAGGTACGGCAGCAGGAGGGGAAGAGGAGCGGTTTGTAATTCAATACCTGTCGGACAGCGAGGAAGAAGAGGAGCAGCCGGCGGGAAACGCAAGCCACCTGCTCTAAACCGCGCCTGAGAGCAGGTGGGAAGCCCGAGGCGTGACCAGCCGACACCGAGCGAATCGATCGAAGACATCCGGGTGAGTCCGATGGCGTCTGAGGTAATAATCTGGGCATCGAGATCGACTTGTCGAGCCAAGCTAACGGCTTTAATTGACTCTGGGCATTCCAGGTGCTTAATCAGCCCAGTGTTAGTCACCGGATTGAAATGAAAAGTACACTGGCTAAAAACACCGATAATTTCCAGGCAAATGGATGGAACTGGGGGGGTGGGGGGGGCGGTGCGCTACTATACCGAGACTTTTGAGCTAAGACTCGGGACGCACCGGGAGACTTTAAAGTGCCTGGTGGCGCCGCTTGCCCATTACCCCCTCATTTTGGGAACGTCCTGGCTAGAGTTGTGGAACCCAAGCGTCAACTGGCGGGAAAAGACTTTAACCTTCCCAGATGGCGTGAGCGAGGTCGAAAAGGTGGAACCTCGCCAGCGTGTGCAGTTGGGGTTTGCAGCCACTAATGAACAAATACGAGGGGGGAACCCCACGAGGGAGGGGCTACTGAAATCCCTAAGCAGTATCGAGACTTGGAGAAAGCTTTTAGCGAGGCTGAATCTGACCAATTGCCGCCACACCGCCCCACTGACTGTGAGATTGAGATGGAGCCAGAAGCGAAATACCCAACCCCAAAAATGTACTCAATGACTCAAAAAGAAACGGGAGCATTGCGAGAATTCATTGATAAAAACTTGAGCCGGGGCTTCATAGTGCCTGCTAAGTCCTCACTAGCGGCGCCAGTGTTATTCAGGGAAAAGAAAGATGGGACTTTACGTTTGTGCACGGACTATCGGGGGTTAAATGCAATCTGTAAAGAGAACAAGTACCCACTGCCATTAATGAAAGACTTGTTATCTCATTTGGCAAAAGGAAAGATTTTTACCAAACTTGATCTGAGGGATGCATATTTTCGCGTGCGAATAAAAGCGGGGCAGGAATGGATGACTGCATTCCGATGCCCGCTTGGACACTACATGTACCGAGTTCTCCCATTCGGATTAAAAGGGGCCCCCGGGGTGTTAATGCAATGGATTAATGAGGTGTTGCATGAGTTCCTCTACAAGGGAGTGTTGGTGTACTTGGATGATATTTTAATGTATACAGAAACCATGGAGGAACATGTGGAATTTGTCAGGAAAGTGTTGGAAAAACTGCTAAAGGCACAGCTCTATGCAAAACTGTCAAAATGTGAATTCCATAAAGATCGCATTGACTATCTGGGATACAGAATATCTAATAAGGGAGTGGAAATGGATCCCGGTAAAGTGCGGGATGACATAGCCTGGGAGGCACCCAAAACAAGGAGACAACTGCAAAGTTTTCTAGGTTTTGCAAACTTTTACAGACAATTTATGCCAAATTTTGCCCAGGTAGCATTGCCTTTAACAGACTTGTTAAAAACTAAAGACAAGAACACTGTAGAAGAGGAAAAAACGGGCTACCTTAAATTGGACAAAAGAATGTCAGGAGGCTTTTGAAAGCCTCAAAGCGTTATTTACAGTTGAACCCATTCTGAAGCACCCGGATCCTACAATGCCTTTCGTAATTCAAGCAGATGCTTCAGATGTGGCCATTGGGGCAGTCCTGCTGCAAAAAGATGAGGGAGGAGTATTAAGACCTCGTGCTTACTTATCCAGAAAGTTTACTGAAACTGAGAGGAGGTGGCTGGTGTGGGAAAAGGAGGCTTTAACGAATTGGAGACATCTGCTAGAAGGGTCAGAAAAGCCATTTGAAATTTGGACAGATGTAGTAAGGGGGGGTGAGAATAAGTAGAGGGAACTTTACACAGGCTTTAGTTTTAGCAATGCTTTGCTTCAAGCTGCATGTACCAACCAATAAAGGAGCATTTATCTGAACCAGGCCTGGTTTTACGAGAATTCTTCTAAATTGGGGTTTGGACTTTGTGGACTTGACACCAGGTGTGAGAAACACTGTCCTCGAGAGCCCCTACAAGCAGGGTCTTCTCTTGACATTTAATTTCTATCTCCCTTTTATTTTTCAGCCCCCCTCCCCCTCCCCCACTTTTAATGCAATGCTCTGGAGAGGAAAGGGGGGCAACCGGGATAAGGATGGAGGTCCATGGCAGTGACGTGAGTGTGACAAGAGGACATAACAATATAACTGGCCAGATGTTCCACACTTGTACTTCATTGATGTATAAAGAAGAGTTGTGAATCGGTCAAGCTGTGAGGGCAGAACAGACCTGAAGGGATTCTCCATTCTATCTGCCTGGAAAAGTTGAGCCTGATCAAACCACAGGCTTGTGCTAGAAGTTAGGAGGAATGCTGTGACTGTACCAGATGTCAGGCAGTGGAACAGGCTGCTGGAAGCAAAGGCTGGAGGGTCTGGAAAAACATTGGATGATGCACTGAGCAAGGGGTGCATTAGACAGACTCTAAGGGCCTTCCAACTCTATGATCCTATGATTTCAACCAGTGGTTTGTAACACCTCTTTAAGCACAAACCACAGGATCCAAACATTTCCTGCAGGATCTTCCTAAGACCCTTTCTAATCTTGCATTTGGAAATCTTTGCAAATACTCTGCCCATTCCCACCTCTGAAATTACAATTATTGTTTTGTCTGCTTTCAACAGCCAAACAGCCTCTTCTAAGCAATTGTCTGAGCAGTTGAAAATGAGGATAATTCACACGTGCAAAGCTCAGGAAGGATGGGTGAATGGATGGATGTAGAGATAGGCAGATAGATGATAGACAGATAGAGATGATAGATAAAGATAGAGAAGAGAGAGAGAGAGAGAGAAAAGTAAACACCTCCAGTGAGCAGTTTCAGCTATGACAAACATTGTTCAGAAAACACTGTGTGGCTACAAGGAAGAATGGATTCAACTAAGTATCAACAATTCCAGTGAAGGAATTGAACCTGAAAAGAGACAGTTCAGGAAGACAATGGTCCAAACTGTTTTTTTCCACTGTCTTCTGCAGAACTCTACAGTTCTGTGAAAACTTGATGGGGTTCTGTGAAGGACTAAGGGCAGAAAAACGGTTCATTTCAGCACAATTTTCCATCACTACAATTTTGAGCAGGTGTTGGAGAAGGGTTTTGAATGGCCTTCTTGGTCCCTAAACCTAAATATCACTAAAAATATGGGGGGAGACCTTAAACATGCAATGCAGGCAAGGAGATCGAAGAATCTTTCTCAGCTAGGAGAATTCTGAAAAGAACAGTAGGAAAACTCCAAACCAGGTGGCTACAAAAAAAACATTTGGAAGCTCTGAATGGTAGTGTTACAAAGTCCTGGTGGAAAGAGCATCGAAAATTTTGCATCTACCACATTCACTGTTTTCTTACATTGAATCTGTACACAACTGCGCAGAAATAGTAAGCAGGCATCCAAATTTGCCCAAAGGTGTGGTGTTCAGCTTTCTACCATCTAGCCCCGGTGTCAGCTGTCATTCAGTTAGGGATTCTCTGACAACTATAAACTTTTGCATAGGACTCTGGGTTCAGGGGGGCTGGTGTACACTACTTTTCATCTCTTCCTGTCCTGACCACACCATCCTATCGTTTTGCTCAGGACAGCGTGTGCCTGTTGTGCTTGCACTTGTTCTCATGAGGTATTCCTTATAACTGTTTAATCACTCAGGAGTGTCTCTTTGTAGCTGTAAGAAATGGAAATAATTGAATTTTTAAGGCTTGAATAAATGCTATGAATGGAAAGGCAGGATGCATTGCAGTTTCATGCCATTTTTGCAAAGGGGGATGCTAGTTGATTAACAATTTCCATCGAAATGTTCCTTCAAATGTCTCCCTCACTCCTTACCTGCTGCGGGTACCCAACCCAACATTGGCGGAGATCCCAGAACCAGGGTTTCTGCAAGAAGACACAATTCATTAGGGATCACACCATACCAGCCCACCAACACTTCCCTGGAGCTCCCTTTTAAGGGGATGATGGGAGAGAAAGGAGACCACTGCATGAAAAAGCAACTGTGGTCACTAAGAAGTTTGAAAGAAGTTGTAAAATGAACACTTTCTTTCCTGCACTCCCAACATTTTCTAATCCAAAAAGGAAGCACTAAATGTTGGCATCCGGGAGGCAGAGGAAGAGTCAGCAGCTGCATTACACATGGCAAACTCTCTTTTTTGACAATGACCATAAGTGGCGAAAGAGTTGAAACTCACATCGTAAAGGATGGCCAACCCCATGCAGGAAGAAATAACATGGTGGGTAGCTCTACAGCTGGAAAACAATAAAAAAAATACATCAGGGCACATTGGACAGCAAGCCGGGAGATCCAGGGATTGCAGAGCTAGAAGGGAACGCAAAGGTCATCTAGTCCAGCTGACTGGGTGCAAGACATCTCCTGCTCCAACGGCCCTCACTTCCACCTTCTGAAGGAGGGAAGAAGTTTTCCAATGCTTAGCTTTTCTTGTACTTGAGCCGCTTGGTCCAAATTCTGAGCTCTAGAACAATCCAAAATTCCTCTTCTCTTCCCTGAATCTGATTGTTACATAAACACTGAAAATGAAGATTTCGTCAACTCCTGGTGAAGTCATGGAGGCTTCTACAGATTTTCATTTTTTGGCTAGCACTGCTCTTTTCTCGGATACTTTCCCATTTCCACTCTAGCCCACAGACCTGGGATTTCTTCCCATCCAAGTATTAACCAGGTTTGACCCTGTTTACCTTCCAAATGAGAACCCAATCCCACATCCTAACAGGGCTAGACACCTGGTTCAGTTGGGGATCACACATGGGGCACTGGGGATACGGGGGGTGGATTCTTCAGCAGTTGCAGTAGGAGACACGCCTGTCCGTCCACAAACTGCCCGCCCTCCTTGGCACGGCCAGTCACAAACCACCCACCAGATGTGCTCTCTAACAACCCAATGGGGCCCTCAACTGCTTGGGGGGCCAAAGGCACTGCTGCACATATTATAACACTTCCCTTTGCATCACACAAACCTCCTTCTGGAATCATTCACAATCCTCTTGGAGGGTCTGATGGGACAGAGATCTTGTTGGGCACTAAGGGGTGCACCGGTGCCCACGGGCTGCCCGTTGACCACCCTGCCCCAACAGCTCCCACTCACCTGGCTTCAGAGAATTTCTTCGTCAAGCTGGGCCGGTCCTGATTCAGGCGGCATCGAAACCACCTCTCTACCTGCCTTGGCTGGAGGTCGCACTGCTTGGCCAAGCTGCTGACCTCCTCCTGGAACGCAGGACGCAGAAGCAGGTCAGAGGAGCTGTAGATCCGACCCCGAGACCCCCTTGCTGGGATAAGGCACAGCCCCCATTTTTAAAAAAGGAAACTGAAGCAGTTTGCTTTGCAGAATCTACCTGCAGCTTCCCCCCAATATTGGGGAGCAAAAAGGTCTGACGCCTTCTCTCCCCCCCAGCTGGAAAACGGGGATGCTGTGCAGATGGCAGATCTGTGACTTGCAGCTTCAGCAGCAAGTTTGGCCTGAGTTAAGGGAGGTTATGTTGGTCCCACCATCAGCAGGGGCCCCAGTCGGTCGAGAAAGCCCTGCCAGGGCATGGAGGGAAAAACTAAATCGCTACCACTTGCCCATCCGGATCGCTCAGCCGCATCATCTACTTCAGTGCTGGCCAGGGAATTCTGGGAGTTGAGGTGCATCCCTTTTAGAACATACAGATCTACGTGCTCAGGGCAGAAGCCCACCTAGCTGAATGGTTTGTAAATTTTTCCTAAACTTCTCTATATCTGTCTCTGTACACACGCAGGGCTATATGCAGAGAGAGAAAGGGAGAGGGAGGGATCTTTACGGCATCAGATGGCATCTCATCAGAAAACTCCCAGGAGGCAGAGCATCCCTTAAGCCCATTGGTCTCCCTCTGATCCCCTCTCGGGTGTTGGGGTTTTAACTCCAATTTCCAGGGTAGAAATTCCAGGTCTTGCACCCTTGCAATACATGCCGCTTGCTAAAAGGAGTCAAACCGAAAACACCTCAACCCCACTGCTGGTCTTTCATGGTTGTCACACTTCTATGCGCGCACACACACACACAAAAGCACACACAGGTGCACTTTAACTGGGTTCAGTGCTTCAGGGTGTGCGCCTCAGAGTTCAAGAAGATTTGCTGCCCTAACAACCCTTTAAAGACATTGACTGCGAGGAAAACGGAGCAGATCTCTCTGGGATCAGCCTTAGAAAGAAGTCCTTCTTTGCTCTTTCCAGCAGCAGAAGCAGAATCGCCTTAGACGTTCCGCGTAGGCCTGGGGAACTCACTGCTACAGGACGCTTGCAAGGCCACCAACTTTCCTCTCTCTTTTTTGCTTTTCCCCCGTCTTCGGATTTAGAGAATGTGCAGGGCTGAGCCGTGGGAACTGCCGCTCTCCAGCTCAGGCCAGAAACAGGGATCCTATTTGCAGCCCAAACAGCCCAACCGGAACAAAATTGGTGGCTTGAGCAGGTTGGGGGCACCAAAAGCTTAGGCAGACCAAAAGCCTAGGAAATGAACTGTTCATGGAGGGGGAGGAACCAAAAGACACAATAAAGGGACATGAGGAGGCTCAAACTCTGTAACAACAGAGTGCCATTTTCTCTTTCGCGGACTGATTCAACGGGGACGGTACATTCAAAAAGAATAAGAAAATACACCCACCCACACACAGCCCTTTTACGTGCTATTAAATCTAGATGAAATAGAAAGATACTGTTCCATAACATTTATACTGCATAAAGACAGTTTAAACAGCAACCAAGAATGGATCTCTGGCATCCATATTTTCCATATTTTGGGAGTATCGTTCATTATCACCTTTACATCTCTAGCAACTGCAGTTTTCCCCAGAGGTGAGGCCAGAGGTTTAGCCCCTTTTGCCACACCTTCCAAGACGTGGGAAGAAACTCACCTTTTGGGGACGTTTCCTCCGCTTCCTGTAAAAGGCTTCCAGGATGGGGTTTGGAGAAGGTTTCCGCCGCGCCTTTTCTCGCAGGCCCAGTTTTCTGCTCAGGGGCGCGCCGATGTTCCTGGGAAAGGGAACGGCTGGGGTCAGACGAACGCTGGCTAACGTTAGCCGGCCCTTGGCTTCCTCGTTTCACGCTCCGCTCAGGAACAGGCACGTGAAACCAAAGCAAGGGAAACAAGGCTCCTGAGCATCACCTGCTTGTCAAAAAAATTGGTGAACTATAATAAGGAATACAACGGCTGCGACAGAATAAAGTAGTATTTGAATAATAGTGATTAAGATCACACTTAAGGGAGTATAATGTGAAGACAGCAGGAGCTCAGTCCCTTAACATATTATTAAATCTAGACCATACAGAACCATATTGCTCTTTCTCCCTTTTAAAATATAAAGACATTTCAAAAACGGATAGAGAACATATTTCCTGAATTCATTCTTTAACATCAGGCGTGAGATTAACCCTAGCAACACTGAGTGGCTTTGGGTTCTAGGTGCCCCTGGTTCCGGCCATTTTCCGTCTCTTGTTCTGGACGGGGCTGCACTGCCCCAAACAGGACCAGTGAGCAATTTGGGGGTCCTCCCAGACTTGTGGCTCCTGTTCAAGGAACTGGTAGCAGCCAAGACTGGGGGGGCTTGACCGAGTTTCACATTGTGCCCAATTGTGCCCTTTCTGGACTAGGAGGCTAATACAATCAATAATGTGAGAGATGATGATGATGATGATGATGAGCACAAGAAGAACAAACAGGAGTCATCTACAACATACAGTGTAAGGACTACAACAAAGACTATGTAGGGCAGACAGGCAGAAGGCTGGCAGAGCGCGTCCACGAGCACCGACTAGCAGTCAGAAGACATGATGAAAACTCCTTAATCTCACAACACATGGACAGACTTAGCCATAGTTTTAACTGGGAAACTGTCAGCATTTTAGATCAAGCCAAATCCAAAAATGCAAGGGAATTCCTGGAAGCCTGGCATTCAGACAAGGCAGCCATTAGCAGGCAGATAGAGATAAACAGCATCTACATACCATTCCAAAGAGACAATAGAAAGACCAGAACATCTTCTCCCCAGCAATCATCACCCAGATAAGCAAAGGTCACCACCAGGCACACAATCAAGCAGTGAACAAGACGCTAATCAAGGAACTACCAGAGGAGCAAAACAAAACCCGCACGCCCAGCAGCACTGGCAAGGCAGGCCACAGCACATAACCAGAGCAAACCTCACCCATTCTAGTACTGAAGATGTTGTCAGGTTCAGCTGGCACTGCACGCCCAGGAACTTGCCCAGCCGCGCTTTAGTCAATTTCACCGCTCGAGCGCTAGCCCAGAAAGAGGAAATGCGAAACCGCAAGCTAATGAATGGGCCCCCTGGCGCCACTTCACTAATCTGGAGCGGATGCGTAGTGTTAAGCCAGAGGGCCGCGGGCGCTATAGACAAAGGAGAGAGCCGCGGAATTGAGGAAGAGATCAGCGCGCGAGGGGATGCTCCTGGCTGGGCACGCACAAAAGCCCCAACGAAGGCAATGACCATGCCACAGGCAACAACAATCAAAGAAACAAGAGAACTGGGCTGAACCTGCCATTCGAGTAGAAGCGGGGGATTACAGGGGGCAATCTGTAATCTAATTTGTAATATGTAACCTAGCAACGGGGCCTGCGGGGGGATTGAGACAACTATAAAGGAGTAATGTAAATGTACCAAGCCAGTCCTGGCTTTGCTTGTGACTGCTACGTTACGCAAGAGTAAACCTCTTTTGTGAACCACACGTGTCACGGGAGTTTCTCTGTCCAACGGGGCAAATCTTACAGATGTTACCTAGCCGGGTAGTGAAATGTTTGCAAGAAAAGAACCAAGCTCAGAGAACCCCAAGGAGTCCACCATGATGATGATGATGATGATGATGATGATGATGATGATGGTGATGGTGATGGTGATGGCGATGGTGATGATGATCATGATGATATCATTGAAGAAATTGAACATTTCCCTTCGTTCTCATTTTTGTCAATCTGTCAAATTCAGTTTGTGAAAAATGATTGCTAAAAGCAAGGTATAAAATAGGGACCTTCCACTGTTTCAACAGGCACCAGGTTTTGGGTGGGGAGGGAATGAAAGCTCCCTCCAAACAGTTGGAGTCCCCATCCCCATATAGTTTGGGTCCCCGAGCTCTGGCTCGGTTTCATCTGGCCTAGAACTTGCCTTTCGAAGAAGAACTGGAGGGCGACCAGCAGGAGAGTGATGGGGAGGCCGAGCAGGAGGTGTTGGGGTTGGGGATAATGGACGTCCTCCGTCTCTTGCATGTCCTCCCAGGTGAACCCTGGAGGTAGCCAGTACTCCTGTCTCCAAAGCCACTGCGTGAGCTCCGCCATCTCCCTGGGGAGGAGAGAAGAAAGACAGGGGGTGAGATGGGGCGCTGCAAGAGTGTTTCCAGAAGGAGGGTCCTCTCTCAGCCCTTCCAAGCCAAGGCTCAGGGGAGCAGTGCTCCTCCATCTTCCCCACCTCCCAGCAGCTCTTGGAGGTAGGCCAGGTCAGGGAACAGACAGTGCAAGGACTACTGGACTCTTCTGTGACCTAGTATCATAGCATAAGCTTGAAAGCCTGCCAGAGTTTCCCTCAGCTTCCTCTTATACCAAAGAGAATCAAGGAGAAATTATCTTGAGTTTCTTTCTCACCTGCTCTTCCCGGGGCTACGTTGAGAGTTCCTTGATGGCCCTGCACTCCTCCTTCAAGATTATCGCCATACTCCTCCATAACTCCCTAGATTGAAGCCCAGGTTCGCACCCCCTCAAGGTGTACGGATTCCAACTCCCAGGATTCTCAGCCATGGCCATGCAAGCTGGGAATGCTGGGACCAGAACTCCATGCATCGAGAGGGTATCAGTATGGGGAAGCCGAGAGAATTACAGAGAGAAGATGGCAATGTTTATAATGCCCTCTCCCTGGTTAAATTCTGTCTGCAGGAGTGGAGAGAACTCCCAGGATCCTCAGGCATGGGCATGCAAGCTGGGAATGCCAGGACTGGAACTTCATGCATTGAGAGGGTGTCAGGATGGGGAAGCCGAGACTGGGTTAGACAGAGAAGACGGCAATGTTTATACTGCCCTCTCCCTGGTTAAATCCTGTCCATAGGACTGGACAGTTGCATACCAAATATCCTTTCTAGGGAATCTCCCCCCCCCCCCAAAAAAGGAATGCAGCTTTATGAGAAGCAAAACGTTGGGTGAGAGATGCTAGAGGTCTTTTTTTTTATATAGTAACTTTTATTAAAAGCTTTAGATACAACAATAAACATTAAGACAAATTAAAAGAAAAAGAAAAAAGACCCTAAGAAAGCAACTTCCCACCCTCATCATCAGTATAAACAAATTTGTGATCTCCTTACCCCCTCTTCATTAACAGATAAAAAACTCTGCATCCCAGAACTCATCTCTTAACTATAGGCAAATCCAATAAGTAACGTCTGCTCCAATCCAGGTGTCAGCAAGAAGTCCAAACAGAGCCCTAAATTCACAGCATTAATTAACATACCTAAAACTCCACGTTCCACCTCTCAGCTCTTGGCTGTAAGCAAAGCCACATTTAAAGGGCATAAAGTGGTCCCGTATCTACGGGAAACAAAAACACTGAAGTCTGACGTGACAAAGAGGGGCCATTTCTCATTCACAAATATCCCTTTTTCTAGCATAACTGTAGGGAAAAAAGCTTAAACACCCTGTTAAGACTAAGCAAACCCAAAACACAACATTTTCCCACTCCAAGTGCCAACAGTTCCAAAGAGATCCACCCCAAAGAGCAACATATCCCATTCAAATAAACGTTCTGCATCTCAACCCTTAACTATAAGCAAATCCACATTTAGCACATATGAAGTAATCCCAGTATCCCAATAGAAACAAAAGACTAAAATTTAATGTAACATGGAGGGATAATTTCTCCTTTAAGAAGAACAAGTTCACCAAGAGAGAGAGAGAGAGAGAGAGAGAGAGAGAGAGAGAGAGAGAGAGAGAGAGCGCGCGCCAGTTTGGTGTTGAAGAGGCAGTTTGGAGTAGTGGTTAAGGTGCTGGCCTAGAAACCAGGAGATGGAGGGTTCTAGTCCCGCCTGAGGCATAAAAAACGGGCTGGGTGATTTGGGCCAGTCCCCCTCTCTCAGCACAAGCCACCTCACAGGGTTGTTGTTGTGGGGAAAATAGGAGGAGGAAGGAGTATTAGGTATGGGGAAAAAAGGCGAGATAAAAATCTAAAAAAACCATAAAACCTTCCAGACTTTAAGTAAAAAGACAGTTAAATACAGATTAGGTAAAGTAACTATAGGGGGAAAAAGGATAAACACCGTGTTACATGTAAGCAAATCCATCATTTTTCCAGTCCAGATATTAACAAATCCAAAAAGAAGCATCTTCCATTTTAGCCCTAGTCTAATAGATGGATTTTGGCTTCCTTCCTATTGCACCAAACCATCTTCCTCTTTTATCCAGTCAGATGATGGTTGATCCTTGTTTCAAAGTTCTTCAATACTTTATGCAGCCTCTTTTGTAAGTCCAGCAAAAAGAAATTGTTCCAACTGCTCCCTGGGATTCTCATTTTTATTTCCTTCTTAATTTTAAAGCCTCACCCCATTTTCTTCTTTATAGCCGATGACACGTTCTTACTCAAATTCTGGTTCATGTTGTTCTCAGGGGGATTTTGTCGTGCACCATTTTCTGCAACATCTTCTGGGAAGAACAGCCTGTTCTCAAAAAGACCCCACACGGCTGGAAAAGCTGCACAAGTCCCGGTGAAGTTCCCGGTGCCGTTGCTCAAAGATATCTCTGAACGCCGTTGTAAGTTCCTTGTTTTGTTAGATCGCCAGTTGTAATGGAATGGAATTATGGAGGCCAGGCTCAGGGAGATAAACGTGTTCTTAGTTCACCGGAGGAGTGTGGGAAGATCAAGAGGATGAGGCTGGCACCTCCCTGAGGAATTCAGGGTGTCGCGGCTGGCTCGCTTGGGATCTAGGTTTGAGTCTGGGGAGATTTTCTGTATAGCGGTTAGGGCTAATAAACACAGTAGAACTGGATTTGTATTGCCGCTTGGAGTTCTTTGGGCTAAACCTGACACCAATATCAAAAACAGTTTTTCTTTCCTACAAAAATGCGTTGAAACAACCAGGACTAGAACTCACCCCTTTGGAAGTGGCAAAGCGACACCGCGATTTGGCAACCTTGGGAGGGTCGCCACCGGTCCCTGCTCCTCTGCCGTTGCAGCTGCAGGCTGCCCAGCCTCGGTTGGGCTGAGGCTCCAGGTTGGGGGCGGGGGGGGCGTGCTATTGGCTCTGCTCCTGCCCACCTTCCCTGGCCGGATTTCAGGCTGCAACTCAACGCTCAGCCAGAGAGCAAAGTCTGTCTCTGAAAGAGGGGCGGGACGGTTGAAAGCAGCCTGGAGCCCCGTCTGGGCCCCCCTGGTCACATCAGGCTACCCCTGGGGCAGAGCCAGGGGTCAAGGCTGCCCTTCTTGGGTGCCCTTTGCCCCAATGCCACGAGCTCCCCTCGGGAGCCTCCTGCCCACCCGGAGAACCAGCCCGGAGGGAGGCATGGAGGGAGGGAGGGGAGGGCCTCTGCGTCCTCCCAGCTCCAGCCCCCCCCTCAGACGCTGCAGGCCACCCCAGCGTTCCCCTCCTCTCCCACTGACCGGCCACTTCAGCCACTTCCCGCCAGCCGCCCCTCCAAGAATTGCGGGCTTCTGCCGCCCCGGTCTGGGCGATCTTGGGGAGCCTCCGCTGCCACCACCGAGGGAACCTGCGGGCTGAACTGACCCCCGCCCGGGTTCACACGGTGCCTGAACCTGAACAAGCCCGACTGGGCGACCCACCGCCCGCTCCGCTCCTCTCCGCCCCGCCCCACTGCAAGATCCCGAACCCGATGAAGAGGCGCAGCTCAGCCGGGACGGCAACGCTCCTCCGGCACTTGGCTCCCTCTGCCCGGCGCGCTGGGGGGATGCAGCAAGGTCTCCCCCCAGACACACACCACTGAAGCCCGCCCGCCAGAAGGACCCCCAGCGCTCGCTCCTGCACTGCCGCACCCCTTCCCCATCACCCCCAGCCAGCCCTCCAGGAAGGCGGCGATGCGAGTTGGAGCTCCACTCGGGAGGAGGGTGCCGGGCTGGGGGACCCACCTCTCCCCCCCCATTTCCCTGCTTGCACTGACACTGTGCCCGGCTACCGCAGGATGCACCGGGGGAGGTCTCGTTTCCGACCCCTGAAGTGAGAGGCACCCGGCCCTTCGCCCCCCGCCTCGTGGCCCCAGGCGGCTCCCCCATGTGCCCAGGAGGAAAAGGGACCGGCTGCTCCAGGGCGCCTGGACTGATGCCCTCCGGGGTGCCCAAGTGGTGCCCACCTGCCCAACTTCTCCGTCCCTCCGTCACAACGCCAAACCTGCCACCGCCGCCGCCTCTTCTGGGAGAGATCTTTGGCCGGCGCCAGTCAGGGAGGGAAACGGGCGGCCTCGGACGGGTGGAGCTCACCGGGCGCGGGCGAGGTCGTGGCCGAGCCGTGCCTGCCTCTGAGCATGGCCAGAACACCCATTCTGCAGCTTAACGACTCTGCAAAACGGGGCTGGGGCCACGTTGCCTCTGAGAGCTTGCAGCGGGTAAAACGAAAGAGTAAGTATCGAGAGGTGTCGGTGGGAGCTTTATGCGCCACACCTGAAGGAGACAGTGCTCCTAAGCGTGTGCAGAGGCGTCCCCATTCCATTTCCCCCGGGAGAAGACAGGGTCCCCCGCATCCCACAGCAAGTCAAGTGGGTGGGGCCCTGAGGCCACTCCCCCTGGCACAAAACATGCACACACACACACACAAACACACAGAGCAGAACTTTTCGCCTTTTCCAGGGCCAAAAAGAGTCAGTACAGAATGTGCTTCATCGATCACAGAAAAGCCTCGGATCATGTTGATCGTGTCACATCGTGGAATGTGCTTAGAAAATGGGAATCGCAGAAGGTCTCCGGGTCTCACTGCAAAATCCGCTGCCAGGCCAGGAGCCCCAGAACGGGCAGGACACGGCAAAAGAGACGGCTCCGGGCTGGCGAAGGGGGGCGACGAGGCTGCACCCTCTCCCCGGATCTCCCCAGCCTCCGTGCGGAAGATGCGTTCGGGGAAGGTGGGTGGGGAGAAGGCGAGCCTGGCCTTGGAACTGGGGGACAACCTGCACCATGCTGATGGCAAGACCCCGACAGCCGAAAACCCAAAAGGTCCGCCAGCCCTAGTACGAAAAGTGAGGGAGCCCGGTGAAAATACAATGGGACTAAAATCAAATATGAAGACGAAGGACAAGAGGAGCAGCAACCAGCCTGGGCACAGGGAACCAGGATATAGAAGCGGTGGAGAATTTCTGCCTTTAGCATCAACCATCGACATCAAGGAACCAGCCGTCGAGAAATCCTCGGCGGAGCAGCCGCGCAGGCCTTGGAAAAGAGATCCAGATGCCCGGATGCGCCTGTGCCTGCAAAGACCAGAGTCGTGCAAGCCACGGGATTGCGAGCGATGAGGCGCAAACTGTCCGACTTCAGGCACATGATGCGCAGGGCCAGCAGCTCTTTGGAGGAGGCTCTGGTGCTGGGAGAGGCGGAAGGAAAGAGGCGAAGAGGACGACCAGCAGCCAGCGGGTGGGCTCCATGACAGGGGCGATGGGGGCACCCTCGGAAGGCCTGAAAGACCAGGGTGGGGACAGGTCCTCATGGAGGGAATCTCTCTGTGTGGTCGCCAAGAGTTTAAAATGACTTGATGACACACGATCAGTCAATCAAAAGTCTTGCCTAGCTGTGGTGGGGTCTCGTTTTCGCGTTAGGGTTTAAGGGAGGAAGTCCCCTTTGGGGCTTTATTTGCAGCACCCAAGGGGGGCCCTGGAAAGTGTCAGGAAGACCCTGGGCACATGCAGAGCCCTTTCCCACAACCTCACTGAGAAGCAGGAGCTGCTGGTTGTGGTTCATCTAAGGACGCGACCCTGGAAGTTATTCCCACACCTGGGTGGGATGCTTTGCACAAGGCTCCCGAGCATATGCAGAGTGCCTGCCCCACTGAAAACACAACTTGCCCTTTGGACCAGCCAGTGGCTCACCCCAAAACCTCTTCCCCCGTCAGCTCTGCATTCAGCGAATGGTAACGTCCTGAAAGGTGCCCCTGGGCATGTGCAGGAGGATTTTCATATAGTAACAAGGGCCTGTAAATAGTCCATCCTTTGGAGCACTTGATCTGGAAGACGTAAAGTGGGGCAGCTGTAAGTTGAGGCGCCAGTCGTTCTGAGATTTGTTCAGAAAACATCCATAGGCCTGATTCTCTCAAGTGGGTTGGCACAAGAAAAGGACTCTGTTCATACAACTCAGGATCGTCAATCGCGTCTGTCTAGCTCATTGTGTTGTGTGAACACGAAGAGTGGCTGGGGTTCCTGCCAATCAGAGCTCCCTCAGCTCCAGGCTCTTATAGGCGGGGGGTCAAAGGGGGGCCCTTGAGCAGAAATCCTAGATCCCAGATTCACAGGGGCCCCGAGTCCTTGGCCACGCTCCGCAGGGCGGCCACAGGCTCTGGCCAGCCTCGGCCAGAATCCGCCCTGGGTCCACCCTTTGTCTGCCTTGGGCCACACGGGATGCACTCTGTCCTTGCACAGAGGCACCCCATCTATCTATCTATCTATCTATCTATCTATCTATCTATCTATCTATCTATCTATCATATTTATATAGCCACCCATCTCGCACACGGTGACTATGGGCGGCGTACAGCAATGAAAAAAAAGAAAACATAAAAACAACTGGATATAAAAGACTGTAAAAACACACAACACAGCAGGGGACAAAGTTAGTAAGGGAGCCATCGCAAAAACTCCCCGGTCCCCTGGCAGCCCCAGGCCTGATCCCATAGCCAGGTCTGGAGGGACTTGCGAATGTCCGGAAGGTCCCTTCCGCAGGAGATGCTGATTTCTGGCAAGGGTGGGTTGCTGAACTTTCTGCGCCTGCCGGTCCAGTCCAGCCTGCCCTTGTCCACAGCGCTCCGCCCCTTCCCTGGCAGATTCTCAGGACCGGCCACAAGCAGGCGCGCTGGAGCCCTTTCCGAGCCCACCCAGGGTTTCCTCCCTTTGCGCCAGTGTTGTTCTGCTTGGCCACTTTAAGAGGCGTGGACTTCAACTCCCAGCATTCTTTGAGCAACACTGCTTTAAATCTTCTTTGCGATTAACAGCTGGATGGGGGAGCGCAAGGGAATCTCAGGCTAGACCGGGAAGTGGAGGAGCATCCCAGAAGGCAATTGCAAAATGGATCCGAAGAGGGGCCAAAGAAAGCGGCAGAGCCGTGTTCCTAAAGGCCCTAAGAGGCAAACCTCATTCAGGTTTGTGTCTTTACCTTTCGTGCAGGACCCATGGGGGCGCTTAGCCCCCCTTGGCTAGCTTTGAAAAAGCTAAGCAGGATGTGGCCTGGTTAATTCTTGGGTGGGAGGCCACCAGGAGATCCTGATTTGTACCTCAGAAAGGGTTGGGAAGCCCCAGAAAGCGACCAGCTTGCTCCTTTTGTCTGCGGGACCGGGTGAGTCTGTTTCTCTGTTGAGGTTTTGCTGAAATAAAATTCCCAAAATCGTGTCCAGGTGTTTTCCGTACAGTATATTCCGGGCAGCAAAGCCGCTTTTGCACGAAACGCGCGCTTGAGAAGCTGGCTGAGACCATCTTGTTTCCCGGGTACGCATCAGAGTCTTCCTTTGCAGTTATCCTTCAAATACATATTTCAGCGTCGGATATCTGTCCTCAGTAAAGCCTCAGGTCCTTTAAAATGTGTGGACTTCAACTCCCAGAATTTTTTCAGGACAAAACCCTCTATTTCTTAACAAATGAAAAACAGGAGAAGAGGGACACGGTTTTCAGGTTTGGCGAGTGTCTTGAATATCTGGCGGATAATTTTGATTTCGCGGACCGCTGGGAGGGCTCTGGGGCCCCGGGGCCCTCGGCCACACTAAGGGACGCTGCACCGCACCGACCAGCTCACTGGCTTTGATTACGGGGGCCTGACAAGCAGCCACCTCGGACTTCGGGAGGAGCCGCGCCTGCCCCGGGGAAACGCGCGCCCGCCTCAGCGCCGCTCTGCTGCCGCGCTGCTTGGCCAGCCCCGGCCACGTGACCGTCACGGGCGATTCCCCGCGCTCTCTCCCGCCTCCGCCTTCCCCGCGCCCAATCGGCTGGCGGCGGGGCCCGCCGGGCGAGCGGGGATTGGCTGCGCCGGAGGCGAGGCAGAAGTTTGAAACCGCCAACGGCCGTTGGCGCCGAGGGAAGGCGGAGGGGGCAACTCGGAGGCCCGCCGGCCGGCCGGCGCTCCCTCGTCCCCCCTCGAGACGGGCCCCACGGGACAGGACGGGACGGGACGGGGAGTGGGGCGCATTCTCCTCACGGCCCGTGGCTCCCTCGGCTCCCCTCCCGCCGGCAAAGTGGCAGGCGCTTCCGCTGGCCAGCTGAGGGGGGCGGGGGGATTCACCGGGGCTGTCGTGGGGGGGCAAATGGCGGAAGCCTGTCTTAGAGGGGGGAAGGGGGGAGGTGCATGACGCTCCCTGCCAGCTCCCCACAAGCAAAGTCGATGGTCAACTCGCGCTCGCCAGGCCCCACAAGGCACCGGGGCCACGCCGAGGGCACCGGGCAGGCCACCGGCCAGACCTAGCGGGATGGGCAGGGACCGCCGGGGAGAGGCGCTCCCGCCAGCGACCTGGCTGCCCGCAGTCGGCCTTGAGGCGACAACCAGCACCCTTCCACGCCTGAAAGTGGCCGAGGTGCAGAAGCCCTGCCTGAAAGAGATGAGCTGAAAAGAAGAAGAGGAGGTTCCGCTGACCCAGACATCTCCCCTTAAGAAGCAGAAATCAGTGCAGAGACACCAGACGGGGCAGATACCTGGGAACTGCAAACTGAGCAGGAGCCAGCCGTGTGCTGTGGCTGCAAAACTGGCAAATGCAATTTTAGGCTGCATCCACAGAAGCGCATGTTTCCCCGTTGTGGGCATCCAGTAATAATCCCACTTAATGCTGGTTGGGCCACATCCCACCTTAAGAATAAAGGGCAAAAAGAAATTTGGAAGAAGTCAGCGGTCTTAGTGCAAAGGGGGTCAGAGAGTTGAGACGGGGTGATAGGATCTTCACCCCCTTTTTTACATGTGTTGCCATTGCCATCTTGACCTTTTTGACCCCTCCCCTACGGATACCGCTGGAAGGTACTTAGGGGAGGGCAGAAGACGTGGGGGGGCGGTATGGACAAGCCTTGTTCTCTCTCCTCCCGTAATCCAGCGCACAGATTTAAGCTACAGGAAGGCAGAATCTGAGCAACTCCTGGAGGGTGAGACCAAGGAAAAGATGGGCTCCCTTCACGGGACGCGTTCAGGCGGTCGACGGACGGCCATTTCTTGGGGATGCTTTAATGAGGCTCCCTGCCCAGAGCAGAGGATGGACTCGGGGATCAAACCTTGTCTTTAAAGGAAATCAGGTAGCTGCAACTCATCCTATTGATTTCTGGTCCTGGTTTCCGTGGCTGTGCTTCCTTTTCTGTGCCCGAACCCACCAGCGACCACATCTCCTCTAGTTTATTCCCCAGGCTGCTGCCCTCCAAATCTCTTGAGCTACAAGTCCCATCAACTCCTAGCTAGCAGGCCCAAGAGATTGTGGGCACTCAACTGGGTTGTTAAGCAAAGAAGTCGCTAAGTGAAACTGCCCCTATGCTTAAGATCTGACTTCAGCTTTTCTTTGCATTAATGAGCTTTGCAGGTCACAAAGTTACTTTTTCATCACTGTCGTAACTGTGAATTGTGAGGGGAAAATTATTAGTAGTTTTATAAAGTTTTATGTAAGCTAGAGTGCATTTAATAAGGCCTAGATAACTGATGTATGACCTGTGGGGGCATTTACAGGAAATAAGAGATACTTAGAAAGTGAAGGAAATTACAAATTTGTTGACAGTGAAGGGCATTGTTTTGATACACAATTTTACTCTCTCTCATAATGTGTGGGCATGCATGTGATAGTGCACTCTATCTTATTTACAAAGGATTATCTTGCTTTGTAAAGAGCACAGCGTTTCTTTCCCCCACCTTATCCCTTTGTTGAATGCCTGATTGCCTTCTAAGAGAGCACAGCAGTCCCCCACCCCATTTCCTTAGAAGCAATAAATTAGATCGGTACCAGGCAGAGAAGTTGCAACGAGAGAGGCCCTAAATTCCAAAGAAGTTAGGTATTTAAACTTAGATTCACCTCTTTAGGCCCACCTTTACTTTTCTCTGGGTCATCCCAAAATTCCCTTGTATGGATATGAGGGGATGTACTATCTGAAATATCTGAATATGCCTATAAAATCTTTGTTGCTTGCTTTGCAAGGTGTGGTTCTGGGCAACACTCCTTGAGCCATCCAGGTGGTTTCATTGGCCAATAAAACCTCTGTTAAAAGCCTCATCTCAAGTCTTCTTATTTGGCTTTACTGAAACTTGGGAAATAAAAGGTGCCATACAACAGGAACAGAAGGGCTAAAAGGCCAACCGACGCGACACGTGTCGGCATCTGTTCTGGGAATGATCTGATCGTCATAATGTGGTTTGTGGTTTAACCAGGTAAATGGCACCTCTTGAACGAGCTGTCAGTTTGACGGCTCGGGCAACCAGGTTGGCATTACAATGTGTAAGTACCTTGTATGTTGTGATTGCATTTATTTTTATGCTGCATTTTATTTTCAATAAAGTTTAAGTAGAACTTAGAACTTTGAAGTGACTTGTTTTATGGTGTGTCTGCCTCCCGTGTTTAACGTGGTTTTTCCCTGACAGTTTTGGTGCATTGGCCGGGAAAGGACAAGCTGAGCATTTGCTCTCAGCTGCTCCTTCCTGGAACTACCCACACCGTTGCTTCAAAGGTCTAAGGTAAGAAGGTACGTGTTTGGAAGTTCCAATGGGGTTTTGGTTTCTTCAGAATTTCTGATATGTATCTTATTATGTAAGAAGTATTCCGGCTATGGAAGAGTTGCTATGCTCGAGGGCGAAACAGTTCAGGAATTCCTGTAGCTGGGAACTTGTCGAAGCTGGCGTTGAAGGAGCTCCGCTAACGTGGTGTTGTAATCAAGGTCGCGCCTTGAAGTTTATTTCTCTATCCTTTTGTCTATTCTTTTGTTTCAGAGATCTATACCTTTACTTTGATGACTATTTTTCATACTTTGGTTTCTCTTTTCTACCTGATGGGGTGGCTTGGGTTTTGCTATGAGATTTCTCATTATTTGGCGATTATTATGTTGCTCATTTATTTTTGTCCGTGTTGTTTATATTGCATTTATTGTGAGTATTTACGGTCATTATTGTTTTATGTTTTTGTTAGTTGTTTGTCTAGCTGCTCTATTGTATTTCACATAGGGGCGTTGTCAGGATCTACGCAAACCAGAACCTTCAATTGTTTTTATTTCGCTTTTATTGCTAACCAAACTTTTGCTTTTACTGCTAAACGTAGGTCAATAGTGAAATGCTGGGAATGTTATTCTAACCGTTTGCTTGGCCTGCCATAAACAGGGGGGAGAGGAGGCCAGGTGCCGTTATCTTTATCTTGAAACAAGCATCCAAGGCCAAGAGGTGTGAGAACCGGGGCAAGGCGCGAAGAGCTGCAAGCGGGAATAGAAACCTAGAAGGGGGGGAAGTTGGGCTTAAAAGGACAAGGCTTTGCTATGTAGAATTAGACTCAACAAACTATGATGCTGTATGCTTCTCCTGAATAACGAAATCTCTGATGGAACTTTTAGTCTCCAGAGGATTTACTGAATTTTGGGATTGAGTGTGCAGACTCTGACATTTTGTTGAGTCTCACTCCACTTTACGAGGGATTTACTGGGGAACCAACCACCGTGGAGAAATCCCTCGAAAAGCCGACCGCGGCTGCGGAAATGGAGGAGGAGTGCCCTGTGGCCGGGGCCGTAGGTGGATCTGAGGGGGAGGAATCCCTGACCAGTACCTACCCGACTCCCCCGCCACCACGGAAACCTGACCGGCGCAAAACTAAGTTGTGGAGCATGGAATTGCTGACTGGGGAAATGTCATTCCTAGACATGGCCCCTGATAAGCGCTGGGCCCTGACGACAGGGAGAACCGAATCCACACGGAGGGGGACCGTAGAAGATTGCGTGCAGATCCTGCAATCGGAAAACACCTTGATAAAGAGGGAGCTGATGAGGATGAGCGAACTCGTCTGTCATTCAGGTCTGTACCAAAGCCCGGGTACAGAGGGGGAGGGCGAAGAAGAAGGGCTGGAAGAATCGCTAATAGCCCCACCAACCACGTCTGCAACCCCCGCAGCCTCGGCAGCCCCGGGTCCTCCGGCCGGCCCAGCTCCGCCACCTGCGCCCGCCCCGATGATACCTCGGAGGGTTGCTCCAATCCAAGCCCAGCAAGATGCCCTTTTAAAGCGCTGGGGGTTGACCGAAAAATTTAGCGGGGACCCAAAGGAAGTACCCAACTTCATGGCTCAAATCACCATATGCATGGAGCAGACGGGGCATCTTTTTGCCTCCGACTGGGAGCGCGTACTCTACACCTGCAGACCGTTCACCGGCAAAGCGGGGGAGTGGCTGATCCAGCTCCGAGCGGCACAAGCGCCAGAACTAAACTACCTGGGTGGGTTCCTAACCGCTCTTCGCAGGAGATTTGAGGACCTAGGAGTAGTCACCCGAGCCCGGGCGCAACTAAGCACGATGCGGCAGGGAACCCGTAGCCTCGGCGAGTACGCCCTGGAGTTTCGTGGCGTTGCGGGGCTGCTTCTGGATTGGCCAGAGCAGTTCAAAATTGACTGCTTCCAGCAAGGAATGCGTCGCGACCTCTGGAAGTTGGCGTTCGCCCGGGGAGACCCAAATTCCCTAGACGGATGGATCCAGCACGCAGATAATGTCGAAGCCCAGTGGAAAAGAGTAGACCCGGACTTCAGTAGGAGACTCAGCGCCCTGGCGTCGACGTCCCGAAGACAGCCATTGAGAGGAGGAGACGAGAGATTTCCTAGAGGGGTCAATCGCGTTTGCTTCCGCTGCGGAGAACCCGGTCATCTGGCGCCTTCCTGTCCTAAACCGCCGCCCGCACGGGAGGGGAGGCGAAAAAGCCTGCTGGAGCAGCACAAAAGCCCGGCACGAAAGGGAAAAAAGGAACCGCGGCGGCAGGCACGGAATCACCGTTCCCAGACCTCGTCATTTACAAAAATGGATCGGTGGGAAAAGAACAAGATGCAAGCGTCGAGCCCGACAAACCTGCTCACAAACCCAAGGCTGAACCAGAGGAGGAGGATGACTCCAATGACGATGAGTCGGTGAGTGTTACCACCCTTAAAGTGACTATTTCAGCAGTTAGAACAGAATTCAAAGCCACGCTAACCACGCTAATGGATACCGGCTGCTCACGCTGTTTGATCAGCCCCATACTGCTTAACGCGTTGGAGCTAAGGGTGAAGAAAATAAAGACTCCCATAGTGTTCACCCAGCTGGATGGGTCAAAAGCAGGGGGAGGGGCTGTGCTGTATCGCACGGAGCTTTTTGAGCTACAAGTAGGGACCCACAAAGAGACTCTTAAATGTTTAGTGGCTCCTTTAGGGAATTACGCCCTAATCCTTGGAGCAAACTGGGTGAAAAAGTGGGATCCCCGAGTTTTTTGGAAGACGGGGCAATTGCAATTTGCAGATGGAATTTATTTTGGACCGGAGCAGCCAGGAAAAACAGAAAATGCAACGGCGGCAACAGCTAGCAGCATGGGCAAAACACTAGATTTGGACCCAGAGTACCTTAAAAGCATTCCTGAGCCCTACAGAGATTTACAGGCGGTATTCAGCAAAAAAGAAGCAGATACACTGCCTCCCCACAGAGACACTGACTGTGCTATAGAGATTCAGCCAGGAGCTAAATTCTCAAAAAAGAAAACTTATTCAATGACCCAGAAAATGCTTGCCGCTCTGAGGGAATTTATTGACACCAATCTGGCAAGGGGATTTATACAGCCAGCTAAATCACACATGGCGGCACCTGTTTTATTTCGGGGAAAAAAAGATGGAAGCTTGAGGCTTTGTACGGACTATAGGGGTCTCAATGCAATTTGCAAAGAGAATAAATATCCCCTCCCTTTGATGAAGGACCTGCTTGCTCAACTGTCAAAGGGGAAAATATTTACTAAATTGGACTTAAGGGAGGCATATTTCAGAGTAAGAATTCGCGAAGGAGACGAGCATTTAACAGCTTTTTCGACCCCTTTTGGATGCTATGAGTACAAGGTCCTCCCATTCGGGCTTTCGGGAGCACCCGGGGTGTTTATGCAACTAATTAATGAAGTGCTACATGAGCATTTATATCAAGGAGTGCTGGTTTATTTAGATGACATCCTGATTTACTCAGACAACTTAAAGGACCACGTGAAATTGGTGTGGACTGTTCTAAAAAAATTGTTGAAAGCTCAATTATATGCCAAACTGTCAAAATGCGAATTTCATAGAACACAAGTAGACTACCTGGGGTATCGCATTTCTAATGCAGGAATTGAAATGGACCCCTCAAAAGTGAAAGATGTTTTGGGTTGGGAACCACCTAAAACTCAGAGGCAATTACAAAGATTTTTGGGCTTTGCTAATTTCTATCGCCAATTCATTCCAAACTTTGCACAAGTGGCTTTGCCGTTAACAGATTTACTAAAAACAAAAGGCAAAGTCATAGCGGAAGCTCAAAAGCCGGGGCCCCGTTAACATGGACAGAGGAGTGCCAAAAAGCCTTTGAGGCTCTGAAAGCTTTATTTACAGCAGAGCCTATTTTGAAACACCCAGACCCTGACAAGCCATTTGTGATACAAGCCGATGCCTCGGACGTAGCAATTGGGGCTGTTCTGCTTCAGAAAGATGAAGAGGGTGTACTCAAACCCTGTGCTTATATTTCTCGCAAATTTACTGAGATAAAAAGAAGGTGGCTGGTTTGGGAAAAGGAGGCTTTTGCAGTACGCTGGGCCCTTATGACCTGGAGGCATCTCCTGGAGGGGGGAGCCCAGCTTTTTGAGGTGTGGACAGACCACAAGAATTTGGAATCTCTCACAACTCCAAGTAAGTTATCTCCTAAACAAGTATGCTGGGCCCAATTCTTCAGTCGATTTAACTTCACTTTAAAATTCATACCGGGAGGAAAAAATTTTTTAGCTGATGCATTATCAAGGTTGCCTCAGAATAACAGCCAAAGGGAACAGGTGGTTGCCCCGGTAATCCCTAAAGCACCACCTCAGACAGAACCTGGCTCGGTGGCCCTAACCAGATCCCAAGCAAAACTGCAAAAACAAAAACCTACCAATGAACTGCTCCAAAAAATAAACGCTGCCTTAGATTCTGATGAATGGTTCCAGAATAATAAAAATACCCTAACCCATGAACACCAAGCTTGGTGGATGGCAGACAAACTGTATGTTCCACTCTCACTTCGTAAACAAATCCTAGAAAAGGGACATGATGATAAAACCTCGGGGCATTTTGGATTTATAAAAACCTTACTTTAATTACGTAGACAGTTTTGGTGGCCAACCATGAGAAAAGACATTTCTGAATATGTTTCTACATGTCCTGTATGTGCAATGTCAAAGAAAAGAGGAGGAAAAGTTTTGGGCCTTCTACAATCAGTGGCATCTCCAAAAACCTTGGGAAGAAGTTTCTATGGACTTTATTGTGGATTTACCTGTGAGCAATCACAACACAGCAATTTGGGTTGTAATTGATCTGTTTTCTAAACAAGCGCATTTTATTCCTTACACATCAATTCCGAATGCTAAAAAATTAGCTAAATTGTTCATAACACATATCTACTGCCTCCATGGCGCCCCAAGAGGGTGATTTCAGATCGCGGGCCACAGTTCACCTCCAAATTTTGGAGGAAATTTCTTACATTAATTGGATCTACTCAAGCTTTGAGTTCCAGTTTTCATCCGGAAACGGATGGATCTACGGAGAAAATTAACTCCTTATTGGAACAATAATTAAGATGCTTCACTAATCATCAACAAGATGATTGGTCTGAACTTCTCCCTTTCGCTGAGGTGGCTTATAACAACACAGTGCACCAAAGCACTGGATTTACACCATACAAAATAGCCTCTGGCCAAGATTTCCCACCTTTCCAGAATTACCACTTAAAAACCTCCCTGAACTCTCAACAGACCAATGGATAAATAACATTACAAGTCTGTGGCCACTAATTGTGAAATCTCTAGAAAAAGCAAAAAGCCAGCATAAAAAATTCGCCGATAGAAAACGCACTGCAAACCCCCCTTGGAAGGTAGGCGACCTAGTCTGGCTTTCTACAAAAAATTTAAAATCTTCCCAACCATCTAAAAAACTTGCTCCAAAATATGTGGGACCTTTCCCAATTGAGAAAGTTATAAATCCTGTGGCATTTAGATTGTCTTTGCCAAAACATTATAGAAACATTCATCCTGTTTTCCATGCAAATTTACTAAAAGCATTCAAGCAATCTGAAACTTGGCATCCAGAAACAACTCCACCAACACCCATCATGATTGAGGGACAAAGCCACTTTGAAGTAAAAGACATCTTGGACTCTAGAAAACATAAAGGCAAACTCCAGTACTTGATTCAATGGAAACATTTCCCCCAAACCCATCACGAATGGGTAGACAGTATTAATGTTAAAGCCCCTAAACTACTGGCTCACTTTCCCTCAAAATACCCTGACAAACCTAAGTAACCATATTAATGATCATTGTAATATCTCTATCTTCTTTTCCAGATTTTCTTCCGAATGTAGGAACATTCGTTCCATTGGAGGGCGGAATGTCAGGATCTACGCAAACCAGAACCTTCAATTGTTTTTATTTCACTTTTATTGCTAACCAAACTTTTGCTTTTACTGTTAACCATAGATCAATAGTGAAATACTGGGAATGTTATTCTAACCGTTTGCTTGGCCTGCCATAAAAGGGGGGAAGAGGAGGCCAGGTGCCGTTATCTTTATCTTGAAACAAGCATCCAAGGCCAAGAGGTGTGAGAACCGGGGCAAGGCGTGAAAAATTTCAAGCGGGAAAGAAAAGCTAGAAGGGGGGGAATTTGGGTTTAAAAGGACAAGGGTTTGCTTTGTAGAATTAGGCTCAACAAACTATGGTGCTGTACGCTTCTCCTGAATAAAGAAATCTCTGATGGAACTTTTAGTCTCCAGAGGATTTACTGAATTTTGGGATTGAGTGTGCAGACTCTGACAGGCGTGGACTTACAGCATTTTAGTTTGATTTGCCCTAATTGGGTTTTTTTTTTTTTTTTGCCCTTTTTGGGTTCCACTACCTTTCCCATACATAAGGGTCGGCTGTCTTGCCGAGGTAGAGTGACCCTTGCCACTATAGGCTTGCATAGTGGGAGTGGCCCTTTTCTGTAGATAAGGACTGTCTTATTGACGGGGGCTCGCTTCCCTGAACCTCTGGATCTGCACCCAGAAACAGGAAGAAAACAGGAAAAAAATAGAAGAAGTAGTAGTTGATGGTGTGTTGTTTTCCTTATATTTTCCCCCTGTGGACCAGGGCTGAGCGAGAAACCAATTACAGCCGCACCCAACTCCCTGCAAGGCCAATGGTCAATGACCAGGGTGTTTGGAAAGCAAGGGTGATTGGCGGACCTCTCGTGCCCCCACAGAAGTGTGCTGGATGAATGAGTGTGATTGTATGCTAACTGGGTTGTTGGCTGAGGCGCACTATTAAGTACGCAGTGTATGTGGAGCTCCAAAGTCTAGCGTATGAGGTGTATGAGTAATATAAAAGTAACCACAAGCACTTAATTCAGAAAGGAACATAAGGAGAACAAGTTATAAAGTAACCATATGATTTATTGCCTGGCTATCTGAGTTAATAGCCTGACTTCCTTATTACATTGTTGTTTTTGCAATTACGCTTGAGTTGTTTTTGTTTGAAAGATATGGGGAATAGAAAGTCTAAGATAAGTGATGCTCCTGAGAAAGGTACTCCAGCTTGGTTTATTTATACTCACGGGGTCCCAGATTTTGCCCCTTTTTCAAACAATGGCACTTGCTTACGGCTAAAGATTCTAAACGTCCGTTTCCTGTGGAAGGTACCTTTGATCGGGACCGAATTAATTTTGCGAGCATGTTTAGAGGGTGCTGATGATTCCTTGAAGACAGGAAACTGGGCTGCCTTTATGATTTGGTATGCAGAGATGGAGAAAAGACGTAGGGATCATCATTTGCAATCTTTTAAGCATTCTAAGGAGAAGATGGAAAAATCAATTGCTGATTTGCAAGCCTCAATTAAAGATATTCAGAAAGATGATGAGATGGAGGCCCGTAATCGATTGAGTACTTCTAAATGGCGCCCTTTGTCTACTGTCTCTGTTCCCGTTAATGAGGAGGCAGAGGAGGATCTTTTGATGGATTTGCCATGTTTTTCTTCCTCTCGTCCTCCCCCATATGTTCCTCCTTCTCCTCCTCCCTTGCCCGTGGCTCTAGCTCCATTGCCTCCTTCTATGGCAATACCTGCTCCTTCCATTTCTTCTTCTCCTCCAGCTACTGTGTCTGGACCCCCTCTAGCCTCAGCATCAATGGCCTCATCTTCTTCTCCTGCACCTGAATCTTCTCCCTTACCTGCTGACCTTTCTACTCTTATTCAGGAGGTGCAAAGGACTTTGCAGGCAGCAGACAATTTGCTTATTAGTCCTCAGTCATTCCTTAAGGCTGAGGTGGATAGGGTTAGCCAGACGTTGGGTCTGGACACAAGTTTGGCTTTATCTCCTTCCTCAACTCAGCCACTTTCTCCTGCCCTTGCATCTATTCTTTCTGACCTACAGTCTCGAGATCAAGTGGCACTTCGGACTCGTGGTGCAACTCCTTTCTCATCTACCCCAAAAGGGGTTGATTTGGTTTTTCCCCCTCGTGCTGCACAGACTTTAGACTTCTCTGAGCAGCCAGTGGGACAGTTTCCTCTTCGAGCTATGCCTGGGTCAACAGAAACTGTTAATGGACAGTCAGTTCCAAAGGTTATCCAGGTTCATGTGCCATGGTCTCAGACTGAGATTCGTAATATGGCTACTTCATTTCCTAATATTCGAGATGAACCAAATAAATTTAAAGAGGATTTAGAAACTATAATTGAGGCTTATAATCCAACCTGGGTAGATCTTATGCGTGCAATTTGCCCTAAAGGGGTATGGGAGCGTCTGAAGGAGAAAGCTGCGTGGCCCCCTCAGGCCCCAGCCCCTGGTGAGTTGGCCAATATTCGTGCACGTTTACTTGCTAATATTACTGAGGTTTGTCCTGTAAAAATGGACTGGAGTAAAATTAAAAACTGTCGTCAACTTGATTGGGAAGCACCGGCAGAATACATGGAGCGTCTCACTGTAGTTTTTGAACAGCATTCTGGAGTGGCTGAGCCACGAACTAATGCTCGAGAAGGCATGGTTCCCTTTTTTGTTGATGGCTTACGTCCAAAAATTTCTGAGGCCATCCGAGTTAATGTTATTGGATGGAAGGCCAAGTGAAATTGCTGATATAGCTGACCACTATTCCTCTTCCCTTAAGAAACAAAAGGAGGAAAAGGAGGTTCAGCTTATGGCTTTACAGCTTCGTGCTTTGGAAAGCCCAGCACCCCCATCTTAACCTCCTCCTCAGCAGAGAATTCCATATCCTTCTTTTCCACCTGCTAATAACTCAGTACAATCTTCCTATCGTTGTTACAGTTGTGGGATGGAGGGACATTTTCGCAATGTTTGTCCCTACCTTGCTTCGGGGATTCAAACTTTGCCACGTCCCAGAGGTAGATTTCCTTCCATGGTTCCTCTTCCTCCTCCGAGGCCATCGCGGTTTCCACGGCTGCAAACCCCTGGGGTTCTGCCAGCTCTTTTGCCCATTCCACAATAGGACAGCCCGGGTCCTGCAATTTCAGTCCTTCTATTGTTTGTCCTCTTGTTCCTCTTAATCCTTCTGATCCAGAGCTCCTGGTTGCAATTAATGATCAGCCAGCTAAATTTTTGATAGATACCGGAGCTGCTTTTTCTACTTTAATGGGTAAGGATTTTCCTCAGATAAAATCTTCTGAGCAAGTGGTAAATGCGATAGGTATTGCAAATACTTCTGTGCAAATACTTCTGTTCCGCACCCAGTCTCACTTCCTGTTTCTGTCTCTTTTGGGCCTCTGCAGCAGGAACATGCCTTTCTCTTAAGTCCTTGTTCTCCAGTAAACCTTTTGGGCCGAGATCTTTTGTGCAAGCTTGGTTGCACCATTTATTGTCAGCCTGATGGGTTATATTTAGATATCCCTTCTGCTAATGAGTTTGCTGTTTTGGCATGTTTGCATACTTCTGCTTCTTCGGCATGTTCCAATTTTTCCTTGGAGTCAGATCAAATAACTTCCTCTTCCACTTCGTCTATTCTCGCTCAAGTTCCTGATTCTCTCTGGGCTACTCATTCTAATGATGTGGGTCGTATTAATTCTGCTGAACCTGCTCGTGTCCAGCTTGACCCCACTAAGCCCCTTCCTCGAATTCCCCAATATCCTTTATCTAAGGAAGCCCAAGATGGAATTCGACCTGTTATTAAAGCTCTTCTTGATCAAGGCATTTTAGTCCCTACTCTGAGCCCTTGTGTCAGAAAACGACAGACACGGGTTCGGTTGTCCAGTAGACAGAAGTTTTTATTGGGCACGTTTGCAAAGGTGGGTCCCTCCCGCAGCAATGGAGGAACCCCGAAGCAAGGTCTGACAGGTTTTTATACCCCTATCTGTCCTCCCCCTCCTACGAGGGCTTGGCTCACAATCTCACCTTTTTACCGCCCCGGAGCGCCGCTAATTAACCGCAAAACCGCAGACATTCCACTTTCCGAATCCAGTCAGCGCAATACACATTCCAATCCCCACTTGACCCGACAGCCGCCCCCTGCCGTCCCTCTTCATTCTGGTGCGAGTGTGCCTTCTGCCCATCCTCCCTCCTGCCGTCCCCCCCAAGGCTGCCCCATGGTGCACAGCGCTCTCCCCTAGCAAACATGGTTCCTTTGAGGCCCTCACTTCTCCCTGCCTTCTCACACTTGCAACACTCCTATTTTTCCAATTTGCAAAAAGGCCACTGGGTGGCGTTTTATGCAAGATATGCGCCGTCTGAATGATATTGTTATACCTTCTTATCCAGTTGTTCCCAATCCTGCCACAATTCTTTCTTCTATTCCATCTGATGCTTGTTTTTTCACAGTTGTTGATTTGTCTTCTGCTTTTTTCTCTATTCCTATACACCCAGACTCACAGTTCCTCTTTGCTTTTCAATTTGAAGGTCTTCAGTTCACCTGGCATTGTCTTCCCCAGGGATACTGTGAATCTCCTTCAATTTTTTCGCAAGTCCTTCGCCAAGATCTTGCTACAATTTCTTTTCCTGCAGGCTCAACCCTAGTGCAGTATACTGGTGATTTGTTGCTTGCTTCTCCCTCTTTAGAAGCTTCACGAACAGATTCTTTGGCATTGTTAGTTGGTTTAGCTGAACGAGGCCATAAGGCTTCAAAGTCTAAATTGCAGCTTTGTCTCCCTGAAGTTGTTTATTTGGGGGTACAAATCAAGCAGGGTGCTCGCTCTATTTTGCCTTCTCGCATTGAAACTGTTTTGCATCATCCAAAGCCTACTGCCCAGAAGGCCATGCGTTCCTTCTTGGGTATGACTGGGTTCTGTCGCCAATGGATTCCTGCTTATGCTAAGCTTACCCGTCCCTTGTACAATTTAACTTTGCATGATGTTCCTGAACCCCTTTCCTGGTCTCCTGAAGCTGAAACTTCATTCACTGCTCTTAAACAAGCTATGGCTTCTGCACCTGCTTTGGGGCTACCTGATTATGATAAACCTTTCTTTCTTTATTGCCATGAACGGGAGGGCTTTGCCCTTGGGGTTCTTGCTCAATCTCATGGCCCTTTGAAAAAACCTGTTGTTTATTTTTCCCTTGTGTTAGATCCAGTTGCGAAAGGGTTACCCCCCTGTTTGCGTGCTGTTGCTGCAGCTGCTCTGTTAGTAGAAGGTTCTGCTGATTCAGTCTCGGGACATCATTTGATAGTCCCTGTTCCTCGTTCTGTATCCGCTCTTTTATCACGCACTCGCAATCAATTTCTTTCTACTGCACGTTTAACTATATATGAAGCTATACTTCTCTCCTCTTCCCATATTTACAGATGCCGACACGTGTCTGCCTCCCGTGTTTAACGGGGTTTTTCCCTGCCAGAGTGGTCACTAAATGAGGCAGTTGCTAAAAGAGGATGACCTCCAGTGACATTCTGTGGCTATTAAAACGGTTTTATTCTTCAGCCCCCCCCCCCCCCCGCAACCACCAACCTTTTATTTCCCGAGAATTATCACTGCTACTCCTGCAACCTGAGGAGTTTTCCTGGCCTTGATGTCACCTCCCACTTCTGGTGGTTTGATGGGCTACATGGAGGTTCAAACTGCTACTTGTAGAGAGCAATGACAAGCTGAGGTGTCCCAAGGTGTGTGGGGGTGTCAAAAAAGTCAAGATGGCGCTGCAACTGTGCCATCAAACCCCGCCCCCCTTTCTGCATGCATTCCCGAAACGTACTTGAATGGAAAAAACACCAGGCAGTTGAAGAGGTATAATGCTGTGAATATGAAAAAGAGGGTGTTGCAAGTCTTCTGCCACTTCAGGTAGTTAAACATCTTCGCGAACTGGGGAAAAAGAGAAAGAAAGAAGCAGAAATTGTTGAGCGGCTGAGGTTCCTATTGTGAAAGGACTTGACTTTCAGGATTCAGGGGTCAATTTTCTCTATGTTTAGACTGCAGCGCCCATCTTCTCTCTCCCACGAAGGATGCTGGGAATTGTAGTTTGGGGAATATGTAAATGCCCAAGAGAAACATGGCCATAGGTTAGCTTACAAGCCTGTCTTAGTCTCCAGCAGCTCAAACCTGTTCCAAACCTCCGGTGCTGAATGCAGAACAAGTGCAAAGTCATTGTTTCAGACTGAAAACTGGGCATCTGAAATATGAAACAATTCCAGCTTGAATTGCTTTGCATGCCGTTGCTATCTCTGAATTGCTTAGGCGTATTATTTCTCTTCCTTCAAACAAGCCTTTAAACTGGGACTACAGCACCCACAATTTAGCCAGTCTCAACACACCTGGAGGGCTACAGGAAAGAGAAGGCTGGTATAAATTCCTTTCTTGATTTATTTCCTTTTTCCAAAGAACATGAAAGAGGTTTTTTTCAAAAAGAGAAGGGGAAGAATCTGTTCTTCCTTCTTGGGGTAGAGGAGGAGTGTTCCTGAGCATTAACTTACGTGCAGGAAAACATCTTGAGGTTCGTGTACAATCAAGACAAGCGAACCGATATGGATGTAATTGAGGCAGTATGAGAAGCTCATCAGGAGGAGGGCGGCCCCATGGTGGACAATTTCCTCACGAAAGTCCTGCAACAAGAGAGAGGATTCAACTGATGGATTTTGCGGCTGCTCGTCGGGGCCAGACAACCCCGTTATGGGGAAGGGGTTTAGAGAGGAATGTTTTGCATCTGCAGATGCACCCAGCTAGTGCCCTCGTTTTTCACTTTTTCTCTTCATTTGATTGATACTGCAGTTTTAAAATTAGCCGCCCAGAGTCTCCTTGGCAAGATGGGCAGCCACTGAAATCGACTGAAAGGCACAAATGCTGGTTGTGGGCCAAAAGGAGGAACCGTGTTCCCTCCTGGATCCGAATGGGGCTTCCTGACCAGCCGGACCGATCTCTTCCGCCAGAGACCACTCACCGTCCGTTTCACTTGAAAAGGCAGCATGATGACCAAGGAGCAGTAGAAGGAGAACTGCGTGAGGTAGTAGCCACAGATGCTGGGCTGGAGGGGCTGCAACGCACAAGGGGACGGGTGGAAGGAAGAAAAACGGCGTCATGCAATCCCAGCTCTCAGCTTCCCAAGCTAAGATAAAGCAGGCCTGGCTGGGGAATTCTTTGGAGTTGGAGTCCACACATCTTAAAGGTCCCAGGTGTGAGAAACAGTGTCCTCGAGAGGCCCTACAAGCAGGGTCTTCCCTTGACATTTCATTTCTATCTCCCTTTTACTTTTCAGCCCCCTCCCCCTGCTTTTTGTGCAATGCTCTAGAGAGGAAAGGGCGCAATGGGGATGAGGATGAAGGTCCGAGGCAGTGACTTGAGGTTGGGAAGAGGTCATAATAACGCAACCGGCCAGACCTTCCACACGTGTACATTGTAGATGCACAACGATGAGTTCTGAATTGGTCAAACTGTGAGGTCAGAGCAGACCTGCAGGGTTTCTCCTTTCTAGCTGCACGCAAAAGTTGAGCCAACCCTGGTCAAATCACAGCTTGTGCTAGAGGTTAGGAGGAATGCCGCAACTGGGCCAGATGTCGGGCAGCGGAGTGGGCTGCCACGTGAAGGAACGGGTTCTGCTTTGTTGGGAGGAAAGGCTGGAGGGTCGTCTGTCCGAGTTGCTCTACTACTGTACAGTGTTTTTCCAACCTGGCAACTTTAAGATGCTGGCTGGGGAATTCTGGGAGTTGGAGTCCACACATCCTAATGTTGCCAAATTGGAAAAGCATTGGCTCGTGCACTGAGCAGGGGCTGGACTAGACAAACTCCAAGGCTTTCCAGCTCTGTGATTCTGTAATTTCGCCCAATAGTTTGTAGCACCTCTTTGAGCAGAAACCACAGGGTCCAAACGTTTCCTGTAGGATCTTCCTAAGACCTTTTCTAATCTTGCTTTTGGAATTGTTTGCAGCTACTCTGCCCCTTCCCACGTCTCAAATTATAATTGTTTTTTGTGCTTTCAAGAACCATGAGCTCTTCTAAGCAGTTGTCTGAGTGTTTGAAAATGAGGGTAATTCACTCTTACAAAGCTGGGAAGGCAGGGAGGGAGGGAGGGAGGGAGGGAGATGATAGATGAGAGAGAGATGAGAGAGACTTAGAAAACTAAACCCCCCAGTGAGCCATTTCAGCCATGAGAAACATTGTTCAGAAATGGAAGTTACACAGACTTGATCAAATCATGGCAACACCTGGAACAGCAAGAAAGCCTTTGCTAAAACTGGCTCCAAACTGGTCAGATTGGGAAATAGAGCCCATGGACAATCTGTTCAAAAGTTAGCTGACGCTGGAGTGGCTATCTGCTGGTCCACAGCACAACATCGCTCATACAACTGCGCAGAAGGAAAGACGTCTCCAACTAAAGTTCTTTAGAACTGTCCCAGAGCCAGTGAATGAATTGAAGCTGAAAAGAGACCGTTCACCAAGACAATGGTCCGAACCGTTTTTCTCCATTGTCTTCTGCAGAACTCTATGGTCCTGTGAAAACTTGATGGGGTTCTGTGAGGGTCTAAAGGACAGAAAAACTGTTCATTTCAGCACAGTCAATTTTCTATCACTACAGTTTTGAGCAGGACATTGGGGAAGGGTTTTGAATGGCCTTCTTGGTCCCTAAACCTAAATATCTCTGAACATATGGGGGGAGACCTTAAATATGCAGTGCATGGAAGGAGAATCTTTCTCAGCTAGGAGAGTTCTGAAAGGAAGAGTAGGAAAATTCCAACCCAGGAATAGAAAGACTCTTTGGTGGCTAGAAAAAAACATTTGGAAGCTCTTATTTCTGTTAATGGTGATGTTACAAAGTCCTGGTGCGAAGAGCATCCAAAATTCTGCATCTACCACATTCACCCTTTTCTTACTTTGAATCTGTACACAACTGCACCGCAATAGTAAGGAGGCATCCACATTTGCAGAAAGGTGTGGTGTTCAACTTTCTACCATGTAGCCCCTGTGTCAGCTGTTGTTCACTTAGGGATTCACTGACATCTATAACCTTTTGCAAATTACTCTAGGTTCATTCGGGGTGGCTGGTATACACTATTTTTCATCTCTACTCCTCCTGAGCACACCATCCTATGATTTTGCCTAGGATAACATGTTGGTAGAACTTGTTCTCATGTAATATTCCATTTATTTGTTTGTTTGTGTGTTTGTTTACTCAATTTATTAGCCTCCCATCTCTCTTTATCCAAGTGACTCTAGGCGGCGTAAAACAAGGTTGTATAACTATTTAATCCCTTAGGTGGGTTGCTTTTTAGCTGTAAGAAATGGAAAGAATTGAATTTTTAAGTTTGAATAAATGCTATGCATGGAAAGGCAGGATGCATTGCAGTTTCATGCCATTTTTGCAAAGGGGGATGCTAGTTGATTAACAATTTCCATCGAAATGTTCCTTCAAATGTCTCCCTCACTCCTTACCTGCTGCGGGTTCCCAACCCAACATTGGCGGAGATCCCAGAACCAGGGTTTCTGCAAGAAGACACAATTCATTAGGGATCACACCATACCAGCCCACCAACACTTCCCTGGAGCTCCCTTTTAAGGGGATGATGGGAGAGAAAGGAGACCACTGCATGAAAAAGCGACTCTGGGCACTAAGAAGTTTGAAAGAGGTTGGAAAATGAACACTTTCTTTCCTACACTCCCAACGTTTTCTAATAAAAAAGGGAAGCATTAAATATTGGGGGCTGGGAGGCAGAGAAGAGTCAGCCACATTACACGTGTTGAAGTGTCTTTTTTGACGACAACCAACAAAGGTGGGGAAAGCGTTGGAACTCACCTCGTAAAGGACGGCCAACCCCGTGCAGAAGGAAATAACATAGTAGGTGCCTCTCCAGCTGGAAAACAATCAGAAAATACATCAGGGCATATTGGACAACAAGCAAACATATTCCTCCACTTCCTGTAAAAGGCTTCCAGGATGGGGCTTGGAGAAGGTTTCTGCCGCACCTTTTCTTGCAGGCCCAGTTTTCTGCTCAGGGGCGCGCCGATGTTCCTGGGAGAGGGAACGGCTGGGGTCAGACGAACGCTGGCTAACGTTAGCCGGCCCTTGGCTTCCTCGTTTCACGCTCCGCTCAGGAACAGGCACGTGAAACCAAAGCAAGGAAAACAAGGCTCCTGAGCATCACCTGCTTGTCAAAAAAATTGGTGAACTATAATAAGGAATACAACGGCTGCGACAGAATAAAGTAGTATTTAAATAATAGTGATTAAGATCACACTTAAGGGAGTATAATGTGAACATAGCAGGAGCTCAGTCCCTTAACATATTATTCTGTATTCTCTATTCTGTATTCTGAATTAAATCTAGAACATACACAAACATATTGCTCTGTCTTCTCATTTTTACAGTATAAACACATTCAAAAATGGATAAGGAATATATTTCTTGAATGCATTCTTTAATATCGGGAGTGAGATTAACCCTAGCAAGACTGAGTAGCTTTGGGTTCTGGGTCCCCCTGGTTCCGGCCATTCTCCGTCTCTTGTTCTGGACAGGGCTGCACTGCCCCAAACAGGACCAGTGAGCAATTTGCGGGTCCTCCCGGACTTGTGGCTCCTGTCAAGGAACTGGTAGCAGCCAAGACTGGGGGGGGGCTTGACCGAGTTTCACATTGTGCCCCAATTGTGCCCTTTCTGGACTAGGAGGTGATTAGGATCAATAAGGAATGTCAGGAATGATGATGACGATGATGATGTCATTTTCAATTTCCCTTGCTTCTCGTTATTGTCAAATTCAGTTTGTGAAAAATGGATGCGAAAAGCGAGGTATAAAAAAGGGACCGTCCACTGTTTCAAGAGACGTTAGGCTTTTGGGTGGGGAGGGAAGGAAAGCTCCCTCCAAACAGTTTCCGTTGGCCAAGAGCTTGCCTTTCGAAGAACAAACGGAGGGCGACCACCAGGAGAGCGAAGGGGAGGCCGAGCAGGAGGTGTCGGGGTTGGGGATAGTGGACGTCCTCCGTCTCCTGCATGTCCTCCCAGGTGAACCCTGGAGGTAGCCAGTACTCCTGTCTCCAAAGCCACCGCGTGAGCTGCGCCATCTCCCTGGGGAGGAGAGAAGAAAGACAGGGGGTGAGATGGGGCGCTGCAGGAGTGTTTACGGAAGGAGGGTCCTCTCTCAGCCCTTCCAGCCGCGGCTCAGGGGAGCAGCGCTCCTCCATCTTCCTCACCTCCCACCAGCCCTTGGAGGTAGGCCAGGTCAGGGAACAGACCACGCAAGGACTACTGGACTCTTCTGTGACGAAGTGTCACAACATAATCTTGAAAGCCTGCCAGAGTTTCCCTCGGCCCCCTCTTCTACCAAAGAGAATCACGGCGGAATTATCTTGTTTCTTAACCTTTATTGATTTTCAATAAACAATGAAACATAAGAAAACAGAAAAAACAAAGAGAGAAAAGTTTAGAAAAAAGAAGTTAAACGTGCAGAAAAGGAAAAGAAAAAGAGAGAAAGAATAGGTGAGTTCCCACTTTCTCTGTTGCAGATACAAATATTGAATACATACCGCTTTTACTCTAAGAATAGAGCCAATATAAAGTACTTCTCTAATCCGAATAAATCAATAATCCCCAAATCAACATGGCACTACGGCATAATGCCGAGCAAAAAGGAAGAACAAAAGCGATTTCAAAATAGAAACAAGGCTACCCCCCCCCCATTTTTTAATCTCAATATACTATGTCACCTTCTCCGCCACTGCCATTATTTTCCAGCCGTAAATATCTGCGTGTTTTGACCTCTGGGTGCGTAGCAAAAGCTCAGTAGTGTTACCATCTACCATCCTCCCTTCCCAAAGGCAATAGGAAGCACTTCCATCTCACTCGTATTTCCCACCCACACTAACATCCGCTTACACAGTCCTAGCAACTTCCTCACTCAGTCTGAATCAACAAGAAACCCCTCTAACCACTCTCAGGAGTCGCAGTCTATATTCCTCTTTCCTGCTATTAAAGAACAGTAATCCTGACCGCATCGTCAGACAATCCTGGTCCCAGGAAGTTACCATTAATCTGTCAGAAGCCACAGCCTATGTTTTAACCATGATCAAACAGGTTTACTTTGTACACTTTCTGTTTACTTTTAAGAAAGTGGTCATACCTTCATCCTAGCACGTACTACCCCACAGATTGAGTCTTTATTTTTTTCTGCTTAGCTGATTCTTTCAGGAGCAACTTCAGTACGCTCTCTTTATCTTTCAGTAATTTAAGACCTTCCTTTTGGAGATCCAAAATAATGTCAACATTAGACTGATCCAAGTTCTCTTCTCTTTGAAAGAGTTAACTCTTTGAACCTAGCAAACAGCGCCTCACAAGTTGAATCTTTACTATTTTCTCCTCGTCTTCTTCTCTCAGGAACCACTTCAAGAAGTTCTCTTTATCTCTCAGTGATTTAAAACGTTCATTTTGTAAATCCAAAACAATGTCATCATTGGGCTGATCCAAAATAACTGAAAGTCCAAAATAAGATTCTTTTTCTTTAAAGTCCAGTAAAATAGCCATCTCTCTTTCTTCTTCCATATCTGTATTATCCATATTGTTCTCCAAGATACCCAACTTATGTCCAACTTGCCTCACATCAACAGCAGCCTCATTGAATTTCACATTGAGTTTCTTGTTCAAATTATCAAATTTATCCTCCAGGACTGAATTATTTTTTCTGCAAAGTTTTGAAACCTAATCTTGAAAAACTCATCCCTGCGGTTTGCCCTCTTAGTAGCCATGGGCACTAGCGCTCTCTTGTGTCTGAAATACAAATTACGTTCCAAAGTAAGTAAAGACTGAAAGGGAGAAAGTCCCTTTATTTTATTTAACGTTCCTCTCCAATCAGCAACAATTAAGTAAGAAAACAAAGCAGAGTTCACACACTTCCCATGTCCACATTCCAGTGTCACAAACCAAGTGCAGATTTGCCAGGAAAAATAATAAAAAAGAATTTCTTTTCTCTTGCTTCTTACACATTTATAAAAAATCCAAGCTTTTGCCTTTTTTGCTGAATATACAAAACTATTTATCCTAATCAAGGGTAAGTGCAAACGTCTGGGGGTTTTTTCGGCTTCGTTGCAGCTTGGAACTTGAAGGTAACCCCACCTCCCAGCTGGTCACTCACCAGTCGATCCCAAAAGTCTCCATTTCGAAGTCTTCTGGCTGTGAAAAGCGGTCCGGAGGTCATATGGGATGATTTCTGGGATTTCCCTTGGATCCGGAGAATTCGTCAAGCTCCAGGAAGCCTGCTTGAGCCTAAAACTTCTGTGACAACGACCCTCCGCTTGAAAAGGAGAGCCTAGCGTGCAGCCATTTCTCACCGGAAGCTCCTCAAGGCAGAATTATCTTGAGTTTCTTTCTCATCTGCTCTTCCTTCCCAGGGCTAAATTCCTTGACAGCCAGCCACTCCTCCTTCAAGATTATCTCCAGACTCCTCCATACCTCCCTACGTTCAAGCCCAGGTTAGGACCCCCTCCTGGTGTAGAGATTCCAACTCCCAGGGTGATCAGCTATGGCCCTGCAAGCTGGGAATGCTGGGAATGAAACTCCATTCATTGAGAGGGTATCAGGATGGGGAAGCCGAGACTGGGTTAGACAGAGAAGACGGCAATGTTTATACTGCCCTCTCCCTGGTTAAATCCTGTCCATAGGATTGGACGGTTGCATACCAAAAATCCTTTCTAGGGAATCTCCCCACCACCACCAAAAAAGGAATGCAGCTTTATGAGAAGCAAAACGTTGGGTGAGAGATGCTAGAGGTCTTTTTTTTTATATAGTAACTTTCATTAAAAGCTTTAGATACAACATTAATAACAATAAACATTAATACAAATTAAAAAGAAAAGAAAAAAGACCCTAAGAAAGCAACTTCCCACCCTCATCATCAGTATAAACAAATTTGTGATCTCCTTACCCCCTCTTCATTAACAGATAAAAAACTCTGCATCCCAGAACTCATCTCTTAACTATAGGCAAATCCAGTAAGTAACGTCTTCTCCAATCCAGGTGTCAGCAAGAAGTCCAAACAGAGCCCTAAATTCACAGCATTAATTAACATACCTAAAACTCCACGTTCCACCTCTCAGCTCTTGGCTGTAAGCAAAGCCACATTTAAAGGGCATAAAGTGGTCCCGTATCTACGGGAAACAAAAACACTGAAGTCTGATGTGACAAAGAGGGGCCATTTCTCATTCACAAATATCCCTTTTTCTAGCATAACTGTAGGGAAAAAAGCTTAAACACCCTGTTAAGTCTAAGCAAACCCAATACAGAACATTTTCCCACTCCAAGTGCCAACAGTTCCAAAGAGATCCACCCCAAAGAGCAACATATCCCATTCAAATAAACGTTCTGCATCTCAACCCTTAACTATAAGCAAATCCACATTTAGCACATATGAAGTAATCCCAGTATCCCAATAGAAACAAAAGGCTAAAATTTAATGTAACAAAGAGGGATAATTTCTCCTTTAAGAAGAACAAGTTCACCAAAAGAGAGAGAGAGAGAGAGAGAGAGGGAGAGTGAGCCAGTTTGGTGTTGAAGAGGCAGTTTGGTGTAGTGGTTAAGGTGCTGGCCTAGAAACCAGGAGATGGAGGGTTCTAGTCCCGCCTGAGGCATAAAAAATGGGCTGGGTGACTTTGGGCCAGTCCCCCTCTCTCAGCACAACCCACCTCACAGGGTTGTTGTTCTGGGGGAAATAGGAGGAGGAAGGAGTATTTGGTATGAAAAAAAAAAGTGAGATAAATATCTAAAAAAAACACAAAACCTTCCAGACTTTAAGTAAAAAGACAGCTAAATACAGATTAGGATAAAGGAACTATAGGGGAAAAAAGTATAAACACCATGTTACCTGTAAGCAAATCCATCATTTTTCCAGTCCAGATATTAACAAATCCAAAAAGAAGCATCTCCCATTTTGTTGTTGTTGTTCAGTTGTTAAGTCGTGTCCGACTCTTCGTGACCCCATGAACCATATTGCGCCAGGCCTTCCTGTCCTTCGCTGCCCCCCTGAGTTTGTTCAGTTTTATGCTCGTTGCTTCAGTAATGCTATCTAACCATCTCATCCTCTGCCGTCTCCTTCTCCTTTTGCCTTCAATCTTTCCCAGCATCAGAGTCTTCTCCAAAGAGTTCTCTCTTCGCATTAGGTGACCAAAGTATCTGAGCTTGAGCTTCATTATCAATCCTTCCAATGAGCAATCAGGGTTGATTTCCTTTAAGATTGACTGGTTTGACCTCCTAGCAGTCCAGGGGACTCTCAAGAGTCTTCTCCAGCACCACAGTTCAAAGGCATCAATTCTTCGGCGCTCAGCCTTCTTTATGGTCCAGCTCTCACAGCCATACATTGCTACTGGAAAAACCATATCTTTGATTATGCAGATCTTCGTCGGCAAGGTGACGTCTCTGCTTTTTAATAATCCTGTCTAGGTTTGCCATAGCTTTCCTCCCAAGGAGCAAGCATCTTTTAATTTCATGGCTGCAGTCTCCGTCTGGGGTGATATTGGAGCCCAAATAAATGAAGACTGTTTCCATTTCTACCCCTTCTATTTGCCAGGAATTGATGGGTGCAGATGCCATGATCTTAGTTTTTTTAATGTTGAGTTTCAAGCAAGCTTTTGCACTCTCCTCTTTCACCCTCATCAAGAGGCTCTTTAGTTCTTCTTCACTTTCTGCCATTAGGGTGGTATCGTCCGCATATCTGAGGTTGTTGATGTTTCTCCCTGCAATCTTAATTCCGGCTTGTGATTCTTCCAGCCCGGCATTTCTCATGATGTACCCTGCATATAGGTTAAATAAGCAGGGTGACAGTATACAGCCTCGTCGTACTCCTTTCCCCATTTTGAATCAATCGGTTGTTCCGTGACCGGTTCTAACTGTTGCTTCTTGGCCCACATACAGATTTCTCAGGAGACGGGTAAGGTGGTCTGGTACCCCCACCTCTTTAAGAATTGCCAGAGTTTGTTGTGATCCACACAATTGAAGGCTTTTGCATAGTCAATGAAGCAGAAGTAGATGTTTTTATTTATTTATTTTTATTTATTTAACTTGTCCCTGCCCATCTCCCCACAATGGGGGACTCTGGGCGGCTTACAACACACTAAAAACATAAATACAATTAAAAGTTATAAAAACCAACCATTAAAAAATAAAAAAGCTAAAAAATCCAAGAGGCTGATGGGGGCCACACCAGGCTGCTAAGGGGCCAGCCAACCCCATTTCTGATATCCTCCCTCCCCCCCGCAGGCCAGATGGCAGAGCCAGGTCTTCAAATCCCTCCGAAAGGCCTGGAGTGAGGGGGCCTGTCTCACCTCCAGGGGCAAGATGTTCCAGAGGGCAGGGGCCACAGCAGAGAAGGCCCGCCTTCTGGATCCTGCTAAACAAAGTTCTTTTACCGTGGGGATCCGAAGCATGCCCTCTCTGTGAGGTCGGGTGGGGCGGGTTGAGATTGTGGGGGCGAGGCGGTCCTTCAGGTAGCCTGGCCCCATGCCATGTAGGGCTTTAAAGGTGATAACCAACACCTTGAATTGGACCCGGAAGCAAACTGGTACCCAATGCAGCTCACGGAGCAAAGGTGTTATATGGGTCCTTCTTCGGGCCCCAAAAATTGCTCGCGTGGCCACATTCTGGACCAGCTGAAGCTTCCAGATATTCTTCAAGGGTAGCCCCATGTAGAGCGCATTGCAGTAGTCTATCTGGGAGATAACGAGGGCATGAGTGACTGTTCATAGGGCATCCAGATCCAGGAAAGGGTGTAACTGGTGGACAACCCGAAGCTGTGCAAAAGCTCTCCTGGCCACAGCTGCCACCTTCTCTTTGAGCAGGAGTCGTGAGTCCAGGAGGACCCCCAAATTATGCACTGGGTCTGTCTGGGGCAGTGCTACCCCATCCAGAACCAACGATGACAATGTCCCGGATACAGAAGAGCCATTAACCCACAGCCACTCCGTCTTGCCAGGGTTCAGCTGGAGCCTGTTGTTCCCCATCCAGACCCTCACAGCCTCCAGGCACCGCGAGAGGGCGTAAACAGCATCACTTACCTCACCAGGAATGGAGATGTATAGTTGAGTATCATCAGCATACTGATGATACCTCATCCCATGATGACGGATGATCTCACCCAGCGGCTTCATATAGTTGTTGAAAAGGAGCAGAGAGAGAACCGAACCCCGAGGCATCCCACAAAGGAGGGGCCGAGGATGGGACCCCTCGCCCCCCATCACCACTGATTGGGATCGGCCCTGGAGAAAGGAGGCGAACCAGCACAATACCATGCCGTCCACCCTCAATTCCCTGAGTCGTCCCAACAGGATACCGTGGTCGATGGTATCAAACGCCGCTGAGAGATCAAGGAGAGCAAGGATGGTCGCACTACCACCATCCCACTCCCGCCAGAGATCATCCATAAGTGTGACCAATGCCGTTTCCGTTCCATATCCAGGCCTGAAACCTGACTGATAAGGGTCCAGATAATCCGTTTCCTCCAGAACCCTTTGGAGCTGCGAAGCCACCACTTTCTCAACCACCTTCCCCAAGAAGGGGAGGTGGGAGACTGGACAAAAATTGTCCAGTATAGTAGGATCCAGGGAGGGCTTCTTGAGGAGGGGGTGCACCAACGTCTCTTTAAAGGGTGCCGGAAACACTCCCTCCTGCAAGGATGCCTTAACCATCGCCTGGATCCAACTACATGTCCCCTCCCGAGCTGCTTTCACCAGCCAGGAGGGGCATGGGTCCAGATGACAAGTGGTGGCCCTCACAGCCCGAAGAATCCTGTCCACTTCCTCAGGAACAACAGGATCAAACCGTTCCCAGCTAACTGGGCAAGGACGGTCCCCCGGTATCTCCCCAGACCCTGCACCACACTCGGAGTCCAACTGGGAATGAATCCGAGCAATTTTATCCTGCAGGTGCTCTGCTAATTCCTCCGTGCGGCCCTGCAAATGAACCACCACATCCCCTTTACCAAGGAGGGACCTGGTGATCCCAAACTGGACCGCCGGGCGGCACTCTGCAGATGCAATAAGGGCGGAGAAGTATTGGCGCTTCGCTGCCCTTATCGCCACAATGTAGGCCTTAATAGCGGCTCTAACATGTGTTCGGTCGGATTCGGTCCGTGTCTTCCTCCAGCGGCGCTCTAGACGTCTCTTAACCCTCTTCAGCACCCTCAACTCCTCTGTAAACCACGGGGAGTGTCGGGGCCGACATGGCAAGAGAGGTCGCAAAGGCGCGATCCTGTCCAAGGCCCCGGCCACCTCCCTGTTCCAGGCAGCAGCCAGGGCCTCCACTGGACCGTGCAGCAGGTCCACAGGAATATCCCCCAGCTCCCTCTGAAACCCCAACGGGTCCATCAGGCGCCGGGGGTGGACCAATCGCATGGGTCCGGCCTCCTTGCATAGGGGGGTGGCATAGGAGAAACTCAGGGTCACCAGGGCGTGATCTGACCATGACAGCGGGGAAAGCTGTACATCTCCCCTCAGATCACTTTGCCATTGCTCAGACAAGAAAACTAAATCCGGCATGTGGCCACTATCTCGGGTTGGGTCCCGCACAATTTGAGACAGGCCCATGGCTGCCATGGTAGCCATGAACTCCTGAGCTGCCTCAGAGGACCATCCCTGGGATGGCAGGTTGAAGTCCCCCAGAACCATAAGCCTGGGGAACTCCACCGCCAGCCCCGAGACAGCCTCCAGCAGCTCAGGCAGGGAGGCTGCCACGCAGCAGGGAGGCCAGTACAGTAGCAGCACTCCCAACTGTTTGCGCGTGCCCAACCTAAGAAACAGTGTCTCACAGCCAGAAACTTGTGGAGCAATGCCCCTGAAGGCCACTAGAGACTCTCGGATGATAACAGCCACCCCTCCTGTCAGAGTCTGCACATTCAATCCCAAAGTTCAGTAAATCCTCTGGAGTCCAAAGAGTTCCATCAGAGATTTCTTTATTCAGGAGAAGCGTACAGCACCATAGTTTGTTGAGCCTAATTCTACAAAGCAAACTCTTGTCCTTTTAAACCCAAATTCCCTCCCTTCTAGCTTTTCTTTCCCGCTTGAAATTCTTCACACCTTGCCCCGGTTCTCACACCTCTTGGCCTTGGATGCTTGTTTCAAGATAAAGATAACGACACCTGGCCTCCTCTCCCCCCTGTTTATGGCAGGTCAAGCAAGCGGTTTAAAATAACATTCCCACCATACCACTATTCACCCTTTGATATATACTTAGCAATAAAAGTAAAAGCAATAAAAAACAAATGAAGGTTCTGGCTTGCATGGTTCTGTCTTGCCCAGAAGCTATTTTATAGGGTGTGAACCCGGTACTTTGGTGCACTGTGTTGCTATAAGCCACCTCAGCGAAAGGGAGAAGTTCAGACCAATCATCTTGTTGATGATTAGTGAAACATCTTAAATATTGTTCCAATAAGGAGTTAATTTTCTCTGTAGATCCGTCCATTTCCGGATGAAAACTGGAACTCAAAGCTTGAGTAGATCCAATTAATGTAAGAAATTCCCTCCAAAATTTGGAGGTGAACTGTGGCCCGCGATCTGAAATCACCCTCTTGGGGCGCCATGGAGGCGGTAGATATGTGTTATGAACAATTTAGCTAATTTTTTAGCATTCGGAATTGTGTAAGGAATAAAATGCGCTTGTTTAGAAAACAGATCAATTACAACCCAAATTGCTGTGTTGTGATTGCTCACAGGTAAATCCACAATAAAGTCCATAGAAACTTCTTCCCAAGGTTTTTTTGGAGATGCCACTGATTGTAGAAGGCCCAAAACTTTTCCTCCTCTTTTCTTTGACATTGCACATACAGGACATGTAGAAACATATTCAGAAATGTCTTTTCTCATGGTTGGCCACCAAAATTGTCTACGTAATAAATGTAAGGTTTTTATAAATCCAAAATGCCCCGAGGTTTTATCATCATGTCCCTTTTCTAGGATTTGTTTACGAAGTGAAAGTGGAACATACAGTTTGTCTGCCATCCACCAAGCTTGGTGTTCATGGGTTAGGGTATTTTTATTATTCTGGAACCATTCATCAGAATCTAAGGCAGCGTTTATTTTTTGGAGTAGTTCACTGGTAGGTTTCTGTCTTTGTAGTTTTGCTTGGGTTCTGGTCAGGGCTACCGAGCCAGGTTCTGCTTGAGGTGGTGCTTTAGGGATTACCGGAGCCACTACCTGTTCTCTTTGGCTGTTATGCTGAGGTAGCCTTGATAATGCATCGGCTAAAAAGTTTTTCCCTCCAGGGATGAATTTTAAAGTGAACTTGAACCGGCTGAAAAATTGGGCCCAGCGTACTTGTTTGGGAGATAACTTTCTCGGAGTGGTAAGGGCCTCTAAATTTTTGTGGTCCGTCCACACCTCAAAAGGATGTGATCCCCCTTCAAGGAGGTGTCTCCATGTCATAAGGGCCCAATGTTTCTCAGGGGCCATGTCTAGGAATGACATTTCCCCAGCCAGCAATTCCATGCTCCACAACTTCGTTTTGTGCTGGTCAGGTTTCCGCGGCGGCGGGAGGGTAGGGTAGGTACCTGTTAGGGTTTCTTCCTCCTCGGATCCCCCTACTGCCCCGGCCTCTTCCATCTCCGCAGCCGCGATAGGTTTTTCGAGGGGGTTTTCCACAGTGCTTGGTTCCCCGGTAAATCCCTCGTAAAATGGGGTGAGACTCAACAAAATGTCAGAGTCTGCACACTCAATCCCAAAGTTCAGTAAATCCTCTAGAGTCCAAAGAGTTCCATCAGAGATTTCTTTATTCAGGAGAAGCGTACAGCATCATAGTTTGTTGAGCCTAATTCTACAAAGCAAACCCTTGTCCTTTTAAGCCCAAATTCCCCCCCCCCTTCTAGCTTTTCTTTCCCGCTTGAAATTCTTTGTGCCTTGCCCTGGTTCTCACACCTCCTGGCCTTGGATGCTTGTTTCAAGATAAAGATAACGGCACCTGGCCTCCTCTCCCCCCTGTTTATGGCAGGTCAAGCAAGTGGTTTAAAATAACATTCCCACCATACCACTATTCACCCTTTGATATATACTTAGCAATAAAAGTAAAAGCAATAAAAAACAAATGAAGGTTCTGGCTTGCGTGGATCCTGACACCTCCTCCCCTGCCCTGGTATCTTGCCTGGCGCCATACCGTAAACCCAGCACATTTCCGAGAGGGGCACCCCCCCCAGGCCCCAACCAGGTCTTGGTGATACATGCCACGTCTGCCCCCTCTTCAATGATCAAGTCACCTATGATGGGGGCCTTGTTTTTAACTGACCTGGCATTAAGCAGCAGCAGCCGGAGGCCAGGGCCCCTGTGAACCTGCTGGCCAGGACTTGGGAGTGAGCAAGGAAGGCCAGAACAAGCCACCGGTAACACACACCGAGGGCGTCTTCCCCGAAGATGGCCTGCCCCCCTGTTCCCGTTCTGGAACTCTCGTGCTTTCTCCATGATCCAGCGAATGTTGGCGATTTGATCTCTAGTTCCTCTGCCTCTTCGAAACCCAGCTTGTACATCCGGTAGTTCTCGGTTCATGTATTGCTGAAGCCTAGCTTGTAGGATTTTGAGCATAACCTTGCTAGCATGTGAAATGAGCGCAATTGTGCGATAGTTTGAGCATACTTTGGCACTGCCCTTCTTTGGAATTGGAATATAAACTGACCTTTTCCAATCCCATGGCCATTGTTGCATTTTCCAAACTTGCTGGCATACTGAGTGCAGCCCTTTAACAGCATCATCTTTTAGCATTTTAAATAACTCAGCAGGAATACTGTCATCTCCACTAGCTTTGTTGTTAGTAATGCTTCCTAAGGCCCACTTGACTTTACTCTCTAGGATGTCCGGCCCAAGGTCAGTGATCACACCAGCGTGGACATCAGGGACATTAAGATCTTTCTTGTATAGTTCTTCTGTGTATTCTTGCCACCTCTTCTTAATCTCTTCTGCTTCTGTTAGGTCCCTGCCTTTTTTGTCCTTTATCGTGCCCATCTTTGCACTAAACGTTCCTTTGATATCTCCAATTTTCTTGAAGAGATCTCAAGTCTTCCCCATTCTATTGTTTTCCTCGATTTCTTTGCATTGTTCATTTAAGAAGGCCTTCTTATCTCTCCTTGCTATTCTCTGGAAATCTGCATTCAGTTGCTGATATCTTTCCCTTTCACGCTTGCTTTTCGCATTCCTTCTTTCCACAGCTATTTGTAAAGCCTCCTCAGACAGCCATTTTGCTTTCTTGCATTTCTTTTTCTTTGAGATGGTTTTAGTTGCTGCCTCCTGTACAATGTTACGGACCTCCGTCCATAGTTCTTCAGGCACTCTGTGTACCAAATCTAATCCCCTAAATCTATTCATCACCTTCACTGTGTACTCACAAGGAATATGATCTAAGTCATACCTGAGTGGTCTAGTGGTTTTCCTACATTCTTCAATTTAAGCCTAAATTGTGCAGTAAGAAGCTCATGATCTGAGCCACAGTCAGCTCCTGGTCTTGTTTTTGCTGTCTGTATAGAGCTTCTCCATCTTTGCCTGCAACGTACATAATCAGTCTGGTTTCGGTATTGACCATCTGGTGATGTCCATGTGTAGAGTCGTCTCTTGTGCTGTTGGAAAAGAGTGTTTGCTGTGACCAGCTTGTTCTCTTGACAGAACTCTATTAGCCTTTGCCCTGCTTCATTTTGTATTCCAAGGCCAAACTTGCCCGTTATTCCGGTTACTCCTTGACTTCCTACTTTAGTATTCCAATCCCCTGTGATGAAAAGGACATCTTTTTTTGCTGCTAATTCTAGAAGGTCTTGTAGGTCTTCATCGAACCGGTCAACAACAGCTTCTTCAGTATCAGTGGTTGGGGCATAAACTTGGATGACTGTGATATTGGTTTGACTTGGATTCGCACTGAGATCACTCTGTCGTTTTGAGGTTGTACCCCATTACTGCCTTTCCCATTCTCTCTTATTGACTATGAGTGCAACTCCATTTCTTCTAAGGGTTTCTTGCCCACAGTAGTAGATATAATGGTCACCCGAATTAAATTCACCCATTCCCGTCCATTTCAGTTCGCTGATTCCCAAGATGTCGATGTTCAATCTCGTCATCTCATGTCTGACCACATCCAGCTTGCCTTGGTTCATAGATCTTACATTCCAGGTTCCTATGCAATATTGTTCTTTGCAGCATCGGACCTTCTTTTCGCTTCCAGATGCATCCACGACTGAGTGTCCTTTCGGCTTTGGCCCAGCCGCTTCACTCTTTCTGGAGCTACTCGGAATTGCCCTCCGCTCTTCCCCAGGAGCATGTTGGGCACCTTCCGACCTGAGGGCTCGTCTTCCAGCGTCATATCTTTTAGCCTTTTGACATCGTCCATGGGGTTTTCTTGGCAAGGATCCTGGAGTGGGTTGCCATTCCCTTCTCCAGTGGACCACATATTGTCCACTGAGTTATGCAAGCCCCTTCGCCACGACAAGGCAGTGATCCACGAAGGGGCCGCTGCACTAATCTAGGCAAAAAGAATACTTTTACGGGTTTTATGATCTTCACCTGAATGCCCGAATGCCCTGAGAGCTTACCTGTGCGCCCTGAAGCTTGGACACCAAACTGCAGACTTTGGGCGTGCCCTGTGTACCTGGGAAAATTTGGCGGGACCGGTGTGGCTGGGCAGAGCCCCGTGGTTGAGTCAGACGGGGAGCAGCAAGGGGGGAGCGGCAAGAGCTCAAGGAGAGCGCTTGGCTATAGGGAGGAACTTTTTGCTCCAGTCTGGGATCTTTGGGGGTGCTTGATGCTTCGGTCCCATACGCCCGGAGGTTGGCGGAGCTCGGCAGGGGCCGGGCAGAGCTCCGCAATTGTGCCGGCCGATGCGGTGAGTGCACAGTCCGAAGGGAGGTCTAGGCCACGGCAGCCTAGAAGTCAGTTGAGCTTGAGGCTGGACCTCTTCGCAGGCCCCAAAATCAGCTGGATTGGCACTGGAGCACTAGCGGTGACCCAAGTTGTAGCTGGAGTGGTGGCTGGAGCAGTTTGAGTGGGACTGATGGCGAAGGCCCGAGGCCTGGAAATCGGCCTAACAGCTGGTTTGCAATCTGGCACCCGAACAGCGGCTTTGGCCCCTGAGGGCACCCGAACGACTAGGAAGCCGACGGGTTCGATTCCAGGCACAGTGCTGGGGTCCCTTCAGTGGATGTTAGTTGGGCCTCCCTCCCTAGGCTGACAGGCAGGGAGGCAATCCGTCGGTGGATGTGTGAATGTGTGGGTGAGTGTTGCCCTCTACTGACCAGTGAGGGAAGCCAGTGCGTAGGGCATAGTGCGTAAAGGTGAGGGATAAGGCTCCTACGGTGCCGAGAGCAGGAGTTGGAGTGCCGGGGAGCACACAACCACCCCGATTGATTGAGTGCTTGTTAGTGTATGTTTGGATGGGATTCCCTAATTCCCTAATTAGGGAAGCTGGAGGTCCGAGACTGGGGAGAATCGGAGGCCCTGGAGGATTTAGGGCCAGTCATAGGTGTTATGGCAGGAGTCAGAGGGCGGGCTGCTCTCGGGGGAGACGCCTGCAGTGTTTATTACTGGTGGCATCTTCCGGCCCTCTGGACTCAGATCCAGGCCCTGGGCAGCAGACCCACCGCGGCCCTGGCTTTCGGCTGCTGCTGCTTAACGCCAGGGCAGTCAACAACAAGGCCCCCCTTATATGTGATTTGATCACTGAGGAGCGGGCCGACCTGGCATGCATCAGTGAGACCTGGCTGGGCCCTGAGGTGGGGGTCCCCTTTCGGAAATGTGCCCAGCCAGGTTCATAGTGTGGCACCAGCCAAGACCCCAGGGCGGGGGAGGAGGGGTAGCAGTTGTCATCCAGGAGCCTTCAGGGGCACTGCTCCACAAGTGGCCGGTTGTGAGACCTTGTTCCTGAAGTTGGGTTTACGGAGGAGTTGAGGGTCTTGAAAAGGATTAAGAGGCATCTAGAGCACCTCTGGAGGAAAACAAGGACCGAACCCGACCAAACACAGACTAGAGCCGCTATTAAGGCCTACCTTGTGGTGGTAAGAGTGATGAAACGTCATTATCTCTCCACTCTTATTGCATCTGCAGAATGCCGCCCGACGGCCCTGTTTCAGATCACCCGATCCCTCTTGGGAAAGGAGGGCCCAGTGGCCACACAGAGGAGTTTTCTGGGCATCTGGAGGATAAAATTGCTCAGATCCATTCCCAGTTGGATACCAAGCCTATGGAGATGCCCAGGGTACGGACTTACCCTGTTATCTGGGAACAGTTTGAACATTTGGACCCGAGGAAGTGGACAGGTCCTCTGGACTGTCAGTACCACCACTTGTCAACTACGCCCATGCCCTCCTGGCTGGTCAAGGCCGCTGGGGAGGTGACGTGTGGGTGGGTCCAGGCGATGGCGAATTCATCCTTGAGGGAGGGGGTGCTTCCAGCCATCTTTCCTCCTCAAGAAACCATCGCTGGATCCCACCATATTAGACACTTTTCGTCCAGTCTCCCACCTCCCCTTTTTAGGGAAGGTGGTTGAGAAGGTGGTGGTGTTGCAGCTCCAGAGGATCCTGGAGGAAACGCATTATCTGGACCCTTTTCAGTCAGGTTTCAGGCCCGGATATGGGGATATTGCATCCATCCTTGCTCTTCTTCACCTCTCAGCAGCTTTCGATACCATCAACCATGATATCCTGTTGGGCCGACTTTGGGAATTTTGTGCTGGTTCACCTCCTTCCTCCAAGGACGGTCCCAATCAGCGTTGATCCAGCCCACGGCCCTTCTGTTGTGGGGCACCACAGGGTTCAGTACTCTCTCCACTACGTGAAGAGAGCATCTACGTGAAACCACTGGGTGAGATCATCCACCACCATGGGATGAGGTATCGTCGATATGCAGATGATACCCGGATATACATCTCCATCCCGGGTGATCTGAGGGATGCTGTGACTACCCTTTTGCGGTGCCTGGAGGCTGTGGAGGTCTGGATGGGGAACAATGGGCTTCAGCTGAACGCTGGCAAGATGGAGTGGCTGTGGATTGGAGGCTCCTCTGTATCTGGGGGTTTACATCTTTGGTTCTCGATGGGGTTGCACTCCCCAGACAGACCCGGTGCGTAATCTGGGGGTCTTCCTGGACTCACGACTCCTGCTCGAGGAGCAGGTGGCAGTCGTGGCCAGGAGGGCCTTTGTTCAACTTCATGTTGTGCGCCAGTTATGCCCCTTCCTGGATCCGGAGGCCCTCCGGTCTGTCACTCACACGCTGGTCATCTCTCATTTAGACTATTGCAACGCAGTCTACATGGGGCTACCCTTGAAGAGTATCCGGAAGCTACAGCTGGTTCAAAATGTGGCCACATGGGGAATTTTGGGTGCCCCAAGGATGTCACATGTAACACCTCTGCTGTGGGAGCTGCATTGGGTGCCAGTTTGCTTCCAGGTACCTGAGAGACCGTCTCGCCCCCATTACATCGACCCATCCCACCCGGTCCGGCAGAGAAGGCATGTTACGGATCCCATCGGTGAGAGAATGTCGACTGGCGGGTCCCAGGAGGAGAGCCTTCTCTGCCCTATGGAATACCCTCCCCCCAGAGGTGAGGCGGGCCCCTACCCTCCCAATTTTCCAGGAGGAATTGAAGACCTGGCTCTGCCAACTTGCGTGGGGCGAGAAAAGAAAACCAACCCTGGGGGCTTCTGGCACCTTGAAGACGCTCCCCAAGTTTATCAATACGTAATTAACATCACCCTCTTGGAAGTATTATAAAGGAATCTTGTTATAGTGTATTCTAATTAATTGATTAATATTTATTTTATTGTAATGAATATTTATTCTGCTTTTACTGTAAACCAGCCAGAGTCACTCTGTCGTGAGATGGATGGTGACAAATTTGAAATATAAATAAATAAATAAATAAATAAATAAATAAATATTTTTGTTTTGTTTTTTTAATGGTCAACTACAGCATAGAATTTGGAGACCTGCAAACTCTGTGGTGAAACTGCTGTTGACATTCATTTTGGGAAATCCAAATTAGTTTCATCCCTTGAAAATGCAGACTGAATTCATTTCTCCTTCATCCCAAGAATGCCTTATGAAATTGGGTGCTGAAGCTAAATCTTTGCAAAGCTGCTGCTTAGGACAGCTTGCAGGATTTAGCCTGGTGACATCATTAAGAGAGCCTCCTTGAGGAGAAGACTACCTTTCCCACAATCCTAGGCTACGACTGGGATGACAGGGCATTCAGGTTTGTTTTGCACTTTGGGGAAAGTAGTGCAGAATGAGTTAAGAAACTGAGCAAGGGAAGCCCTTTCATTTGTCCAAAAAGAGTTTATTCTCGACTTCCAGTGGGAACATGGCGGCTTAAACACCTCTCCATGACAGGGAGAGATGTCACTGCAGCGGGATTGCCGGCCGTCCAATATGCTCCGGATAAAGGAGGAAATCGACCCATTTGGTTTCCTGACAGCTGTTCCTTGAAAGCTAATCGCGGAGGCTGAAGCCTCTGCAAATAGCTCTTGTCGAGCAGCTGGGAGGCAAAGGGAACCGTCTCTGTTCGCCACTGCGGTGCAGCCTTAATGGACACTAGAGCTGACCAACTGTCATTTCTTAAAGACTTTGGTTCCTAACCTTTTGAGCTTCAGACGGACTTTCCTTCGCAACAGATAAGTAAATCTCTTGGGGCTTATCCTTATTTTGGGACTATATTCTTAAATGAAGAAATGGAGTTTTAAATCGAACTGATTAATTCGCAAAAGGCTGGAGGAAAAGTGTAATTCAAAAGAGACTTAAAATTTACGGGTAGTGGAAAAGGAAGATTTATTTGTTAAAAGTTTGTTTTTTCATGAAACTCCATCTGCAGCAACCAGGTTTGTCTTTTCTCTGGGAAGTTTCTTGTTTGTTCAGTTCTGTCTGCTGATTGGTGGGGCTTTAGAAACTGAGCTAGACTGTAGCTTGATTCCTGTGTGATCCCTTTGAAGTGAGCACACACGCCTGCAATTTCAGCTTGAAAGGCACCAGAGGTGGTGAACTGCAGTTCACTTTCGCTTGCAATTAGCTATATCTGGCTATACATTTTAGTGGTCTAAATGGAAAGAAGAAGAAGAAGAAATGGCTAAAAGAGGCCCCTTGCAGCAGCCGCTAGAAGATAAAATAACTCCTTTAAGTCTAGCTCCAGTAGGAGCTGGATTTAAGTCCCTTGGAAAAAAGATAGAGGAAAAAGTGGATAAGTTGATTAAATTTGGAAGAAAGGTGGAGACTGAACCAAATGTGGAATTAGAGCTCAAAACTACGTTGGATTATGAAGGTGATCTGAATAAAGAAGTTGTGGGTTTAAATATGGACTTAAGAGGGCCAAAAGGTGATATGGAAAAAGATGTTAGAATGGAATCACCAATGGAATCAATTGATGTTACAATGTTCAAAGAGGACATTCAAATAATGGAGAAGAGTGATCTGGAAAGATTTTTTATTTTGGATTTGCAAATGTAATGTATTGCATCCGTTCCTGGGAAGAGATGAAGAGAAAATATTGGAGATGCTTCTGGGAGAAGACAAGCAGGTGATGGGGAACCAGCTGGTGGGACATTAAAAGAAAGGACTGAAGTTTAAGCTTTTTAAAAGTAAACCAAAGGTTTACAAAGTGAATTTATTGGACAAATATGTTGAGGCTCTCAGTAGTTATTAATGGAATTTGTTTTTATGACCAGAGCTGAGTGACAATGTTTTAAGGATTTTGGTATAAAGTTCACTAAGGATAAGATATATTTGTTATTAAATCTATGCAATTTTTGTTCTTAGACGTGACAATAGTAGTAAGGTTTTGATATGTATAAAGGTGGAAGGCTATGACATTATTTATAATTTTATTTTTTATATATGAGAGCAGCAAGGTTTTTAAATGCATAGAGGTGGAAACAAAAGATATTATCTATAGTGAAATAATGGTTTGTGAGTTTGAAGGACTTGGCCGAGATGGAGAAATTAATAGTTTTGATCTGAGATAAGACATTGGGTAATTTTACTGTTAATTGGATTGATTTTTTAAAAACTTTTTGTGGGATAAACAAAAATTAAATTATGTTGTATAGGTTTGATTATTAGAAATAAAATGGATTAATCGAAATAATGGCAATTATGTAGCAAATTAGAGCAAGAGTTTGATCCATATTGTTACTTATATCCCTTGTGGAGGGGGTCAGAAGTCAATTCTTTTGTGATTTTTTTTTCTTTTCTGCACTTTTGCCTTTTACTGTTTTTTCTTTTTTCAATTTTTTCAATATTTTCTTTTTCTTATTTTTTATTTTTATCTTAATTTGGTTAGTGTTTTATGCTTCTTTCGAAAAAATTAAATTATAAAAAACAACACAAAAAGGTTATTCTCAGCTCCAGCTACAGAAGAAGAAGGTGATCGCTACATCCCAGGTCTCCAAAAATAAATAAATAAATAAATAAATGAATGAATGAATAAATACCATCTTGATTCATTGGGTCCGTCTCCCCTGGAGAGGAGGTGGCCTGGCCCACGTGGTAGAACCAAGTTCAGATGCCTCCTCCAGGCCCAAGTCAGGTGAGGAAGCCCACAGCCACCTGCCTCTGCTCCAGTAGTCCTTCTCAGAGATGCCTCCAAACCGCCACCTTCTCCCCTTGCCTTCTTCTCCTGCTGCCCACATCCCCCAAACACAAGGGGCTTTGGGCCTTCGCCTATGATCCAAGATGCCAACGCCCCATGCAGACCTTCTCCCTGCCTTTGCTGCCCTGCCCAACTCAGGCCCTGGCTCTCGGGAGACTCCACCATCACTCGGGTGACCATTATCTCCCTCTTGGGACTGGGCTACCCACATCTTCCTCACTCACCCCACCCATAAGGGTTCTGAGCTAGGATTCTACAGCTTTCAAGCCACCCAAGAGGACCACTCCAGTGATGCTGCCGATCATCTGGAGAGGCTTTGCATCTTCTCGCTGCTGCTCTCGCAGCCATCGGAAGATCAGGCAAGAGTGACTGAACCAAGCACACAGCTTTGGCCGGGAGGCTTGAGCAATGTCCTTCTAGGCCTAGGAGGAGCTCAGGCAAGCAGAGGGAACGTCAGCCTTCCCAGGTAGACCAGACAGGAACCACGACCAGATCAGCTAATTCTATTTTATTGTAAGGCTACATTGACAGAATCTTGCAAGTCTGAAAGTACAATTCTCCCGCCATCTCTTTTACAGCCTGATAAGTGAGGGAGGTTCCTTTCTTTCTCTGCCCGTTATGCAGCTCTGCGCTATGCCCCCCCTTCTTTGATGATTCCCCAGCCAGCATCGACCCCAACACCACCACCACCACCACCACCTCACAAAGTCATTCCCACATACCATTAAAGGGAAAGGCAGGAGGGAGCAGTGATTACGGGCTCAGCTGGCTGGGGCTGGCTGGCTTTGGTGTGGCTGCTGGAGGGGGAGCCCCCCTGTTCAGTTCCAACTGCGCTCGCTTGGTGATGAAGGGCAGGTGGGGGTTGGGCTGGGGATCGACACTGCTGTTTTTCTGCTCTGCCTTCTGGTCCACCTCTTCCTCTTCCTCATCCTCGCTGCCCTCTGAGTCGCTCCGCACATCCTTTTCCAGCTGCAAGAGAGAAACAGAGCTGTGGCCGCCCTTCGGTCCTGCTCGGCTGGAGTCCGTTGGAGGGCGGAAACCTTTGGGGGACACAGAACTGGCCTCTTCCATTGGGGATGCGTGACTTTTGTACAACCCGAGGGCCACACCAGGCGTTGCGTGGCTTGCAGGCAAGCCCAGGGCTCTTTGGGGCGAGGGGTTCACAAGTTTAAGGGGGCATGGGGGCTTTAACAACCTGCAAGGCTAAGACATCCATTTCACCTCTGGCATCTCTCCAAACCCTCAAAAATGCCACCATGGTCATCCCCCTCTCCTGAGGCTCTGGGGCTGAGGGACACAGTAGGGATCCTGCTGGACCTCAGCTGGTCTCTGGATTGTACATTTTTGGACCCATTTGGTATGATGAAAACAAAGATGGTGGCACTCCTTAGAAAATTGCAAGAGGGACCTGCAACTGAGATGCTGCAGCATGGAGCGGTTCAGTCCACCTTTTCAGCGACTCCATTCTGTTTCTTAGCAGTTTTAGTGTGCTTGCTTGGGTGTCGTGGGGGAGCAGAGGATCCCTCCCTTTAGTTATTTCCTGAAGGTATTTTGCATCTCTGCAGAGTTTCCAGTCGTTCCACACCCATCGAGCTCACCTTTTATGTGTACATGGTGCTGTTGGGACCTTACAAGCACAACACCCCTGCCTGGCTGCTGGCAATAGAAAGAGCGCTAGGATAGGTTCTCTTCACCCCACATGCCAAGCCAGGCCAGCTACGAACTTCATTGCGGTATTCCCACAGAGTGCTGGGCTGAATTAATGTCACTTGTGGTCAGCTTTATTTCTCATTGTGTTTGGATGGCAAAACTGGGTTGTGAAGACAAGAAGAAATTATTTGATTCAGCAATGCAGGTCAAGCAGCTTGTGGAAAACGTTTGGCAGAATGTTGCCTCCTTTCCGACGCCACTCGCATGTGGGTGGGTGCTGCCACGTGTGGCCTTCTCAGACATCTCGCAGGGACAGTGATAGGGGTATCCAGCCTCCTGTTGCTTCCTCAGGGCCCAAACGGGGGTGGGAGGGGTGGGGGAGCTGACCTGGGTCTCCCAAGCTCATGGGGCAGCCAAACAGATGCCTGTCCTGGCCGGGAGGGCCATCCGCGCTGAAAGGTGCCATCCTTGGACAGCCCCAGGTACACTGAAGACCAGCCTTGCACAAGCATCACCAGCCTTGCACAAGCATCAGGACGGATGATCGACAGCACAGGAACCCCCCACTGAATTTCCCTCTCCCATCCCCCCTCTTAACTGACTGCATGATCAGCATCTGGGCAGCGGGCAATTTGCAGAGCAGAGCAGAGCAAATCTCTGCCCCGCAGAGCTTACAGTCTACAGTTCAGACTGGGAGAAATGAGAGGTGACAAGGAGGAGAGGCACGTGAGGCCGGGCAGAGCGAGGATCTGCAGAACCAAAGAATCGGGCATCCAGCGCGACAGCGGAGAGGAACTGAAAGTGCAGCAGGGTAAAAGGAAAGCAATTTCTGGTCTCCCCCCTTCCCAAGTGCCCGATTTCTGCCCTTACCTTGCCATGCATCAGGAACCTATAAACCATGCGAATGACCAAGGACAACCAGAAGAGATCAAGGAGGTACAGGACTATCAGAAGCGCGTTGAAGAAGTAGTAGCCGAAAAAAGTCTGGGTGAGCTCCATGGAATAGTAACACGTGTTGTAGAGAATCCTTTGGGGGTGCAAAAAGGAGGAGGAAAAGGGTTACGCTTGTATTGCTGCTCAGCACTGTTTAAGGCTGGGATAATCAATCGGGTCAGGAATTCTGGCAGGATGGTATCTATGAGGGCTTCAGAATGAGAACTAATGATCTCAATGGCTTCAGTCAACATTGTTGTTGAAATAACGGAGAATAATAGATGCTCTGCCTGGTCCAATGGCTTCTCAAGGCTTCTGGCATTCCTTAAATCAGGGCTACCCGATCGGGACTGCGCACATCTGCACAGCCACTAAGAGGCAGGAAAGGTGCAGATTCTGGTCTGTTTTCTTTTTCGCCTCCTTCTGCTGCTCAGATGCAGATACAGGCGTTTCCAGCGCTGACAGCCCTAACTTAAGAAGTCCTGTATCCCAACCTCTGCTGCAGTTGAGGGCCCAGGCTGGTCGTTACCGTTAATAAATACGGCGGAACGAGGTTTAGGCTGTAAGCTATATGCAGCAGGGACCTTTGCCTCTGCCTCACATTGTACTCTGGGGAAAATTGTGTAAGCACAGAGAGATTTGGGAAACACGGGGCACTTAAAATAAAGCATCGCTTTGCTGCAGGTTAGAGCTCCAGATGACTCATTGGCCATATCCGTCCACTTCATTCACACCAAACGAGCACAGATTGTCCTCCTTTAGGAGCCAGAATTGGGACCGGCAACTGGGTCGGTAAGCAAAGAAGTCGCTAAGTGAAACCGCCTATGCGCTTAAGATCTTCCTTCAACTTTCCTTCGCTTTACAGACCGGCGAAGGTCATCAATGTAAGGACAGGTGGCAAAGTGACTTTTTCATCACCACCGTAACTGCGAATGGTTGCGAAACAAGGCAGTTGCAAAACGAGACATTCTGTGGCCGTTTAGTCCCTCAGTCCCCCTCCCTCCCTCAACCACCGACTTTTTATTTCCCGAAAATTATCACTGCTACTCCTGCAACCTGAGGAGTTTTCCTGGCCTTGATGTCACCTCCCACTTCTGGTGGTTTGATGGGCTACATGGAGGTTCAAACTGCTACTTGTAGAGAGCAATGACAAGCTGAGGTGTCCCAAGGTGTGTGGGGGTGTCAAAAAAGTCAAGATGGCGCTGCAACTGTGCCATCAAACCCCGCCCCCCTTTCTGCATGCATTCCCGAAACGTACTTGAATGGAAAAAACACCAGGCAGTTGAAGAGGTATAATGCTGTGAATATGAAAAAGAGGGTGTTGCAAGTCTTCTGCCACTTCAGGTAGTTAAACATCTTCGCGAACTGGGGAAAAAGAGAAAGAAAGAAGCAGAAATTGTTGAGCGGCTGAGGTTCCTATTGTGAAAGGACTTGACTTTCAGGATTCAGGGGTCAATTTTCTCTATGTTTAGACTGCAGCGCCCATCTTCTCTCTCCCACGAAGGATGCTGGGAATTGTAGTTTGGGGAATATGTAAATGCCCAAGAGAAACATGGCCATAGGTTAGCTTACAAGCCTGTCTTAGTCTCCAGCAGCTCAAACCTGTTCCAAACCTCCGGTGCTGAATGGAGAACAAGTGCAAAGTCATTGTTTCAGACTGAAAACTGGGCATCTGAAATATGAAACAATTCCAGCTTGAATTGCTTTGCATGCCGTTGCTATCTCTGAAGTGCTTAGGTGTGTGTTTCTCTTCCTTCAAACAAGCCTTTAAATTGGGACTATGGCACCCACAATTTAGCCAGTCTCAACACACCTGGAGGGCTACAGGAAAGAGAAGGCTGGTATAAATTCCTTTCTTGATTTATTTCCTTTTTCCAAAGAACATGAAAGAGGTTTTTTTCAAAAAGAGAAGGGGAAGAATCTGTTCTTCCTTCTTGGGGTAGAGGAGGAGTGTTCCTGAGCATTAACTTACGTGCAGGAAAACATCTTGAGGTTCGTGTATAATCATGACAACCAAACCGATACGGATGTAATTGGCGCAGTATGAGAAGCTCATCAGGAGGAGGGCGGCCCCATGGTGGACAATGTCCTTACAAAAGTCCTGCAGCAAGAGAGAGGATTCAACTGATGGATTTTGTAGCTGCTCATGGGGGCCAGACACCCCCATTATGGGGAAGGGGTTTAGAGAGGAATGTTTTGCATCTGCAGATACACCAAATTAGTGCCCTCGTTTTTCACTTTTTCTCTTCATTTGATTGATTCTGCAGTTTTAAAATTAGCCGCCCAGAGTCTCCTTGGCGACATGGGCAGCCACTTAAATCGACTGAAAGGCACAAATGCTGGTTGTGGGCCAAAAGGAGGAACCGTGTTCCCTCCTGGATCCGAATGGGGCTTCCTGACCAGCCGGACCGATCTCTTCCGCCAGAGACCACTCACCGTCCATTTGACTTGAAAAGGCAGCATGATGACCAAGGAGCAGTAGAAGGAGAACTGCGTGAGGTAGTAGCCACAGATGCTGGGCTGGAGAGGCTGCAGTGCACAAGGGGACGGGTGGAAGGAAGAGAAACGGTGTCATGCAATCCCAGCTCTCAGCTTCCCAAGCTAAGATAAAGCAGGGCTGGCTGGGGAATTCAGGGAGTTGGAGTCCACACATCTTAAAGGTCCCAGGTGTGAGAAACACTGTCCTCGAGAGCCCCTACAAGCAGGGTCTTCCCTTGACATTTCATTTCTATCTCCCTTTTCCTTTTCAGCCCCCTCCCCCCTCCCCCATTTTTGGTGCAATGCTCCAGAGAGGAAAGGGGGCCACCGGGACGGGGATGGAGGTCCGTGGCAGAGATGTGAGCGTGAGAAGAGGCCACAGCAACACAAGCGGCCAGATCTTCCACACGTGTACATTCTTGATATGTAAAGATGAATTATGAATCGGTCAAGCTGTGAGGTCAGAGCAGACCTCAAGGGATTCTCTATTCTATCTGCATGGAAAAGTTGAGCCAACCCTGATCAAACCGTCAGCTTGTGCTAGAAGTTAGAAGGAATGCTGTGACTGTACCAGATGTCAGGCAGTGGAACAGGCTGCTGGAAGCAAAGGCTGGAGGGTCTGGAAAAACATTGGATGATGCACTGAGCAGGGGCTGGACTAGACAGACTCTACGGTCCTTCCAACTCTATGATCCTATGACTTCAACCAGTAGTTTGTAACACCTCTTTGACCATAAACCACAGGGTCCAAACATTTCCTGTAGGATCTTCCTAAGACCTTTTCTAATCTTGCTTTTGGAAATTTTTGCAAATACTCTGCTCCTTCCCACCTCTCAAATTACAATTATTGTTTTGTCTGTTTTCAGCAACCATGAGCTCTTCAAAGCAATTGTCTGAGCATTTGAAAATGAGGATAATTCACTCTTGCAAAGCTCGGGAAGTATGGGTGAACGGATGGATGGAGAGATAGACAGATAGATAGTTGATAGAGAGAGATAGAGTGATAGATAAGGAGAGAGGGGAGAGAAAGAGAGAGAACTAAACACCCCCAGTGAGAAATTTCATCTATGACAAACATTGCCTGAAAAACATTGTGTGGCTACAAGGAAGAATGGATTCAACAAAATATCAACATATCTTAGAAGGAACAGTCCCAAAGCCAGGGAAGGAACTGAAGCTGAAAAGAGACAGTTCAGCAAGACAATGGTCCGAACCATTTTTTTCCACTGTCTCCTGCAGAACTTTATGGTTCCGTGAAAACTTGATGGAGTGCTGTGAGGGACTAACGGCAGAAACCTTTCATTTCAGCACAGCCAATTTTCTATCACTAGAGCTTTGAGCAAGGTGTTGGGGGAGCGTATTGAATGGCCACCTTGGTCCCTAAACCTAAATATCACTGAAAATATCGGGGGAGACCTTAAACATGCAATGCAGGCGAGCAGATTGAAAAATTTTTCTCAGCTAGGAGAGTTCTGAAAGGAACAGTAGGAAAATTCCAAACCAGGAAGAAAGTCCTGGTGCAAAGAACATCCAAAATTCTACATCTACCACATTCACCATTTTCTTACTCTGAATCTGTACACAACTACTCAGAAATAGTAAACAGGCATCCACATTTGCAGAAAGGTGTGGTATTCAACTTCGTACCATGTAGAACCTGTTTCAGCTGTTGTACTCTTAGGGATTCACTGACATGTATAAACTTTTGCATACAACTCTAGGTTCAGGGTGGCTGGTATACACTAATTTTCATCGCTCCCCCTCCTGACCACACCATCCCATGGTTTTGCCCCGGACAACGTGTGCCTGTTATGCTTGCACTTGTTCTCATGTGGTATTCCTTATAACTGTTTAATCACTCAGGAGTGTTTCTTTGTAGCTGTAAGAAATGGAAATAATTGAATTTTTAAGGCTTGAATAAATGCTATGCATGGAAAGGCAGGATACATTGCAGTTTCATGCCATTTTTGCAAAGGGGGATGCTAGTTGATTAACAATTTCCATCGAAATGTTCCTTCAAATGTCTCCCTGACTCCTTACCTGCTGCGGGTACCCAACCCAACATTGGCGGAGATCCCAGAACCAGGGTTTCTGCAAGAAGACACAACGTATTAGGGATCACATCATACCAGCCCACCAACACTTCCCTGGAGCTGCCTTTTAAGGGGATGATGGGAGGGAAAGGAGACCACTGCTTGAAAAAGCAACTGTGGTCACTAAAAGGTTTGAAAGAGGATGAACAATGGAGACTTTCCTGCACTCCCAACGTTTTCTAACCCAAAAGGGAAGCACGAAATGTTGGGGGCCGGGAGGCAGAGGAAGAGTCACCAGCTGCATTACACGCGGCAAACTCTCTTGTTTGACAACAACCAACGAAAGTGGGGAAAGAGCTGGAACTCACATCGTAAAGGACGGCCAACCCCGTGCAGAAGGAAATAACACAGTAGATGCCTCTCCAGCTGGAAAACAATCAGAAAATACATCAGGGCATATTGGACAACAAGCCGGGAGATCCAGGGATTGCAGAGCTAGAAGGGAACGCAAAGGTCATCTAGTCCAGCTGACTGGGTGCAAGACATTCCCTGCTCCAACGGCCCTCACTTCCACCTTCTGAAGGAGGGAAGAAGTTTTCCAATGCTTAGCTTTTCTTGTACTTGAGCCGCTTGGTCCAAATTCTGAGCTCTAGAACAATCCAAAATTCCTCTTCCCTTCCCTGAATCTGATTGTTACATAAACACTGAAAATGAAGATTTCGTCAACTCCTGGTGAAGTCATGGTGGCTTCTACAGGTTTTCATTTTTTGGCTAGCACTGCTCTTTTCTCGGATACTTTCCCATTTCCACTCTAGCCCACAGACCTGGGATTTCTTCCCATCCAAGTATTAACCAGGTTTGACCCTGTTTACCTTCCAAATGAGAACCCAATCCCACATCCTAACAGGGCTAGACACCTGGTTCAGTTGGGGATCACACATGGAGCACTGGGGATACGGGGGGTGGATTCTTCAGCAGTTGCAGTAGGAGACACGCCTGTCCGTCCACAAACTGCCCGCCCTCCTTGGCACGGCCAGTCACAAACCACCCACCAGATGTGCTCTCTAACAACCCAATGGGGCCCTCAACTGCTTGGGGGGCCAAAGGCACTGCTGCACATATTATAACACTTCCCTTTGCATCACACAAACCTCCTTCTGGAATCGTTCACAATCTTCTTGGAGGGTCCGATGGGACAGAGATCCTGTTGGGCACTAAGGGGTGCACCGGTGCCCACGGGCTGCCTGTTGACCACCCTGCCCCAACAGCTCCCACTCACCTGGCTTCAGAGAATTTCTTGGTCAAGTTGGGCCGGTCCTGATTCAGGCGGCATCGAAACCACCTCTCTACCTGCCTTGGCTGGAGGTCGCACTGCTTGGCCAAGCTGCTGACCTCCTCCTGGAACGCAGGACGCAGAAGCAGGTCAGAGGAGCTGTAGATCCGACCCCGAGACCCCCTTGCTGGGATAAGGCACAGCCCCCCTTTTTAAAAAAGGAAACTGAAGCAGTTTGCTTTGCAGAATCTCCCTGCACCTTTTCCCCCTTGATACCAAAATGGAACGGGTTTAGATGCTCCAATTCCTTATCCCACATTCCCTTCTTCGGGGTTGTTTTTCCAAATTTTCTCTCTGATGTACAGCCTTTGGATCCACTAGTGGCCTCCCATCCAAGGTCTCTCCAAATGACCGGCCCTACTCAGCTTTCAAATCAGCCAGTGTCTACTTTATAAGGCCAGTGAAAATCAGGAGTATTTTATCAAAGGCCAGAGTTTTAGCTCCCTTAGCCACACCTTCCAACACGTGTGGAAGAAACTCACCTTTTGGGGACGTTTCCTCCGCTTCCTGTAAAAGGCTTCCAGGATGGGGTTTGGAGAAGGTTTCCGCCGCACCTTTTCTCGCAGGCCCAGTTTTCTGCTCAGGGGCGCGCCGATGTTCCTGGGAAAGGGAACGGCTGGGGTCAGACGAACGCTGGCTAACGTTAGCCGGCCCTTGGCTTCCTCGTTTCACGCTCCGCTCAGGAACAGGCACGTGAAGCCAAAGCAAGGAAAACAAGGCTCCTGAGCATCAGCTGCTTGTCAAAAAAATTGGTGAACTATAATAAGGAATACAACGGCTGCGACAGAATAAAATAGTATTTGAATAATAGTGATTAAGATCACACTTAAGGGAGTATAATGTGAACATAGCAGGAGCTCAGTCCCTTAACATATTATTAAATCTAGACCATACAGAAGCATATTGCTCTGTCTTCTCCCTTTTACAATATAAAGACATTTCAAAAACGGATAGAGAACATATTTCTTGAATGCATTCTTTAATATCGGGAGTGAGATTAACCCTAGCAACACTGAGTGGCTTTGGGTTCTGGGTCCCCCTGGTTCCGGCCATTCTCCGTCTCTTGTTCTGGACGGGGCTGCACTGCCCCAAACAGGACCAGTGTGCAATTTGGGGGTCCTCCCGGACTTGTGGCTCCTGTCAAGGAACTGGTAGCAGCCAAGACTGGGGGGGGGCTTGACCGAGTTTCACATTGTGCCCCAATTCTGCCCTTTCTGGACTAGGAGGTGATTAGGATCAATAAGGAATGTCAGGAATGATGATGACGATGATGATGTCATTTTCAATTTCCCTTGCTTCTCGTTATTGTCAAATTCAGTTTGTGAAAAATGGATGCAAAAAGCGAGGTATAAAAAAGGGACCGTCCACTGTTTCAAGAGACATCGGGCTTTTGGGTGGGGAGGGAAGGAAAGCTCCCTCCAAACAGTTTCCATTAGCCAAGAGCTTGCCTTTCGAAGAACAAACGGAGGGCGACCAGCAGGACAGCGATGGGGAGGCCGAGCAGGAGGTGTCGGGGTTGGGGATAGTGGACGTCCTCCGTCTCCTGCATGTCCTCCCAGGTGAACCCTGGAGGTAGCCAGTACTCCTGTCTCCAAAGCCATCGCGTGAGCTGCGCCATCTCCCTGGGGAGGAGAGAAAAAGGCAGGGGGTGAGATGGGGCGCTGCAGGAGTGTTTCCGGAAGGAGGGTCCTCTCTCAGCCCTTCCAGCCGCAGCTCAGGGGAGCAGCGCTCCTCCATCTTCCTCACCTCCCAGCAGCCCTTGGAGGTAGGCCAGGTCAGGGAACAGACCACGCAAGGACTACTGGACTCTTCTGTGACCTAATATCATAGCATAATCTTGAAAGCCTGCCAAAGTTTCCCTCCACCCCCTCTTTTACCAAAGCGAATCAAGGAGGAATTATCTTGAGTTTCTTTCTCACCCGCTCTTCCTTCCCAGGCTAAGTTGAGAGTTCCTTGATGGCTTTGCACTTCAAGATTATTTCCAGACTCCTCCATAACTCCCTAGATTTAAGCCCAGGTTAGGACTCCCTCAAGGTGGAGGGATTCCAACTCCCAGGATCCTCAGGCATGGGCATGCAAGCTGGGAATGCCAGGACTGGAACTTCATGCATTGAGGGTGTCAGGATGGGGAAGGTGAGACTGGGTTAGACAGAGAAGACGGCAATGTTTATACTGCCCTCTCCCTGGTTAAATCCTGTCCATAGGACTGGACAGTTGCATACCAAAAATCCTTTCTAGGGAATCTCCCCCGCCCCCCCCACCAAAAAAGGAATTCAGCTTTATGAGAAGCAAAACGTTGGGTGAGAGATGCTAGAGGTCTTTTTTTTATATATAGTAACTTTTATTAAAGGTTTTAGATACAACATTAATAACAATAAACATTAATACAAATTAAAAAGAAAAGAAAAAAGACCCTAAGAAAGCAACTTCCCACCCTCATCATCAGTATAAATAAATTTGTGATCTCCTTACCCCCTCTTCATTAACAGATAAAAAACTCTGCATCCCAGAACTCATCTCTTAACTATAGGCAAATCCAGTAAGTAACGTCTTCTCCAATCCAGGTGTCAGCAAGAAGTCCAAACAGAGCCCTAAAATCACAGCATTAATTAACATACCTAAAACTCCACGTTCCACCTCTCAGCTCTTGGCTGTAAGCAAAGCCACATTTAAAGGGCATAAAGTGGTCCCGTATCTACGGGAAACAAAAACACTGAAGTCTGACGTGACAAAGAGGGGCCATTTCTCATTCACAAATATCCCTTTTTCTAGCATAACTGTAGGGAAAAAAGCTTAAACACCCTGTTAAGTCTAAGCAAACCCAATACAGAACATTTTCCCACTCCAAGTGCCAACAGTTCCAAAGAGATCCACCCCAAAGAGCAACATATCCCATTCAAATAAACGTTCTGCATCTCAACCCTTAACTATAAGCAAATCCACATTTAGCACATATGAAGTAATCCCAGTATCCCAATAGAAACAAAAGACTAAAATTTAATGTAACAAAGAGGGATAATTTCTCCTTTAAGAAGAACAAGTTCACCAAAAGAGAGAGAGAGAGAGAGAGGGAGAGTGAGCCAGTTTGGTGTTGAAGAGGCAGTTTGGTGTAGTGGTTAAGGTGCTGGCCTAGAAACCAGGAGATGGAGGGTTCTAGTCCCGCCTGAGGCATAAAAAAACGGGCTGGGTGACTTTGGGCCAGTCCCCCTCTCTCAGCACAACCCACCTCACAGGGTTGTTGTTCTGGGGGAAATAGGAGGAGGAAGGAGTATTAGGTATGGGGAAAAAAGGCGAGATAAAAATCTAAAAAAACCATAAAACCTTCCAGACTTTAAGTAAAAAGACAGTTAAATACAGATTAGGATAAAGTAACTATAGGGGGAAAAAGTATAAACACCATGTTACATGTAAGCAAATCCATCATTTTTCCAGTCCAGATATTAACAAATCCAAAAAGAAGCATCTCCCATTTTGTTGTTGTTGTTCAGTTGTTAAGTCGTGTCCGACTCTTCGTGACCCCATGAACCATATTGCGCCAGGCCTTCCTGTCCTTCACTGCCTCCCTGAGTTTGCTCAGTTTCATGCTCATTGCTTCAGGGATGCTATCGAACCATCTCATCCTCTGCCGTCCTCTTCTCCTTTTGCCTTCAATCTTGCCCAGCATCAGGGTCTTTTCCAAGGCGTCCTCTCTTCGCATTAGGTGGCCAAAGTATCTGAGCTTGAAGTTCAGTATCAATCCTTCCAATGAGCAATCAGGGTTGATTTCCTTTAAGATTGCCTGGTTTGACCTCCTAGCAGTCCAGGGGACTCTCAAGAGTCTTCTCCAGCACCACAGTTCAAAGGCATCAATTCTTCGGCGCTCGGCCTTTTTTATGGTCCAGCTCTCACAGCCATACATTGCTACTGGAAAAACCATAGGTTTGACTATGCGGATCTTTGTCGGCAAGGTGACGTCTCTGCTTTTTAATAATGCTGTCTAGGCTTGCCATAGCTTTCCTCCCAAGGAGCAAGCGTCTTTTAATTTCATGGCTGCAGTCTCCGTCTGAAGTGATCTTGGAGCCCGAATAAATGAAGTCTGTTACTGCTTCCATTTCTACCCCTTCTATTTGCCAGGAATTGGTGGGTCCAGATGCCATGATCTTAGTTTTTTTAATGTTGAGTTTCAAGCCAGCTTTTGCACTCTCCTCTTTCACCCCCATCAAGAGGCTCTTTAGTTCTTCTTCACTTTCTGCCATTAGGGTGGTATCGTCTGCATATCTGAGGTTGTTGATGATTCTCCCTGCAATCTTAATTCCGGCTTGTGATTCTTCCAGCCCGGCATTTCTCTTGATCTACTCTGCATATAAGTTAAATAGGCAGGATGATAGTATACAGCCTCGTCGTACTCCTTTCCCCATTTTGAACCAATCGGTTGTTCCGTGACCGGTTCTAACTGTTGCTTCTTGGCCCGCCTACAGATTTCTCAGGAGACGGGTAAGGTGGTCTGGTACTCCCACCTCTGTAAGAACTTGCCACAGTTCGTTGTGATCCACACAATCGAAGGCTTTTGCATAGTCAATGAAGCAGAAGTAGATGTTTTTCTGGAACTCTTGTGCTTTCTCCATGATCCAGCGAATGTTGGCAATTTGATCTCAAGTTCTTCTCCCTCTTCAAAACCCAGCTTGTGCATCCTGTAGTTCTCGGTTCATGTATTGTTGAAGCCTAGCTTGTAGGATTTTGAGCATAACCTTGCTACCATGTGAAATGAGTGCAATTGTGCGATAGTTTGAGCATTCTTTGGCACTGCCCTTCTTTGGAATTGGAACGTAAATTGACCTTTTCCAATCCCATGGCCACTGTTGCGTTTTCCAAACTTGCTGGCATACTGAGTGCAGCCCTTTAACAGCATTGTCAGAAAACGACAGACACGGGTTCGGTTATCCAGTAGACAGAAGTTTTTATTGGGCACGTTTGCAAAGGTGGGTCCCTCCCGCAGCAATGGAGGAACCCCGAAGCAAGGTCTGACAGGTTTTTATACCCCCTATCTGTCCTCCCCCTCCTGCGAGGGCTTGGCTCACAATCTCACCTTTTTTACCGCCCCGGAGCGCCGCTAATTAACCGCAAAACCGCAGACATTCCACTTCCGAATCCAATCAGCGCAATACACATTCCAATCCCCACTTGACCCGACAGCCGCCCCTGCCGTTTCTCTCCACTCTGGTGCGAACGTGCCTCTTGCCTGCAGTCTTTCCTCCCTCCTGCCGTCCCTCTCCACTCTGGTGCGAGTGTGCCTTCTGCCCATCCTCCCTCCTGCCACCCCCCCAAGGCTGCCCCATGGTGCACAGCGCTCTCCCCTAGCAAACATGGTTCGTTTGAGGCCCTCACTTCTCCCTGCCTTCTCACAATCCCCCCTTTTTCTTTTCACGCCTGTGTTGGGCCTCAAACCTGACTAACAAGATTGCTCCCTTGTCCCGGACCCAGGGCTTCACACACTGGGACAGGTAATTCCCACAAGCAGGGAGGCATTGCATTAAGCAACATACTAGGACCAGTAAGGCAATGAAACCAATGGCTAGTACAGAAAGTTGTTTTAACCAAGCAAAGTTAGGTAACCAACTAGTGAGCCACGACCAATTCCATCCCTCTGGATCCTCGGATATGCGAGAGGCTAAGGTCTTCAACTTGGCTAGTTTTGCTTCAATATAATTCTCATTGTTGGTTAGGTTAAAGCAACAAAGGCCTTGAAAAGATTCACAGCCTTGTCCTGCCCTTAATAGGAGATAGTCTATAGCTATCCGATTTTGAATGACCGCCCTCCTGATCTCAGTGACTTCTTCAGTGAGGGCTGCAATGAGAGAGGATGTAAGGTTGACACTTTTAGCCAGGAGGCAGGCCACCTTCCTTAGGTCCAGGTAAGCTCTTCCGCTTAGTGCAGGGACCCCTACTAAGGAGAGGGCCAGAGCCATGGCTTCTGTTTCAGACAAGAGTGTCACATCACTCTCACAATCAGATGGCAGCTCCCTTTTTCTTTTTTCTTTTGATGGGTGCGCTTGTATTGGAGGCAGGGCATATAGAGAGGTCAGGCGCCCTATGGCACAAGGGCCCCCTGAACTATAGGCTGGAACATAGGTGTAAGCTTCATGTCCACATAACAAAAAGAAACCTTTAGGTAGGTATAGAGGGGTTGAGGTGTAAGGGATATTATAGACCCCTCCACAAGTGAAAGCAGGACCTTTTGAGGGCAACGGGGGGTACGGTTCTGGGTATTGTTGAAATATACACATTGAGTTGCATTGGTTATCCCCAAGAGATTTAGAGCCATTTGCCTTTGATTAGTCCAGGGTCTTGGAGTGGGAGAAGACCCAAAATGATAGAACATCCCCCCCCACGGGGGATCATCCCCAGTGATCAAAGCTGTCTGTGCCAATTCTACGCCTTTATGTTGGTCATCTCCTCCCCTGCCTTAGTTCAGTTCCTTTTAAGTTTTACTTTGAGTCCGTCTCCCGGTTGGGCAGTCCATGGTCGGGGGTCGGGAGCTCGCTTAACCCGATGGTAGTGGGTCCAACCCCCCTGTCAGGTCCGAACCGCTGATTCAGTTGTCAGGAGAACTTGGTATGGTCCCTCCCAAGACGGCTTCAGCTTCTCATCCTTCCACGTCTTTATCAGGACCCAATCCTCTGGCTTGTGGGGGTGTTGGTCTTTCAGCAAGGGGGCCGTTGAGCGAGGAGTCCCTGTTTTCTTAGAGACAAGAGAGATTGTGACAGTACCAAGAGATACTTTCTCAGGAAGGCATCCTTTAGCTCGGGGATAGGCTCTCCCATTGGAGCCAGGAAAGGTCTTCCCATCATCAGCTCGAATGGGGAGACCCCCACATCCTTGCGAGGGGCTGTCCGCATTCGAAGCAGGGCAACCGGAAGTGTCTTTGTCCAAGGTAGCCCTGTTTCCAGCCCCAGTTTGGTGAGATGTTGCTTCAACACCCCGTTGGCCCTTCCCACAGCTTTACAGTGTCTACCAAAGCCTGCACCCCCCGTGAGACCCTTCGTGCAGTTTCTCCACCATCCCCCTCATGTCAGCACGGCTCACTACTGGGGTCCCCTCAATTGTAACCCAATGACCTGCTTCCTCCCTGCAACCTTCCCTTTCCAGCAGCTGTGAGTAAACCCCGTTCCAGCCAAATTTTCCCGAAAGTGTGCACTACTCCCCAGGCATATCGCGAGTCTGTGTAGACAGTGAGGGACACTCCCTTTCCCAACTCTAGTGCCCGTTTCAAAGCGTGCACTTCACACAGCTGAGCCGACCAGTCCGCTGGTAGTGCCCCCTTCTCTATTGTCTCTCCCTCCGCCGTCACTATCGCATATCCTGACTTCCTTTGTCCCTGCTCTACTCGGCTAGACCCATCCACAAACCAGACCTCACCCTCCTCCAGCGGGACCTCCTGCAGGTCCTCCCGGGTCTTTGTTTGCAGCTGCAACAGGGTGGAGCACTCGTGCTCCGCCGGCTCCCATTCTTTCCGCTCCCCCGCAAGAAACTCCGCTGGGTTCAAATTCCTGTCTGTTCCTACCACCACATCAGGACTTATCCGGAGAACTGTCTCATATTTCAACATCCTTCCTTCTGTCATCCAAGCAGCCGCCTGCTGACTAAGCACACTTAAGATCTGATGGGTTGAATGGACAATCACGGGGCTCCCAAAAGTGAGTTTTTTCCCTTCTGTCACTAGCACAGCAGCGGCAGCCACTGCCTGCACACAAGTCGGCCATCCCCTCACCACTGGTTCTAGGGCTTTGCTCAGGAAGGCCACTGGTTGATATTTCCCAGCCCGTCTCTGAGTCAGCACTCCAATGGCAGTTCCCCCATGGGCTGTAACGTACAGGTGAAAGGGGGGCCAAGTTCGGTAGAGCCAGAGCCGGGGCCGTCACCAGGCTCCTTCGTAATTCCCCCCACTTCTCTGTGTCCCTGTCTGTCCATTCTACCCTGTCAGATGATCCTTTCAACTTCTCATACAGAAACTGAGCCTTGCTCATGTACTCATCTATCCATAGCCTGCAATATCCTACTAGACCCAGAAACCGCCGCACCTCCGTTTTAGTATGAGGGGCTTCAACTGCATTATCCCCTGTATCCGAGAAGGATCAATCAACTTCTCGCCCTTCCGGAGTACATGTCCTAAATACTTGACCTCCCTTTCCACAAATTGGACCTTCCCTTTTGACACCTTCAATCCTTCTTCAGCCAACCAGTTCAATAAAGCCACTGAATCTTCTCTCACCTTTACTTCCTTCTCTCCAGACACCAACAAATCATCCACATACTGCAGCACCCGAGAACCCCCAGGGGCCCGGAACCCCTGGAGTTTCTCTTCCAATGCCTGTCCAAACAAGAGGGGGCTCTCGGTGTACCCCTGGGGCAGCACCGTCCATCTCAGTTGTTGCTTCAGCCCACGCCTCCCATCCCGGGACAGCGGGTATTGGGCTTGCCGCAAACCCGTCACCCCTGGTTTCAAGGGGATGCTAATTGGGGCTATGCGAAACCGCCCCGCCCCCCCCTCCCCTCCCTCAGGGTTCACAACCTCCACGTCCGCCTCTCGCAACAAACACATCCTTTCTGCCTGTTCCACATTCCACAGCTCTACTACTAGACTACCCATTAGATCCCTTCCCAGCAAGTTCACTCTCGCCTGTGGGATCAGTAACACATCTGCAGTTACCTCCTTCCCATTCCACTCCAGTCTCACTCCCTCCAGTACGTCTGCCTTGACCGGAGAGCCTCCCACCCCCATCACCGATACCGACGTGCCCCGGGATTTCGCAATCCCTGGGATCGGTTGGCACAGCGATGTTCGAGAGGCTCCGGTGTCCACGAGGAACTGCTGTTCCTCGCCGGTGGGACCCACCGTGATGTTTACCAAGGGTTCCCCGTGGGTCCCGGTTGGGGAACCATGACCCCCAAGTCGTACAGGGGGAAACTCCTCTCATGTTCTCCCGATGTTCAGCATTATTGGGATCCCAATTTGGGTCTGCCAGAGGGAATTTAGTATCTGCGGCCAGGGCATTTGGGACATTTGCATTCCTTTGCTCCCAAGCCCGAGCGCAGCTCGCCAAATCTGGCCCCTCTCTTCTGGCGTATAGAGGTGGGCTAAAATGTAATTCAGTTCCCCCAGGAGTATTCCACCGGGCCGAGAAAAAGTTCCAATTGTTCGGCGGCGGTATGGGCGTTCTCTTGCATACGAGGGAGGGTCCTTTTAATTCCCTCAACTCACTGGGTTTGATGGGAACCGTTACGTAACTGGTGACGGCCACCCCCTGTGCGTTCGTTCCGTTCGGGACTTCCCGGACGGGGAAGGCACTGGCCGACCTTAGACTAAAGGGCAAGTTCTGAATGTCTTGGTTCAGCTGGTCCAGCTCTTTCCGCAGCCCGGGATAGGGTGGGGGCGCCGGAGGGGGAGCGATAGGAAGAGGAGGAGGAGGAGGAGGTGGCGGCCCCCATTGAGGTCTAGTCAGCCAGAGGTCCTCCTCATCCTCCTGTTCTTTTTGGACAAAAATTTTGGCTAACTTGGGTCGAGGCCCCTCCCAATGAACATGGAACCAGACTTCCACATAGGGTTCCTGTGTTAACATTTTATGCTCCACAATGTAGTTTTTTAGTTGGGTCACCCAGTAATTACTGGGGATTCCAAGAGTATCCCAATGGTAGGGGAATTCGGGGTCCACTAGTGGATATTTTGGCCATTCTTTAGTGCACAAAGTTATCATGGTCGGTTTTTCCAGACCCCTGGTGAATGGACACAACCAGGGTGTCTCCCATTGTTGCAACAATTGTCCTAATGGAGAATCCGTGGGGATTCCCCCTACTGCGTTTTTCCCATTGGCCCCTGGCCTTACACTCTTACTCTGCGCCTTACCCATCCTTCCTGACTACATTTCCCACCTTACAGAAGGTCCCGGACTCTTCTGTCCCCTTGCGGCGTCCAACGCCTCGTAACCACGCTAATCTCCCCGAGATTATGGGTAGGCTGTACTCACCAGACCTCCCGGAGGTCCCCTCGTCGGCCGACTTCCTCTTTACTTCTGTCTGACTGGCGATTGGAGTCCCGTCCTGGACCCGACTCCGGGGAAAACGGGAGACACCTCAACGGGGTGTTACGGCCGATTACTCACCGGTTCCCCACAGTCCGGTCCACGTCGAGGACTCCTGCCTGGCTCGCCAATTTTGTCAGAAAACGACAGACACGGGTTCGGTTATCCAGTAGACAGAAGTTTTTATTGGGCACGTTTGCAAAGGTGGGTCCCTCCCGCAGCAATGGAGGAACCCCGAAGCAAGGTCTGACAGGTTTTTATACCCCCTATCTGTCCTCCCCCTCCTGCGAGGGCTTGGCTCACAATCTCACCTTTTTTACCGCCCCGGAGCGCCGCTAATTAACCGCAAAACCGCAGACATTCCACTTTCCGAATCCAGTCAGCGCAATACACATTCCAATCCCCACTTGACCCGACAGCCGCCCCCTGCCGTTTCTCTTCACTCTGGTGCGAACGTGCCTCTTGCCTGCAGTCTTTCCTCCCTCCTGCCGTCCCTCTCCACTCTGGTGCGAGTGTGCCTTCTGCCCATCCTCCCTCCTGCCGTCCCTCCAAGGCTGCCCCATGGTGCACAGCGCTCTCCCCTAGCAAACATGGTTCGTTTGAGGCCCTCACTTCTCCCTGCCTTCTCACAGCATCATCTTTTAGCATTTTAAATAACTCAGCAGGAATACTGTCATCTCCACTAGCTTTCTTGTTAGCAAGGCTTCCTAAGGCCCACTCGACTTTGCTCTCTAGGATGTCCGGCCCAAGGTCAGTGATCACACCAGCGTGGACATCAGGGACATTAAGATCTTTCTTGTATAGCTCTTTTCTGTATTCTTGCCACCTCTTCTTAATCTCTTCTGCTTCTGTTAGGTCCCTGCCTTTTTTGTCCTTTATCATGCCCATCTTTGCACTAAACGTTCCTTTGATATCTCCAATTTTCTTGAAGAGATCTCTAGTCTTCCCCATTCTATTGTTTTCCTCGATTTCTTTGCATTGTTCATTTAAGGAGGCCTTCTTATCTCTCCTTGCTATTCTCTGGAAATCTGCATTCAGTTGGTTATATTTTTCCCTTTCACCCTTGCTTTTCCCATTCCTTCTTTCCACAGCTATTTTTAAAGCCTCCTCAGACAGCCATTTTGCTTTCTTGCATTTCCTTTTCTTTGGGATGGTTTTAAATGTTACAGACCTCCGTCCCTAGTTCTTCAGGCACTCTGTCTACCAAATCTAATCCTCTAAATCTATTCACCACCTTCACTGTGTACTCACAAGGAATATGACCTAAGTCACCATACCTGAGTGGTCTAGTGGTTTTCCTACATTCTTCAATTTAAGCCTAAATTTTGCAGTAAGAAGCTCATGATCTGAGCCACAGTCAGCTCCTGGTCTTGTTTTTGCTGTCTGTATAGAGCTTCTTCTTCTTTGGCTGCAAAGTATGTAATCAATCTGGTTTCGGTATTGACCATCTGGTGATGTCCATGTGTAGAGTCGTCTCTTGTGTTGTTGGAAAAGAGTGTTTGCTGTGACTAGCTTGTTCTCTTGACAGAACTCTATTAGCCTTTGCCCTGCTTCATTTTGTATTCCAAGGCCAAACTTGCCCGTTATTCCGGTTACTCCTTGACTTCCTACTTTAGTATTCCAATCCCCTGTGATGAAAAGGACATCTTTTTTTGGTGCTAGTTCTAGAAGGTGTTGTAGGTCTTCATAGAACCGGTCAACATCAGCTTCTTCAGCATCAGTGGTTGGGGCATAGACTTGGATGGCTGTGATATTGGTTTGACTTGGATTCGCACTGAGATCACTCTGTCGTTTTTGAGGTTGTACCCCGTTACTGCCTTTGCCACTCTCTTATTGACTATGAGTGCAACTCCATTTCTTCTAAGGGTTTCGTGCCCACAGTAGTAGATATAATGGTCACCCGAATTAAATTCACCCATTCCCGTCCATTTCAGTTCGCTGATTCCCAAGATGTCGATGTTCAATCTCGTCATCTCATGTCTGACCACATCCAGCTTGCCTTGGTTCATAGATCTTACATTCCAGGTTCCTATGCAATATTGTTCTTCGCAGCATCGGACCTTCTTTTCGCTTCCAGATACGTCCACAGCTGAACGTCCTTTCGGCTTTGGCCCAGCCGCTTCACTCTTTCTGGAGCTACTCGGAATTGCCCTCCGCTCTTCCCCAGGAGCATGTTGGACACCTTCCGACCTGAGGGGCTCATCTTCCGGCGTCATATCTTTTAGCCTTCTAACATTGTCCATGGGGATTTCTTGGTAAGGATCCTGGAGTGGGTTGCCATTTCCTTCTCCAGTGGACCACATATTGTCCACTGAGTCACGCAAGCCCCTTCGCCACGACAAGGCAGTGATCCATGAAGGGGTCTCCCATTTTAGCCCTAGTCTAATAGATGGATTTTGGCTTCCTTCCTATTGCACCAAACCATCTTCCTCTTTCATCCAGTCAGATGATGGTTGATCCTTGTTTCAAAGTTCTTCAATACTTTATGCAGCCTCTTTTGTAAGTCCAGCAAAAAGAAATTGTTCCAACTGCTCCCTGGGATTCTCATTTTTATTTCCTTCTTAATTTTAAAGCCTCACCCCATTTTCTTCTTTATAGCCGATGACACGTTCTTACTCAAATTCTGGTTCATGTTGTTCTCAGGGGGATTTTGTCGTGCACCATTTTCTGCAACATCTTCTGGGAAGAACAGCCTGTTCTCAAAAAGACCCCACACGGCTGGAAAAGCTGCACAAGTCCCGGTGAAGTTCCCGGTGCCGTTGCTCAAAGATATCTCTGAACGCCGTTGTAAGTTCCTTGTTTTGTTAGATCGCCAGTTGTGATGGAATGGAATTATGGAGGCCAGGCTCAGGGAGATAAGCGTGTTCTTAGTTCACCGGAGGAGTGTGGGAAGATCAAGAGGATGAGGCTGGCACCTCCCTGAGGAATTCAGGGTGTCGCGGCTGGCTCGCTTGGGATCTAGGTTTGAGTCTGGGGAGATTTTCTGTATAGCGGCTAGGGCTAATAAACACAGTAGAACTGGATTTGTATTGCCGCTTGGAGTTCTTTGGGCTAAACCTGACACCAATATCAAAAACAGTTTTTCTTTCCTACAAAAATGCGTTGAAACAACCAGGACTAGAACTCACCCCTTTGGAAGTGGCAAAGCGACACCGCGATTTGGCAACCTTGGGAGGGTCGCCACCGGTCCCTGCTCCTCTGCCGTTGCAGCTGCAGGCTGCCCAGCCTCGGTTGGGCTGAGGCTCCAGGTTGGGGGTGGGGGGGGCGTGCTATTGGCTCTGCTCCTGCCCACCTTCCCTGGCCGGATTTCAGGCTGCAACTCATCGCTCATCCAGAGAGCAAAGTCTGTGTCCGAAAGAGGGGCGGGACGGTTGAAAGCAGCCCGGAGCCCCGTCTGGGCCCCCCTGGTCACATCAGGCTGCCCCTGGGGCAGAGCCAGGGGGGCAAGGCTGCCCTTCTTGGGTGCCCTTTGCCCTAATGCCGCACGCTGCCCTCGGGACCCTCCTGCCCACCCGGAGAACCATCCGGACGCCAAGCCGTCTTGCCTCTGCGTCCCCCCAGCTCCGGCCCCCCACCCTCGGGCACTGCAGGCCACACCAGCATTCCCCCCCCCACTCCCACTGACACCCACGCCCAGTCAGCTGAGCCACTTCCCACCAGCCGCCCCTCCTAGAACTGCAGGCGTCCCCAAGACCGTCTGGCCGATCTCAGGGAGACTCCGCTGCCACCACCGAGGGAACCTGCTGGCTGAACTGACCCCCGCCCAGGTTCACATGGCGCCCTGAACCTGAACAAGCCCAACCAGGGCGACCCACCACCTGCTCCGCCCCGCCGCAAAAGCCCGAAGCCGACGAAGAGGCGCAGCTCAGCCCGGGACGGCAACGCGCCTCCGGCACTTGGCCACGTCTGCCCCGGCGTGCTGGGGGGACGCGGCAGGGTCTTCCCCCAGATACACACCGCTGACGCCCCCCGGAAGGACGCCCAGTGCCCACTCCCGCACTGCCGCACCCCTTCCCCATCACCCCCAGCCGGCCCTCCGGGAAGGCAGCGCTGGGAGTTGGACCTCCACTCGGGAGGAGGGTGCTGGGCTGGGGGACCCACCTCTTCCCCCCCCATTTCCCCACTTGCACTGACGCTGTGCCCGGCTACCTCAGGATGTGCTGGGGGGGGTCCCGTTTCCGACCCCCGAAGCGAGAGGCTCCCGACCCTTCGCCCCCCACCTCCTGGCCCCAGGCGGCACCTCCACGTCCCCAGGAAGAAAAGGGACCGGCTGCTCCGGGGGGCCCGGACTGATGCCCTCCAGGGTACCCAAGCGGCGCCCGCCCGCCTTCTCCGTCCCTCTGTCGCAACGCCAGACCTGCCGCCGCTGCCGCCTCTCCTCGGACTGCTCGTTGGCCGGCGGCGGCCAGCAAGGGAGATGGGCGTCCTTGGGTGGGTGGAGCTCAGCAGGGGTGGGCTATGGTGGGGCCGAACCGGGTCTGCCTCTGAGCGTGGGCAGAGCGCTGAGGAGCCCCGCAGGGCAGGGGGTGCATTCTGCAGCTTAATGACTCTGCAAAACAGGGCTGGGGCACCAGTTGCCTCTGAGAGCATGCAGAGGGCAGAACAAAAGAGTAAGAATGGAGAGGTGTTGGAGGGAGCTTTATGCCCCACGCCCGAAGGAGACAGTACTCCTGAGCATGTGCAGAGGCCACCCCATTCCATTTCCCATGGGAGACGGTCCCCCCATCCCACAGCAAGTCAGGTGGGTGGGGCCCTGAGGCCACTCCCCGACACAAAACATGCACACACACACAAACACACAGAGCAGAACTTTTGCCTTTTCCAGGGCCAAAAAGAGTCAGTACAGAATGTGCTTCATCGGTCACAGAAAAGCCTCGGATCATGTTGATCGTGTCACATCGTGGAATGTGCTTAGAAAATGGGAATCGCAGAAGGTCTCCTGGTCTCACTGCAAAATCCGCTGCCAGGCCAGGAGCCCCAGAACGGGCATGTGAGAGATGGATAAAATATCTGTTATTATTGACAAAGAAATAGTAACTTGAGCATGCTAAGAGTGCAGCTGCAATACTAAGTATCTAGCTGCCAAACGCCCTACCTCAAACTAGGAAGAGATAATGAAACATCGCCATGGTAACCAAGCGGCCCCAAGAGGCACAGGAAATGAGGAGGGGGAGATATCTCTGGGATGGGTCAAGGTGCGATAAAACCAGTCTGCAGCGGTTTGACCTGTCCAAAGTGATACTTAGCAGAGATCTTATAGGAATGCATGAACTCTTCCCCTTATTAGCCTAACAAAAACCACACCCTGCATAGCTAATCACCTATTCACCATGAACATGCGACGTATGAAGTGGGAGGGACCAGGAAGGAATTGTAGGCGGGCGGAAAAGATTGTGACTTCAAGTACCTCAGCCAATGGGAGCAATGGGGAAGTTTGAGTGTCAGCCTAGGGTTGTATAAAAGGTGCTGAAATCTGTAAGAAGCGTGGCTTCTTATTGGCACCGAAGCCCACCGGCCTTTGCAAACGCTTCCAATAAACTTTACTTCTGACTAACCCAGAGAGAGATTTGTGGTGCTTGCTTTGCACAGGCAGGACACGGCAAAAGAGACGGCTCCGGGCTGGCGAAGGGGGGCGACGAGGCTGCACCCTCTCCCCGGATCTCCCCAGCCTCCGGGCGGAAGGTGCGTTCGGGGAAGGTGGGTGGGGAGAAGGCGAGCCTGGCCTTGGAACTGGAGGACAACCTGCGCCGTGCTGGTGGCAGGAACCCAAAAATGCAGAGGGTCTGCCAGCCCTAGTACAAAAAATGAGGGAGCCCAGTCAAAATATGGGACTAAAATCAAATATGAAGACAAAGGACAAGAGGAGCAGCAGCCAGCCTGAGAACTGGGAACCAGGATATGGAAGCGGTGGAGAATTTCTGCCTTTAGCATCAACCATCGACATCAAGGAACCAGCCGTCGAGAAATCCTCGGCGGAGCAGCCGTGCAGGCCTTGGAAAAGAGATCCAGATGCCCGGATGCGCCTGTGCCTGCAAAGACCAGAGTTGTGCAAGCCACGGGATTCCCCGTGACCCCCTCAGGAAGCAAAAGTTGGACTCCGAAGGCAGGAGAGGAAGAGCAGGGACGCTTTCGAAATTTGCTGTTGGGGAAGATGCCCGAGGAGACCGTGGACAGCCGAGAAAACCAGCGGTGGATCATCAAACAGGTCAACCCAGATTATGAGGCACAAGTGATGAGGTGGAAATTGTCCTACTTCAGCACATGATGCGCAGGCCCAGCCGCTCTCTGGAGGAGGCTCTGGTGCTGGGAGTGGCGGAAGGAAAGAGGCGAAGAGGACGACCAGCAGCCAGTGGGTGGGCTCCATGACAGGGGCGATGGGGGCACCCTCAGAAGGCCTGAAAGACCAGGGTGGGGACAGGTCATCACGGAGGGAATCTCTGTGTGGTCGCTAAGAGTCTAAAACGACTTGATGACAAACGATCAGTCAATCTAATGTCCCCCCTATCCTACAACACACACAATCCCTCCCAGAAGACCCACAATAACCAGAAGCACAACTCACCCCTTTGGAAGTGGCAAAGCGCCACCACCCCTTCCACAGTGTCAAGAGGCAGAACGGTTGAAAACAGCCGGGGCAGAGCCAGGGGTGGGCAAGGGTGCCCTTCCTGGGTGTTCCTTGCCCAATGCCGCATGCTGACCTCAGGAGCCTTCTGCCCACCTGGAGAATCAGCTGGACGCCAAGCTGTCCCACCTTGGTGTCCCCGCTCAGCTCCAGCCCCCCCAACCCTCAGGCGCTGCAGGCCACAGCAGCTTTCTCCTCCACTCCCACTGACACCCACACCCGGCCAGCTCAGCCACTTCCCACCAGCCCCCCCTCCAAGAACTGCGGGCTTCTGCAAGACCGTCTGGGTGATCTCGGGGGAGCCTCCGCTGCCACCTCCCTTTTCGGCTCAGAAACTGCGTTGCCACCACCGAGAGAACCTGCTTGCTGAATTAATCCCTTCCCTGGGTTCACACGGTGCCCTGAACCTGAATGAAACCTGACCAGGGCGACCCTACCACCCACTCTGCCGGAGAGAGACGCAGCTCAGCCTGGGATGGCGACGCACCCCTGGCGCTTGGCCGCCTCTGCTCCGGCACACTGGGGAGACGCAGGCAGGGGATCTCCCCCCCAAACACACACCGTTGATGCCCTCTGGAATGGACGCCCAGCGCTCGCTCCAGTGCTGCCCCACCGCCTTCCCCAACATCCCCAGACCTCCAGGAAGGTGCCGATGGGAGTTGGAGTTCCACACATGAAGAGGATACAGAGCTGGGTAACCCATCTCTTCCCCCCCCCCCCATTTCCCTGTTTGGCATTGACACTGTGCCTGGCTACCTAAGGATGCACCGGGGTGGGGTCCCGTTTCCAACCTGTTTATGCTAGAAGGGGTTGCCATCAGTAGGAAGGGCAGGCCGAGAGTCTCTTTAGGAGCGGAGAGTGTAGAGGCCTCCGGTCAGCCCAACACAAGGTCATCCCACGTTCTTCTCAGGTCCTACATTCCTGCAGTAAACACCGTGTCATGATTTACACTCGTTCTGTGAGCCCTGGGTGTCATTGTCAGACTCTGAAGGGGCAGGAGAGGACGAGCTTTCGAAGGGCATCCCGATCCAGGAAAGGGTGTAACTGATGCACAACCCAAAGTTGTGCAAAGGCCCTCCTAGCCACGACTGCCACCTTCTCTTTGAGCAGGAGTCGTGAGTCCAGGAGGACCCCCAAATTACGCACTGGGTCTGTCTGGGGCAGTGCTACCCCATCCAGAACCAACAATGACAACGTCCCGGATACAGAAGAGCCATTAACCCACAGCCACTCCGTCTTGCCAGGGTTCAGCTGGAGCCTGTTGTTCCCCATCCAGACCCTCACAGCCTGCAGGCACCGCGAGAGGGCGGAAACAGCATCACTTACCTCACCAGGAATGGAGATGTATAGTTGAGTATCATCAGCATACTGATGATACCTCACCCCATGATGACGGATGATCTCACCCAGCGGTTTCGTGTAGATGTTGAACAGGAGCAGAGAGAGAACCGAGCCCTGCGGCACCCCACAAAGGAGGGGCCGAGGATGGGACCCCTCGCCCCCCATCACCACCGATTGGGATCGGCCCTGGAGAAAGGAGGCGAACCAGCACAATACCATGCCGTCCACCCTCAATTCCCTGAGTCGTCCCAACAGGATACCATGGTCGATGGTATCGAACGCCGCTGAGAGATCAAGGAGAGAAAGGATGGTCGCACTACCACCATCCCGCTCCCGCCAGAGATCATCCATAAGTGCGACCAATGCCGTTTCCGTTCCGCAGCTGGGCCTGAAACCTGACTGATAAGGGTCCAGATAATCCGTTTCCTCCAGGACCCTTTGGAGCTGTGAAGCCACCACTTTCTCAACCTCCTTCCCCAAAAAGGGGAGGTGGGAGACTGGACGAAAATTGTCCAGCACGGTAGGATCCAGGGAGGGTTTCATGAGGAGGGGGTGCACCAATGCCTCCTTAAAAGCAGCTGGAAACACTCCCTCCTGTAGTAACCATCACCTGGATCCAACCACATGTCACCTCCCAAGCTGCTTTCACCAGCCAGAAGGGGCATGGGTCAAGATGTCAAGTGGTGGCCTTCACAGTCCCCAGGATCCTGTCCACTTCCTCAGGAGCAACAGGATCAAACCATTCCCAGATAACTGGGTAAGAAGAGTCCCTCGGTGTCTCCCCAGACCCTGCCCCACGCTTGGAGTCTATCTTGGAACGAATCCGAGCAACTTTGTCCTTCAGATGCTCCAAAAATTCCTCTGCGCAGCCCTGCAAATGAATCTCCAGATCTCCCTTACCAAGGAGGGACCTAGTGATCCTGAACAGGGCTGCCAGGCGGCATTCTGCAGACGCGATAAGGGCGGAGAAGTAGTGGCGCTTCGCCGCTCTTATTGCCACAAGGTAGGCCTTGATAGCGGCTCTAACCTGTGTTCGGTCGGATTCAGTCCGTGTCTTCCTCCAGTGGCGCTCTAGACGTCTCTTAACCCTCTTCAGCACCCTCAACTCCTCCGTAAACCACGGGGAGTGTCGGGGCCGATATGGCAAGAGAGGTCACGTAGGCGCGATCCTGTCCAAGGCCCCGGCCACCTCCCTGTTCCAGGCAGCAGCCAAGGCCTCCGCTGGACCGTGCAGCAGGTCCATGGGAATACCCCCCAGCTCCCTCTGAAACCCCAATGGGTCCATCAGGGGCCGGGGGCGGACCAATCGCATGGGTCCTGCCTCCCTGCAGAGGGGGGTGGTATAGGAGAAACTCAGGGTCACCAGGGCGTGATCTGACCATGACAATGGGGAAAGCTGTACATCTCCCCTCAGGTCACTTTGCCATTGCTCCGGCAAGAAACCAAATCTGGCGTGTGGCCACTGTCTCGGGTCGGGTCCCACACCATTTGAGACAGGCCCATGGCCGCCATGGTAGCCATGAACTCCCGAGCTGCCTCAGAGGACCGTCCCAGGGATGGCAGGTTGAAGTCCCCCAGAACCATAAGCCTGGGGAACTCCACCGCCAGCCCCGAGACGGCCTCCAGCAGCCCAGGCAGAGAGGCTGCCACGCAGCAGGGAGGGCGGTACAGAAGCAGGACTCCCAACTGTTCACGGGAGCCCAATCTAATGAACAGTGTCTCACAGCCAGAAACTTGGGGAGCAGATCCCCTGAAGGCCACCAGAGAGTCCCGGATCACAACAGCCACCCCTCCTCCCCTGCCCTGGCATCTCAGCTGGTGCCACATCATGAACCCTGCTGGGCACATTTCCGAGTGGGGCACCCCCCCCAGGCCCCAGCCAGGTCTCAGTAATGCATGCCAGGTCTGCCCCCTCCTTGGTGATCAAGTCACATACGAGGGGGGGCTTGTTATTAACCGACCTGGCATTAAGCAGCAGCAGCAGCCGGAGGCCAGGGCCCTACGAACCTGCTGACCAGGCCCTGGGAATGAGCCAGGAGGTGTCAGGCCTAGCCCAAGGAACTCCAAGAGACCATGCCAATCCAGTCCAGCTATGTTTATTAGCTACAACCCCTAGCAAGAATCTTCCCAGACTCAAACCCCATCTCCCAAAGTCCTCCAGCCACAACCGTGTGAATTCCTCAGGGTGGTGCCAGCCTCGTCCTCTTGTTCCTCCCACGCGGTTCTGGCGAGCTAAGAAAACGTTTATCTCCCTGAGCCTGGCCGTCATAACTCCACTCCATCACAGGAGGGCCGGAACACGCCACTGGTAACACACACCGGGGGTGTCTTCCCTGAAGATGGCCCACCCTCCAGCTCCCACCATATCATCCCCTACGATATGGATCCTGAAAGCAAACACCGCTGTAGGGGTCAAAGGCCCAGGGCCGGAAGCCAGGGGACCGGAAGGTCTGGTCCTGCAGGGAGAAAACCAATGCCACTTCTTTGGGAAAATGTCGCCCAGACGACTGCAGGGAGGCGTCCAGGCCGTAGCCAGGAGCGAAGACCGACTCAAAGGCAAATGGAAAAGAAACGTGAGCCCGGCGGTTGATGGTTCAGATCACGCAGCCTCCTGCCAAGCTGCCAAGCTACAAAGCGATCAAGCAACAAACAAATCCGAATCAACTCCAGCCCTCTTAAACTTATCTGCAACCGTTCAGATGCCAGCTTGGCACAGCCAACTCGCTGGTGCCCCTGCATAGAATGGCATCTCCAGCAAAGAGCATCACAGACCAGCCGAGGGCTGTTGAACTGGTCGTCTGTGGTTCTTACCCTCCGAGTGAGGGCGTGCTGGTTTGTTTATTCAGCATATTTATATAGCCATCCATCTCACAATCAAGTGACTCTGGGCAGTGTGCAACAAAGTTAAAAACAATATATACAAATCAATATTATTAATATTAAAAACTTTAAAATGATAAAAAGCACAAAACTAAAAGAGAATGAAAGAAGAGATTGGACAAAGAGCAGGTGTTCATTACACGGGAGCCATCTCAATATTTCGCCCGTCCCCTGGCGTCCCCAGGTCTGACGGCACCACCAGGTTTGGAGAGACCTTTGGACAGTCAAAAGGGATGAAGCCAGACTCACTTCGGGGGGGGGGGGGGAGGATGTGCCATAAAGCGAGAGCCACAGCAGAAAAGTTGTTGCTGTTCAGTCGTTAAGTCGTGTCCGACTCTTCGTGACCCCATGAACCGCATCGCGCCAGGCCTTCCTGCCCTTCGCTGCCTCCCTGAGTTTGCTCAGTTTCATGCTCGTTGCTTCGGTGATGCTATCCACCCATCTCGTCCTCTGCCGTCCCCTTCTCCTTTGGCCTTCCATCTTTCCCAGCATCAGGGTCTTCTCCAAGGCGTCCTCTCTTCACATTAGGCAGCCAAAGCATCTGAACTTGAGCACCAGCAGCAGAAAAGGCCCATCACCAAAGGAAGCTCCCTGGCCGACAGGACCTGCAGCGTGCCTTCTCTGCCGGATCTGGTGGGACAGGAGATGTAATCAGAGTCAATCAATCAATCAGTCAATCAATCAATCAGGGAGAGGCTCAGATAGCCCGGCCCCATGCCACGTAGGGCTTTAAAGGTCAAAACCAGCACCTTGGATTGGACCTGGAAACGGACTGGTAACCCGTGCAGCTCGTGGAGCAGAGGCGTGACGTGTTCTGCTGGAGACACACATAACTGCCTGCACTGCCACGTTCTGCACCAGCTGAAGCTTCCAGATACTCTTCAGGGGCAGCCCCATATAGAGCGCATGACAGTAGTCCAACCAGGAGGTGACCAGGACATGAGTGACTGTGAGTAAATGTTCCCCAGTCTGGACCCTCGGCAAGGAAGGAGACCCAGCTCTGCCTCATGCGGTCTGAGGATCGACTTCATGGGGGAAACACTCTCAGGGCCTGGGGGAGCACACCCGGGCAACGCCCTGACCCCACACGAGGAGGGCCCTGTTAAGGACTACTTCAGCAGTGGAAATGGTCAAGTGGGTCGATCTTTTTCAAACGAGGTGGGAAATTATCAGTGCCCAGAGAATTTATCTGCTATCGCGATGCACGTGAAAAACAGGCAGAGCTTCAATTGCACTGTTGTGGCTGCCATCTTGACTTTTTTTACCACACTCTGCAGCCCCCCCACCCCAGACATAAAATGCTTTGTTCCTTTCCTTCAGAAAGGGACTTTCTCATCTGGCAAGCATCACCGAAACCTGGGGGCGGGGGCTTTACCCTCATGGAGATGTGCCCTCACAGGTTTTGAGTGTGGCAGCAGCTGCGACTATGGGACGGGGTAGGGAGCTGGTTGGTGTGATCTGAAATCTCTTCTTTCAGAAGCCAGAAGTTGGGGTCATATGAGGTCCTCACTTAATGACCTGCACAGTCCTCTCTTAATGATGGCAATGGGGACTGCAGGAACTGCCGTTGTTAAGTGGTGCAGTCACATGGTTTTTTGACTTATGACTGCATCCCTTAACGATGAGTGTCCCTACGCGAGGACTGCCTGCATTGCAAAGCACTCTATGTGGGGCTGCCCTTAAAGACCAACTGGAAAGTACAACTGGTCCAGAATGGGATGGCGTGTGAACTTCTGGGCACTGTGGTGCGAACTGCCCTGGCTTCCAGCTTCCTTCTGGGTGCCATTCAAGGCACTGGTTATCCCCTTTGAAACCTTGAATGGCACGGGGCCGGGTTATTTGAGAAACTGCCTTTCTCTGTGGGTACCTGCCCATCCCACTAGCCCGGGTAGGGTGAACCTGCTCCAGGTCCCTTCTCTGAAATGTTTTTGCTTGTTTGTTTGTTTAAATGTATTGGCCGCCCAACCCCAGTGGCCCCTGGGTGGCAAAGATCAGTGGACTGTGGGCCCTAGATGTTCTCATCTAACGGGTCTCAGGAAGCGTGGCTTTTCGGTGGCAGCCCCTGGCCTGTGGAACACCCTTCCCTGGGATCCGGCTGGCCCCCACTCACCCCCTAACCTTTCGGAAGGCCTTAAAAAGGTGGCTTTCCCCCCAGGCATTGAGATCAGGCGAGGCTTGTGGTTTTCATGTACCGGTTAGCATTGGTTTAGGGCAGCGTTGGTCAACCTTGGCAGCTCGAAGATGGCTGGCTGGGGAATTCTGGGAGTTGAAGTCCAAGCAGGAGTGAGATCGCAGGGGCTGTTTTGGCCTGGAAAAGGTGGGCAGGGGGCTGCTAAGCAGGTTCTGGTTCACCGGATTTTCTCGCTCCTCCAGCGACTCACCCCTGGTGCTCGGGGTGTTTTTAAAACCAATTCATTTCAACCAAGCCTTGCCCTCCTACCGTAAAATGGCCCCGGATGTGATGTGCTGGTCAAGTGGCTAGAGTGGCAGTAGAGAAAGCCAGTTTGTGGAATCCTGAGTTGGGAGGCAAGGTGTCCACAGCAAGGGTCAAAAAAGTCAAGATGGTGGCCATGGTGATACAATGGGAACTCTGCCACAATGCACATGAAAAAACAGCTGGAGCTTCCACTGCACCGTCTTGGTCACCATCTGGACGTTTTTCCCCACACCCTGCGGAAGAGGCCCTCGAAGTCCCGGAGTCCAAGTCCTGCCCACTTCAGGCAGGATCCCAATTTGAGCATCTCATCAGTCTGTCTGCTTGGACACATTTGAGGAAGTGAAGCCTGCTCTACCCGTTAACTGACATCCATTATTCCATCTCCTGCTCTCCAGAATGATGGAGAATAGCCTTCTCTGCATCCTTGAGTTGGAAGGGTTCCGGGAGGCCAGCCAGTCCAGCCCCGTGTCCAGCACAGGAGTCCAAATTAAAGCAACCTTGTTTGAACACATCCAGCAAAGTGGGACCCACTGCCTTTCTGAGGCACTAGTTCCACGACGGCACGGCTGTTACTGCCAGGAAGACGCTCTTCCTGACATTCAGGCAGGATCAATCAAGTCCCTGAGAGTCCTAAATCTCCATCCACCTGCTCCAGGGCCACTCTGCCCCCTTCTCTGCCCCACATCTGGGAAGGGGGTCAGCCAGCTGTGCCCCAGGAGACCCACGTGCATTACCTAGCAGACAGGTAAATACCTAGTCTTAGGCATGGAGTGTTGGAATGATGGAGCCAAAGAACACACGACTACTTTGCCCTTGTGCAGAGAACATGAGAAAAATTCCAGGCTTTGGGCAGCCCAGGGGATGGAGGACCACCAAATGGTGCAAGACCCTTTCCAATCTGCCTGAAGTTGGGCCTGGGGGAACCATGATTTTAAATATCCCACAGTGCCCAGGAGCGATGCCAAGCCAGAGAATGATGGGGAATTTAAACGGAGAAGACCTGCCAGCCGGTTTTAAGGCACTCCCTGATGCGGCCACTAGAGGGCAGGCCGAGCCCTCAAATGAACGAGCTGGAACCCTCTTTCCAAGTACTTTTTTACCATCGGGGGCGAAGGAACCAGCCGTCGAGAAATCCTCGGCGGAGCAGCCGCGCAGGCCTTGGAAAAGAGATCCAGATGCCCGGATGCGCCTGTGCCTGCAAAGACCAGAGTTGTGCAAGCCACGGGATTCCCCGTGACCCCCTCAGGAAGCAAAAGTTGGACTCCGAAGGCAGGAGAGGAAGAGCAGGGACGCTTTCGAACTTTGCTGTTGGGGAAGATGCCCGAGGAGACCGTGGACAGCCGAGAAAACCAGCGGTGGATCATCAAACAGATCAACCCAGAATTATGGGGCGTGAGCGATGAGGCGCAAACTGTCCGACTTCAGGCACATGATGCGCAGGGCCAGCAGCTCTCTGGAGGAGGCTCTGGTGCTGGGAGAGGCGGAAGGAAAGAGGCGAAGAGGACGACCAGCAGCCAGCGGGTGGGCTCCATGACAGGGGCGATGGGGGCACCCTCGGAAGGCCTGAAAGACCAGGGTGGGGACAGGTCATCACGGAGGGAATCTCTCTGTGTGGCTCTAAGAGTTAACACTGACTTCATGGCACCGAATCAATCGATCAATCAGTGCAAAAACCCACCTTTCTTTGAGAAGTCCAAAATGCTGGGAGAGGTGGAAGGAAAGAGAAGAGGAGGAGGACCAACAGCCAGGGAGATGGATGATGTTACAGGAGCGATGGGGGCACCCTCGGGAGACCTGAAAGACCAGGGTGGGGACTGATCCTTCTGGAGAAAATCCATCTATGTGGTCGCTAGGAGTCGAAAACGACTTGACCGCACACAATCAGTCAATCCACCAATTCTGAAAAGTCTCCTATCGCTCCCCAGCCTTCTCTCCTTGTGGCTAGACAGGGGGAAGGTCAAAAAAGTCAGGATGGAGCCGTGACTGCACAGTCCTACCCCCTTTTTTATGAACAGGACATGGCTTGACTTCTTTGACTCACTCCCGCTGGCCACCCCTCATTTCGAGCCCCCTCATCATCCTCATTACTGTTCTTCAAACCTGCTTCAGTTGGGGACCTCCCTTAAAGTTGCAGCACCCAGATCTAGATGCAGGATTCGATTTTGACCAAAGCAGAGCAAAGTGAAACAGTTCCTTTTCTAAAACTGCCTTTTCGTATAAGCATATTATAGAAGGATGAAGCCTCACTCCCTAAATCTGAATCAGGCAGCATAGGAGTCAGGGAGCCCCAACTCCAGGAGATTAATAGGTTAGAGCAGTTTCTCAACCTTGGCAGCTTGAAGATGGGTGGACTTCAACTCCCAGAATTCCCCAGCCACCCATGCTGGCTGGGGAATTCTGGGAGTTGAAGTCCACCCATCTTCAAGCTGCCATGGTTGAGAAACACTGGGTTAGAGGAAGGTGATACGAGACTGGAGGACAGCCCTCTGAGGACTGGATGGAGGAGAGAAGATGGAAGGGAGACATGATCACCAGGTTCAGGTCCATAAAGGGAAGCTGCAGAGAAGACGGCCAGGAACCCTCTTCCATGGATACGGAAACCAGGACCATAAATAATGAGGTTGAGCTGCCTCTGCCCAGAGTTTGCTGAACCATCGGGAAGAACTTCCTGATCGCATGATGTGTATAACAGCAGCGGTGGTGGGTTCTCCATCTGTGGAGGCTTTAAGAAGAGGCTGGGCAGGTTTTCTGCACAGGGCAGAGGGCTGGTCTAGATGATCCTGGGGGGTCCCTTCCAACTCTACAGTAGACCCTGCGACTCTGAGATTCAAGAAATCTTTTGGTGGTGGACTTCTTGGACTTAAAAGGACCCTTGCTGGCCTCTTCGTTGCCCTCCATCCCCAGACGTCCTGGGAAGCCCCAGCAGATCCAGCATTATTTGCCTAGGCTACTCAAGAACCAAGAAATCATAAGAAATAAAAAGGAGCCCTAGAGATGCATCTGGCCTGAAATTGGATTCCCAAATCAAGCTGGAACTGAAAGCGACTCTCCTCTTGTTTGTCTCCTGTGGGCTGATGTTCAAGGGTAGACTGTTCCCGAGCATGGAAGTTTCATCAGCCATCAACCTCCAAGCGGTCAGCAGCCTTGGAATAAATTCCGGGTCAAGTATTTGACAGAGGACAGTTATGCAAGAATTAGGATTTTAAATTACGATGAGGGTCAGGGTTCTTTCTTCATTTAAAGGCAATCCAGCCTGCCGGCGCATCAACCTAGCTGAGACTTTTAAATGGCTTTTCATTGTGTTTTAAGTCATATTGTTTCCGTTCTTGAATGACGCCTTGCAGCTGCCTAGCCGGTATGGTGTTTTGCATTATAGCGTATATATTTTTATTCAAACGGTATTTGTGTGTGTGGGTGTATTTTGTTGTAAACCGCCCAGAGAACTTCGACAATTGGGTGATTCAAGTTTTTTTAAATCAATCCATCAGTAAAACAGATCAAATAAATTGTGACAAATCAAATATTTTCAGAGCGGTGTGTGGGTGGAAGAAGGAACAGTGTTTGCTTTTCCAGTTTCTGGACATTGCACCAACTTTTCTCCATTAATCCCCATAGCTATGACTTAAGCTTCCCCTTCTTCTGAAGGAATTTCTTGATTTGGGGAGGGGCCCAACTGCCAAAATGCCCCGAGGGGCGAGGGTCACTTTGCCCGGTGCCTCCTTCAGTGGCTACCAGACTCAACAGGAAAGCAGGAGGGGGCAAAGTTGGCGCCAGGCCCCTTCAGTGGAGGGGGGTTGCATTGCCCCCCCTCTCTGGGCCACATGAGGGGGAACTGGGAAACCTGAAGGCGTGGTCCCAATTGATCTCTGCTTCAGACAGGAAGTGACATCGCATTTCTTCATCCCCTCCATCTCTCCTTGTTGCGTGACGTCACGCTTCCCCTCCCGTTTCATCAAAGCCTCCTTCCCACCCTCCCCCCCACTTTCTTCCACCCTCCCCAAGCAGGGACCGTAGAAGCAGACGTTTCCAGGCGGTTCTTCCCAGGGTCTTGCATGTGACGTCCGAGAAGAAAGCACGGGGCTGCCGCTGCACAGATGCCCGGAGGTCGCTCTCTGTCCGGCCGCGTGGATTTTGCACAGCTCTGCCCGGCCGCCTCCTGTTTATTTATTTTATTTATTGAACCCGTTGGTGCAGCCACCCTTCTCACCACAGGCGACTCTGGGCGGCCTCCAGCAAGGCTAAAAACAGCCAATAAAGACATTAAAAATATAAAAAGCAAAATAAAACAGAGAATAAAAGGAACTTAAAAATAAGGGAGCCCCCTCACGAATCCCCCCGCCCCGGGGGTCCCCAGGCCTGCCGGCGTAACCAAGTCTCGAGGGACCTCCGGAAGCTCAACGGCGGCGAGGCCAGCCTCGCCTGGGGGGGCGGGGTGGGGGGAGAGGGTTCCACAGCGCAGCTGCCCCAGCAGGGAGGCCCCCGTCTAGGGCCCGCCAGATGTAGCCCCCCAGGCAACGGAGCCCATAGCCTGCCTCTCTGCTGGATCTGGTGGGACGGGCAGATGAAATCGGGGAGAGGCCCCCTGCCACGAAGGGCTTTGGAGGTCAACACCAGCACCTGTACCTGTACCTGGCCGGTTGCTTTGAAAATGTGTAATACTCAGCAACGGGCCAGCCCTCTTCTAGGAGCTGGAAGGGAAAGGACGGCTGATCGTGTGTTCTCTCTAAATGGGCTCTCCCCCCCAGGCTCAAATACCACTTTTGCTGGTTTGGTTTTAAGCCAAGAATGCGACACTTAAATGTGCCACACGATCCACGTGGCCACCTAAAACTGTCGGCTGAGACCGGTCCTCACTAGAAGCCTGAGATGACCGAGGATGCCGTATTTCACCAATGAGTTGGCTAGATCCGCATCCTGGCTGGGAATGATGGGAGGGGCAGCCCCGCCTATCTAGAGGCACCACGCTTGGAAAGGCTAAATCCAAAGCCTCTTCCTTGGGATCCAGGGGGGCTCAGTCCCACCTCCGGGGATTTGGGATCACTTCCTAATCATTTATTGTTGGAGTCAGTTTGAGCCAAGAGTCTGGAGAATGCTGCGCTCAAAAGTCCATTTTTCCTGCTCTCTTGCAGGCAGGCAAACAAACAAATCCACTGCAGCTTTTTTCCGATCAGCTCTCGTTCAGTTTCACGAAAGAAGACGGGCCTCTGAAATTTCTTTCAACGGAGGGGAGAAACGCAGGGAAATGAGGGCCTTTGCACTGTGTTTCGCTCCAAAATGGGCAAAGGGTGCGCGTGAACCTCCCTTCTCTCGTGGCACGGTCAAAGCTCTCGTGGTCTGCAGCCTCCTTGGGTTGCTCTGTTCGGGGGGGGGGAGCCAGCAAATTGCTCCCATCCAGATGGCTCGGACTGGGGGCATCCAGGGAGGCTGAAAAGGAGGGAGGGTCGGTAGTCACTTTGCAGAAGGCAGAGACCCTGCAATGCGTGGAAAAGATGGTGGGGATTCAACTGCGTGGCCGCAGCCACCATCTTGACTCTTTTGCCCCCCCACGGATGCCTCTACTTCCTGTCCATTTTGCTAAGAAGGCCCATCCTCTTTCCCCTCATGACCCGCCCTCTCCTGCAAAAGTTGAGTGTGCGATTCTGCCTTTCTCTTTTCTGCTTTTATTTGAAAAATAAAGTAAAAGATTTCCCCTTCCTGCATTTTTCGGGCGGTTGGGAGCACGGGTGTCTGGCCCGGTGCCCTGGTTGGTCCTGGAGAGTTTCTAATGTCAGTTTGCCTCTGGCTGACCAGAAATAATCTGGGCTTCATTACGCTGGATTTCCGAACTGTTTGTCCTGGCTGAAAAGGAGGAAGTGGCGTTTGCAGTCAAAACCTAGCGGGGGGGCTTTCCCGACACCCCCTTCCATGCTGCTATAATAGGGCAGCCTGGACCTCGGAGAAGGCGGGCACTCTGCTCCGCCACCCGAAAAAGGAAAATGTTCACTTTGAACTGGGGGGGGGCGGGGGGGAGCCCATCTTGTTCCCTCCTTACTTTCTCACAACTTTTCCAACCTGGGGCCCTCTCGGATTCTTGGGACTGTGAATCCCAGAATTCCTCACTCCGCGCAGAGCATTCTGGGAGCTGTGATGCCATGGTATCTGGAGGCTGCCCAGTTGTGGGAGGTGTACCTACTCCATGACATCTGGAAATGCTCCTCCTTTCTCATGTCCAGTGTTTCTCAACCGTGGCAACTTTAAGATACGTGGACTTCCCTTGCTGGCTGGGGAATTCTGGGAGTTGAAGTCCACGTATCTTAAAGTTGCCACGGTTGAGAAACATTGCTTATGCCCAAAGAGAGACATCACGACAAGGTGGAAGGATTTGTTTCGTTTGCATTTCAATTCAAACAGATCCAATTTTCTGCTTTCCAACCAATACAGAGCTGAACTCCAAGATCTTGCTCGATTTGCAGCGTTTCCAGATTTGCAATGTAGTTTACTGATACATTTATTTTTAATTGTACATGAGGGGAAAGTCTGCACAGAAACGCATATGGTCATGAAAATCATGTGCAAAAATAAAGCGCCGGAGGGAAATCGGTTTGCAAAAACGGAGGATGACACCGAAAATTGCAGACAGACTCGAATTGGATTTGGAAGCGTATGCACCCAAAAGCATTTGTCATCAGGTGCTTTGTATGTATGATATCACTACAGCCGCTGAACATTCCCTCATTTGCCAAAACGTTTCTTTCCAATAAGACGAATGGCATTTCTCCATGCTGAGTTAAAATGCCAACCATCCATCTGAGTCAGGAGAAGATTCTACCAGCGTGAGATTCACCACTGCCGTGGGCTTCCACATTTTACGAGCGTGACGCATATCAAAAAGGGGCAGGGCGGCCATCTGGTGGTCATGGCTACCATCTTTACTTATTTGACACCCCTGAGGAACCCCTCGATCCTCCCTCCCTCCCTCCCTCCCTCCCTCCTTCCCCCTTCCTTCCTTCTTCCCTTTATCTCCATTCCTTCCTACCTACTTACCTACCTTCCTTCTTCCTTCTACCTTCCTTCCTTCCTTCCCCCTTCCCCCTTCCCCTTCCTTCCTCCCTCCTCCCTCCCTTTCCTCCTTCTTTCCCTCCCTCCCTCCTTCCTTCCTTTCTTCCCCCTTCCTTCCTTCTTCCCTTTATCTCCCTCCATTCCTTCCTACTTACCTACCTTCCCTCTACCTACCTACCTTCCTTCCTTCCTTCCTTCCTCCCTCCCTCCCTCCCTCCCTCCTTCTTTCCTTCCTCCCTCCTTCCCTCCATCCTGTGACCTACAGAAAGTAATTTCTAGTCTCTTGACTTACTGCTCTTGATCTCAGAATTGATTGTGGTCTGGAACTACCATTCAAAGCAGGACAAACGGGCTAATTTTACTCCATCATCCACAGCCCTTCTAAAATGGGGCATTTGAGGCCGGGCAGTGGCATGAGTTGGCCTGAAATGCCAGGCCAGCTGGGCCTGGTTTGTCCTTGGAGAGGAAGCACCAGAAAAGAGAAGCCGGGCCCCCTCCCACAGGGAGGCCTTGACCCGCCGCTTCCCACTCTCGCCAAGGGAGCAACACGGACGCCGTGCATCCAGAGAGATCAGGAGGGGAGCCTGACTCAAAGGAGATGTTTTAATGGCCTAAATTTGTTCTTGCTCTTTGCACAAACATCTCATTCCCAAAAAAGGAATTACGGTCCTTGCCCTCATTCCTCCCTTCTATAAAGCAGAGATCCGCCCCGTTCCTTTGCCCCACGTAAGTTTTCTCCCGCTGCAGCTTTTGGTGCCCGGGGGCACCCTTGGACTTTCCCACTTGAGTTCAGATGTGGTCTTTATTTTATTCCTGGATTTATTCAGCCTATTTCTATGCTGATGCAATCCAGAAGGCTTTCCGTGTGAGTTGAAACATCCACGGTGCAAAGGCAAAAACACAATGATGATATAACATTACAAAGGCAAACCATGCAAAAATACAAACAATAAAAAACAGGATGAATAACAATAAAGATGGCAGCATCAGATCAGGGGGAAAGTCTTCAGAAAGCACCCAAAGGTTTCCAAAAGGCCAGCAAAGAGGGAGGGCTCCAGAACAGCCGGGGAGGCTTTGGAAGTGCGATCCAGGGGTGTCGGGGGAGGGCAAAAAAGTCAAGTTGGCCGCCCCTGACTCTCACCACGATCGTTCCGTTTTCCCCCCTGGGCCGTGCTACAGAAGTGGCTGTTTTTCTTAAACCAGGGACAATCCGGGGGAAGATGATTCCGAGCGGCCGCAGATGCCCGAGGGTCGCGCTCTCTCTCTCTCTCTCTCTCTCTCTGCAACTTTATTTGCATCTTCCAAACTCACGATTTTTTAATGTGAATTCAGTCTCCCTTGGCTTTGATCCAGACCTGGATCGCAGCTCCTGCCAAGCCAAGAATGGAGAACAAGGAGTGGGGGGGGGGAGAGAAAGGGGGACATGGATTTGGAAGTGCAGGCCGGTGCCGTGCCTCCTGCTCTCCCAGCCATGCCCAGACCGAACCACTTTCGCTGTGGCTCCCCATCCTCGCTGGAGTCGATTCCTAGAAAACCAAAGGAATGCACGAAGTGGTACAGGCCTGCAGGAGGGGGTCCTTCAAGGGGAGCACGGCAGGGCTGTACCACCTCCTAGCAGACCCAGCTGGGCTGGAGAGCCCCAGAAGAGAGTGACCCACATCCAGGGTGGAACGGGTGGGGGTAGAAATGTCCCATTCAAGCACTCCCAGACACACGCGTGCTCTGCCGCTGGGTTTCTTAAGCCTTTTGCTATCGGGACCCCTTCCTACATTTAAAAGTTGGGGGGACCCCAAAAGAGCTGGCTGCCCCGTTTCCAGTGGGGAGAAGAGTTCCTCCTGACCTCTTTCCTTGGGTCCAAAAGAAAGCTGGAAGATTGCACGTCCTCTAATCCGTGTTTCTCAACCTTGGCAACTTTAAGAGGAGTGGACGGCAACTCCCAGAATTCCCCAGCCAGCATGTTTTACTTAAATTGGAAACTCTGGGCAGGAGACGGGGCTAGCAGACCCCCAAAGGCTAAGCTGGGTTGAGCCAAGTGAATGGGGCACCTCCAGGAAATCCTTGGATTGAGTCCTTGGATGGGGCACCTCCAGGAAACCCCACGGCCGTAGGCTAGGAGGCAAATCGAAAACCCTTTCTCGGAGAAGACGGGGTGACCCCCTTCTCTGTGAAGTCACCTGGGGTCGGGCTGGACTCTGGGGAAACGGGAGGTTCGGGCACTGTAGGGAATCTGACGACTCCTACGACTCGCTCGTGTTCTTGTAGGATTCCTTTGGGGCCTTGAGTTACAATACGACATATTATATATGTTAACATAACCCTGGGGAAAAGCATGGTGGGTGGAGATGTAATCTTTACTGCACTATTCTCCTGCAGTAAATATATGGAATTTGGCATGTCAGGAAGACGTTTGGCTCTAGAGAGCCTGGGGATCAGCTAAGAAATTTTATTTATTTATGTATTTATTTATTTATTTAGAAAGTGTATATGGCCGCCCATCTTAAATATACTCTTCTGGGTGGTGAACATGGTAACAATTAATATACTCTGTCTATTATCTATCTTTCTCTCTATGGGAATGGGTCTTGAGGTCATCTAGTCCAACCCTCTGCCCACACAGGAAAATTATTCAGCCTGTTCACTGGGCCACCGACAGAGAGGGTGGGTGGGTGGCTGTCAGGCACAGTGACTCCTAACAACCTGCAGCCATAGTGGCATCCGGAGGACCACCCCGAAGACGCCCACCCCCAGGCGACCTCCAGGCGACCCTGTGCCCCCTTGTCAAAGAGGGGGGCTCCAGTCATCCACTCGCATCTGCCATCTTGGCTTCCTGGCCACCCCGCGGGTGCCCCGGGTTTTTCCCCCAGGGCTCTAACCCCTGGGCCCTTCTGCGCATTGAAGACGGAGCGTCGCGTGCAGCCCCTGCTGTGCCCAGACAGCTTCCTTGCCAGGGCGGTTCCCCTGGGAAAACGCGGCTTGATCCCCTCCTTTCAGCCAGCCAAGAATTCGGGGGGCGCGGATGGCGGTCGGGGGGCTGCTGGGATCCCACAGCTGGAAAGGGCCAGGAGTGGACTTGGCTCCTCCAGTTCACCAAGCAGGTGCTCCCTCCGCCCTGCCAGGAAAGAAGCTTCCTCTCTCTCATCGGAGGATCGTGTCCAGCTAGTTCTGGATTCCTCCTTCTGACAGGATCCAGGGCAATCCTCTCCAACCCCCCACCGCCCATCCTTGGGCCTGGAGGGGCCCCAGACTGAAGTTGACCCTCGGCCCGCAAAGCAGGAGCTCGGCCACTGAGCTGTCACCAAAACCGAAGTAAGGTTCTAGTCCTCATGGTTCTGAACCAAGCCTGACTTAACCCGAAGACGGGAAGATGCCTTCTCCTGGATCCCCTTCTTGGTCCTTTTCGCTCAGGGTTAGCTTTCCAGAAAAACCGAGGACTCTTCCAGGCTGGGAAAGCTGGAGCCCTGTCTGTCCTTGCATGCTGACGCTCCCCATTTCAGCTCTGGCCAAAAGGGATTTCAGGAAGCTCAAAGCCCCCCCCCATCTTTTTCTGACTTCTCACTTGATCCCATGGCCCTGGGGCACCTTGGTGATCTCCTGTCCAAGGAGATTTGTCCCTGCTTCGCCCCTGAGTTCAGACCCAGTCAGCTGAGCTCTGAGACAGACCAACCTTTGAAGTGGAAAAAGAGCAGACGGGCCGGGCTCACGTGCCACCCTTTCCTGCAGCTTGTCTGCCCCTTTCTGGAGTGAGTGGGGGCCACAACCTGGTGCCCCCCTTGGTGACAGTGAGGAGCTGCCACTGGGCGTCCTGAACTAGCTGGCCATCCAGAATATAACCAGATCAGACCCTCTTAGCTTCTGCCCCCAACCCAGTTAGAAAAGTGCCATCACTGCCAACTTTACAGCAAAGGTACAATTTTCCTGTGCCCCCCAGCCATGGTCCTCCTTGCTGTCCCAGCCAATGCAGTTTCTCTCTCGGAGGGGTGAATACGTGGAAAGGCCACGGTGCAGGGAGGACCATAGCAGAGCACCTGCTCCGGTGCAAATGTTCTAGATCAGTGTTTCTCAACCGTGACAACTTGAAGATGGGTGGACTTCAACTCCCAGAATTCCCCAGCCAGCAGGGCTGGCTGGGGAATTCTGGGAGTTGAAGCCCACCCATCTTCAAGTTGCCACGGTTGAGAAACACTGCCCTAGATTAAGATCCCAGGGTTCTGGAGAGTCTGACATTCAAAACAGGACGAACAGGTCAAGAATCTGACTCTTTGACTGTCTTCACATCACATGCTTTGCCCGCATATTGAATTTACCCATGTTCTGGGTTTCCGCAACACACGGAACCAGGCTGGGTTCATGCAACACACTAAGCTACAAGAGAACCTCACCAAGGTACCTGGCCAAGCCTGATACGGTGAACGCTCCTGTGGGCCTTTAAAGAAGCTGGCGAAGTATCTTGTGTGAACTCAACTTCTGATACTCCTCCTTAAAACCCTGAGGACTGGAAACTTATTTTGTGCTTCAGAGGAGGAAGCAGAGCTCAGGGGTCTAGCACCAATTTAACAGGAGGAGTTTCCACTTTCAGTCTACAGTATAGTGACTCTGGGCAGGGATGGAAAAGACAGCCTTCCTAAGCTGGGCCTAAACCAGTCTGGTCTGAATGCAAAACACACATTCTCAAATTTAAAGAATCTGTATCAAAGCTGGCCAGAGCATATTATCTGCATGCACATAAATACCTTGGTTAGAGCCTGCCTGCCTGCCTGCCTCTCTTGCGTTTTCCTCCCTCCCTCCCATTTTCTTTCTTTCTTTCTTTCTTTCTTTCTTTCTTTCTTTCTTTCTTTCTTTCTTTCTTTCTTTCTTTCTTTCTCTTTCTTTCCTTCCTTCCTTCCTTCCTTCCTTCCTTCCTTCCTTCCTTCCTTCCTTCCTTCCCTCTCTCCCTTTTCTTTCCTTCCTTCCCTCCCTCCCTCTTTTCCTTCCTTCCTTCCTTCCTTCCTTCCTTCCTTCCTTCCTTCCTTCCTTCCTTCCTTCCTCCCTCCCTCCCTTCCTCCCTCCCTTCCCTTCTCCTCCCTCCCTCCCTCCCTCCCTCCCTTCCTTCCTTCCTTCCTTCCCTCCCTCCCTTTTCTTTCCATCCTTCCCTCCCTCCCTCTTTTCCTTCCTTCCTTCCTTCCTTCCTTCCTTCCTTCCTTCCTTCCTTCCTTCCTTCCTTCCTCCCTCCCTCCCTCCCTCCCTTCCCTTCTCCTCCCTCCCTCCCTTCCCTTCTCCTCCCTCCCTTCCTCCCTCCCTTTTCCTTCCTTCCTTCCTTCCTTCCTTCCTTCCTTCCCTCCCTCCCTCCCTCCCTCCCTCCCTCCCTCCCTTCCCTTCTCCTCCCTCCCTCCCTCCCTCCCTTCTCCTCCCTCCCTCCCTCCCTCCCTTTTCTTTCCTTCCTTCCTTTTCCTTTCTTCCTTCCCTCCCTCCCCCTCTTTCTTCCTCCCTCCCACTTCCCTCCTCCCTGCTTGCCCACCTTCCTAACATTTCTAGACAGCTTCCTATTAAAACAAGTCTCAGTGGAGTTTACCATTAAAGAATACAACTGCCTTGAAAAGCCAAAAGTATGAAGAATTAATCAGGACATCCAGTAGAATGTTTTATAAAATATGTGCAAACAGTACACAATCACATCAGGAAGGTAAACAGGAAAACAGTAACCACACATACAAGCAGTGGTAAAGAAGTTCACAATCATGGCAGAACTGACCATCTTAAAGGGCCCGGGAGAACGAAAACCGGCCGGGGCCGAGGAGACCGGAGGGGGGGGTGTCAGGCCGACCTCAGTGGCGCGGGCCTTTCCAAGGGCTGGGGCTGCTAGTAAAAGCACCCCTTCAGGTCATTGCAAGTCTGTCCTTCAGTCTGGAAGGACAACCAGAGCTGCCCCCCCCGGGGGGGGCTGCCTTCAATACACCCTCCAAAGGCTGGATGGGCTAAAACGAGTGCTTCAGTTCGGGCCTGAAACGATCTGGGAGCCCGCGACAGGCATCAGTGGCCCTCCCACTGCAGCAGTTTGCGCCCCTGAAGTTTCCCAACCGCCTCCAAGGGCTGCCCCGCATACCGTGCATTGCAGTAATCTAAGCAAGAGATTTCCAGGGCATGCATTATCCCCATCTCTGGAGCTGCGTGAAAGGGGCTTCGTGCCACAGTGGCTCCTTGTGCCTCCAATGACAAAGATGGTCCCAAAGTACCCCCAGCCTCTATGCTTCATCCTTGGGGGGGGCGAGCTCCATTCAAGCCAGCAAGGGAGGCTGCTGGAACTCTGCAGCAGGGGTCAAGAGGGGCGGCTCTAAGGACCTGCCCTGGGTGGCACGCGGGGAAGGTGAGCCACGGGGCCATCATCGTCTCTACTTAAGCTTCTCTTCTGGAAAGACAGGCGCGTTCCTGGCCACGATCGGGCCTTCGTAGGTTGATGGCAGAGCACGCCAACCTCGGGCTTTCACAGGACGCTGCTCTGCTGCCGGAGAGCTCTGTGATGCTCAAAGGCTGGCGCCACCTGGCATGAACCTGTTTTTTAGGACCCCCACGTGAAGCGCGACCCTTTCCGGCCGGGGCTAAGCCCCCAACCCTTTGCGAGAGGGGCCTGTATGTGGATGTGGCCGTTTTCTCCTCCCCTCCGCCTTGATGCCTCTCCTTCCAGGCCTCGCTCAGGCCGCAAAGCTCTGTCTTCCTTGCAGCAGGCGCCTGGGGGCCTTTTGAAGTCGGGGCTGTGTTATTAATTTCCCTTTCTTGCCCGCTGCCACCCACGGCTGTGCGCCTCAAGTCGAAGGGCTGTGGTGCGGGCGGGGGGCAGGCGGTGGGCGAAGGCAGCAGATGGCTGGGATCTGGCCCTCCAGCAGCAGCAGCAGCAGCAGCAGCAGCAGCGCCGGGAGGAAGGAGTAGGTGATCCGGTGTCTGGTTCAAGAGCCCAGCCCCTCCCTCCCATTCTCTCTCGCCCCCCCCCCGTGAAAACTTTTGGCTGAAGAATGCGGCGGCTCCTTTTCCTCGCCCCAGCGCCCCTTCCCAAGCTGCAAGACCCTCCCCCTGCCCCAGCGGACGAGGGTGTGCACCTTTCCCCTTCTTGACTACTTTCCTGCGGAAAACTTTATCCTGCCGGGATCGGCGCTGAACAAAAGAAGCCCCCGACTCAGCCGGGACCCCGCCGCCGCCGCCGCCGCCGAAGGTACCGTCCCTCCGCCGCAGCCCCCGGAGCAGACCCTCCCCGGCCGGGGGCGGGGGCCCGGCGGGGGGCCGCCGTTCTGCTTTTCTTGGCCGGGGGGCTTGCGACTCCCTCTCTCGCCCCCCGCCCGCTCTCTTTGTTCGGTCCTGACGCGCGCGGCGAGGGGCTTCCTCCGCCTCGGTTCCGCAGCGGATCCCCGGGATGGAGCTCGCGGCCGGCCGGACCCCTGTTCTGTCCGCCCACTGGGGGTGGGAGGAAGGGTCCCGGGCCCTCGAGCCAGCCCACCCGACCCCGGCCTCGAGGGGCTCCCCGGGCTCCTGCCGGCGCCGACCCTCCCTCCGCTTCGGGAAGGAGGCCGATTCCCTTGTCCTCGCGCCCCCCGCCGCGGTCCCGCCAGAGCCCCTTCCCGGCGGGCGCGGGAAGGCGCGGCGCCGGCGAGAGGGACGGAGAGCTCCGGCCGGCGACCTCCGGCCGCCGCCGCGCCCTCCCATTCATTGGCAGGCGGCTCCGCGGGCGGGGAGCTCCGCGGCCTTTGTGGCCGTCGCTTTCCTCGACGGCCGCGGCCCGCTCGCCTCGCTCGGGCCGGGGCGCCCGCGTCTTTGTTCCCCGCGGGACGGCTCGCCTTCGCCCCCTCCCGCCCGGCCCCCGGCAGCCCCGGGCTGCGGGAGCGACGGAAAAGCGCCGGGGACGCCCGGCCGGTTGCCCCGCGGGCCGCGCGCGGGCTCTCCGGGACTGGGGATAAGGGAGGGGTCGCAGGGAGCCCTCCCCGCCCGTCCCCCGAGCCTTCGGGGCTCCTGAGAGCAGCGGCCGCCCGGCGCGCTCCCTCCCGCCCCGGCCGGGTGGCGGTTGCTCCCACCTGCAGCCGTCCAGGGGCTGCGGGGGCCGTCCCGTCCGCGGCTCACCCGCGGGGCCTCTCCTGCACCCGGGCCTCGCGTGCCGGGGGGCCGCGGGGGGGCGCAGAGGCGGCGGTGGGACCGGGCGGCGATGCGCCCGGGTGCGGAGGTCGAGCACAGCTGGGGCGTCAAAGCCCGCGCAGGTGCGAACGGTGGGCTCTCACAACGGCCCTGCTAGGTGGGCCCGGATTAGCATCTGCGTGTCGCAGGCAAGGGGGGCAGAGAAGAACACAAACTGTGTGTGTGTGCGCGCGCTCTTGTGTGTGTGTGTGTGTGTGTGTGTGAGAGAGAGAGAGAGAGAGAGAGAGAGAGAAAGAGCGCACTTCTTGAATACTCCAGAACTATAACATCAAATCTGTAATTGCCACCGTATCGTTGCTGCCAAGGAACGGGCACCAGCCTGGGTGGGTGGCTAATGGGGAGTCAGGTTATATGTTAGTTTTATTGGTTATATATTGTGAACCGCTGGAAGTCTTCGTGGGAACCCCCCATAAATAAATACCATACATAAACCAAGAGACTTCTGGACCGAGGTTTCGGCTCAGGCTGTTGTTCCTTCCATCACCCTTAGCAAGCCAGCCCTGTCAGGCGGGCCAGCCGAGAGCACGAAGACTCCTGCAGGCCGATGTTCAGCAGGGCTGTGGGTGGGAAGCGATGGGAGTGTCCAGCTCTTTCTCTGGCTCTGCGGCTTGCAGCGTGGTGCTTTCCCCCTTCCCCGCTCTCGGAGCAGGGGCTTTCGGAAAGCGGGACGTGCGAGAGCCCAGCAGCAGCCCTGGAACCGAGCGGTGGATTCTGCTTGCGCTCAGAGGCCGTCCCACCCCACGACGGTGATTTTCACCCCACGGGAAGGCTGGATCTCTCCCCTCCAAACAGCAAGCCCAGACGTATGGCAAATCACCCTGCTCCCAAAGTGGATATGATTGAAAAGTTTGACTGTAGTTTAAAAAATCCGCACTGCTGAATTCTCCAAAAGAGAAACCCAAATAAACACACGAAGGAAACCTGGGCTGGGCCCCGACTTCAGCTCATCCAAGGAGGGAGTGGATTCAAAACAGGGCAGCTACAGAGAAGCGGCTGCTCCTGAGATTGTGGATCGGGCGCAAATTCCAGAGCGGGCAAAAATTTAAAATGGGGATTGGTTTGCATTAGTGGAGGCTGTATTTTAGGGACCTGGGTGCTGGATTGAGAAGATTTTAGAGACATCTGTTCGCCGCTTCCATTAAGAATAGAGCTTGGCTTACTTGCTCGAGCAATCTCATTTGTTCAAGATTAGGCAGAGATGCTCCCGCGTGGGAAGCTTGGTGATGGTGCCCTCTAGAGGAGCTTGGGTGGCTTGCTCCGGGTTCGGCATAACCAGTGGCCCAGGATGGTGGGACCTCTGGCCTAAAACATCTGGAGGTTGTCAGAATGCCTGTCTCACAGAGGGTTTGGGACAGTGTTTCTCAACCTCAGCGACTTTAAGAGGCGTGGACTTCAACTCCCAGAATTCCCCAGCCAGCCTTGCAAGGCTGGCTGGGGAATTCTGGGAGTTGAAGTCCACGCCTCTTAAAGTCGCTGAGGTTGAGCAACCCTGGTTTGAGATGATCAATTGAGGGGATGGGGAATCCATCTATGCTGCACCCAAAGGGGATTAAGACCACAATGCCATCGAGGCTGATGCGGTCCTGGGTCAGAGCGTAGGGTTCCAGGTGTTGCTCTTTTCCAGCCACCCCAGAAATGCTGAGATTCAAAGCCGAGTGTCTTCTGTGCAAACCTGATTGGTGGTACAGATCGCCAACTCAGCCTGGCTGAGTTCGTGATCTGTACCTTAAAGCTGAAATGAAGATTCCAGTCCTCATGACTGGGAAGCAAAGGTAGAAATGCATCCCTGGTTCCCATGTTACATGCAGCCATACCTTGCTTTATTTAATCCAGCCAGTGGCAGCACCTGGCTGATCTTGGCTGATCTTGACAATGCTGAGCAGAACTGGACTCAATTAGACCTTGGATGGGAGACCACTGGGAAATCTCCAGATGGCAAGCTAGACAGAGAAGTCACTTCCGAAGTGGCTTGTGCCAAGAAAACAGCAGGCAAGTGCATCCTGCTTGAGTTTTATCACAATTTTTTACTCTGGGAAGTCAACATTTAAAAAATAAAAAATCGAAGAGGTCGCATTGATCCCCTAAAAAAAAAGTAAAGCTAAAATCAGTTGATAATTACAAGGCTGCCAAAACCCTGGGCTTTGACTGCACTGTTGTAGGCGCCATCTTGACTTTTTTGACACCCCTGCCAAGCTATAGCTTTTGAGAGTTCATTTTTATCCCTTCATGCCCAAATGTGCGTACCACCGATGCCACTTCTGCCCCGGGGGGGCGGGGGAACAGGGCCTTCCAGGCATAGCCGCGGCCGGGCAGCTGCATCCCCCCCCCTTCCCGGCTTTTGAAAGGCTTTGAAAGGGGAGCAGGGTCCCGGGGCCTTCTCAGAGCGATGCTGCCCTCCGGCCGAGGGGGCGTGCAAGCCACTTCTCCTTCCGAGCCCCCTCCTCTGCAGCCTCTCTTCCCTCAGCCCCCAGGGAAGACATCTGGGGAGCAACCCTCCCGTGGAGGCTTCAGAGCGATGGAAAACGGGGTTGCAGAAAGCATCACCCACCAGTGGAGAAGGGGGCGCCGGCCCCTCCCGCCCCCTCCAACAATAAGAGACGCTCAGAAACGCCTCCGAGAGGAATTTGCGAGGAATTCACAAGCAAGCCGGGAGCGAGGCAGAAAAACAGAAACCCCTTTGTACAAGAAGGAAAGGTCTGAAAGGTGGCGGCCCTTCCCTGCCAGATTCTCGCCTCTGCTCTTTCCGTTTCGTGGCCCACAGACCCAGGCCGGCGTAGTGTGGCTTGGAACGTGTCTGGGCATGCTTTGTTGTGGCAGTGCTGGTGGTGGAATGGCACCTTTGTGTCTCCTGGTTTGCCTTCCTGATATCCCCAGGGCTGCCCCGCCAGCGGGGCTGGGAAGTGAACGTTTCCAGCATCCGGTTAAAGGGAGATCAAGGAGAACCAGCGGCAGGGATGTTTGTGCCAGCTGTCTGGATGGAGGGGAGGAGGGGCAGGTGGCATTCTTGGGGCGGGTAACGGAGGGGCTGGGAGAGCGATAAGGACCACGCGGGCATGCTGAGCGCCAGGAGAACCCGTGGGAAGAAAAGGGGGATGCCAGGGGGGTGGGAGGGAGGGAGGGTACCCTTGTGAAATGCCATGTCTGCCCCATTGATCCAATGGGATAGAAGGGCCAGGCATTACTGCCTTAACCCACGTTCTGCCTTGGCACAACCGACTAGACCACAAACTCGCCAAACGGGCTGTGTTGACGCCACCCCCAAAGAGGAACCGAGGGTACCCCTAACCGGGTTTAGCAGGCTGGGCCAACGCCTCTGCCCGGTCCTTAGTGCTGTGCCAACGCAGCCTAGGGGTGAGGCGCTCGGGGCGTCTCTGGTTCCCATCAGAGCTGGGGGGGTGCAGGTTTTGGGTGCCCTCAGGTTGCCACGTTGCAGCCCCAGGGAGGTATCTGGGGTCAGCTGTGGACTTCTAGCAATGAAAGACGCTGTTTTATTTCAAGGTATCTGCGCATGATTGGGAGCGGAAGTTCAACATCCTGGAAAACAACAGGTTTGGGGCATCATGGTTTCTGTAATCCAGGAATGTCTGTTTAGGCTGGCAGGCCACGATAAGGTCTGCCTCCCATTTGGCCATTTAACAGGACTTTCTAGACCAGTGTTTCTCAACCTTGGCCGCTTGAAGATGGGTGGACTTCAACTCCCAGAATTCCCCAGCCAGCATGGCTGGCTGGGGAATTCTGGGAGTTGAAGTCCACCCATCTTCAAGCGGCCAAGGTTGAGAAACATGGTTCTAGATGCAAAGCAGATGCCCCTCAGTGATGCTCCCCTTCCCCTTAGAAACACCAGAAACTGCATTATACCCACTCTCCTCCTTCAGTTTTTCCCACGCTGGCCGGCAGCCACTTCCCGGGGTCCCAGACAGCCCTTTCCCACAGCCCCCTTGTTGGTGCTGCTGGACTGAACTTTCTGCAGGCAAGCCAGAGATCTTGGTCCTAGAGAAGATTCTAGTCCTCATGCTTCTGAAGAAAGGCCTGGGGTCGTTTGGTGGTTGGGGCGCTGCCTGCCCCCAAAACAGGCCCTGGGTTCACTGCTCTGACCAGCAGCATCTTTCTTCCTTCTTTTTTTTATAACAACTTTATGAAACTTTAAAAACAGAAAGATAAAAACTAACAAGAACTAATAACTGAGAAACAGAAGAGAAGAAAGTGTAAAGAGAAAGAAGGAAAGCGGAAGTGCAGAAAAAGAAAGAAAGAAAAAGAGGAGCAGAAATACAAAAAAATAAAAAGAATGATTTCTGACTTCTTTCACAGCGGATATAAGTAAAACATACATCAAGCTCTTACTCTGAGCTTACAACTTAACATCCATTTTTTCTATGATCTATTCATTTTACTAATCATCAAATCCATACATCATAATTTCATTTTTTTTCAGTTTTCCACAAAGAATCCAAAAGGGGATTTTTTTCCTGCTTCCGCAAAGAGTCCCAAAGGGGTGACCGGTAGCATCGCTCATGCAGTCCACGCGCTGACTTTTCCCAGTCTTGCTGTGGATTAAAAGTGGGCTTGGGGGGTGCAAAGCAGACTTAGACCCCCGAATGTTGGCCACTGCACTGTTTTCCCTACCAGCTGGACCCCTGTATTTCCATACCAGGACCTGGAACCCAGAGAGCAGGGGGAACAGCGAGAGGCCGCCTGTCTCAGCCGGGAGAAACTTGGCTAGCAAGCCTTGTACGCCAGATGTGGGCCTCTTCCTTTAGCTAAGAGTTGGCTGGAAGCCCTTTTGGGAGAGGGTCTTCCCTTCAAATACAAATTGTAATAGCATTGCCCAGCACTGCAGGGCTGTTGTAAATAGGAATGTTTACCTCTCCTTGTTCCAATCCATTTTCATGAGTTTCAGGTCTTTCTTTAAAAAAAAAAAAAAACCTACATGAAACCTGTTTTTTCAAGCTCAGGTGGATCTTCAGCTCCACCAAATCTGTTAATCCTTGGAGGGGAGACCACCAGGAAATCTCCAAATGGGAGGTTAGTCTGGAGAGTGGGGAAAAAATGCTTGAAGAAGGCAGTGACTTCTATACGGTCACGAAGAAAACTACAGGAATGTGTAGGGGCGCCTGGGGTGGCTGGGAGCCGGTCTTGACTCAGGATAGTCTCCAACTTTACACCTATTTACGGATTTATGTTACAGCTGTTGAGCGTTGCCCATTTCACAGCGCAGTACTGGAAACTTGGCCGCGGGTGTTTTGCAATGGTGGTCAACGGTGACTAGAAAAAAATAGGTTGGGAACTCGGAGTTTGAGCATTCCCATAAGAGGCTGTTTGATCTGTGCTTGAAGACCTCCAGCGGGGGAGAGACTCCCCCCCAGCTGGTTCTCCAATTTTCTTGGCTTCAAGGTGTTTTTCCTGTGGGAGAAACTCCAGCCTCGTTGATCTGATCCTGCTCTCAGGGGTGGCCAAGGACGAGCGGCTCCGGCTAGGTCAGGAAAGAAGAGCTGAGGTCCAAGGACGGCCGAGGAGAGCGTGCAAGCCCCCAGAGGGCTGAGGGCTGACCCTCTTGTTTTTCCTAGCCCAGGAGAGGGGTCTTGGATCCTCCGGTGCCCCCCAACCCCTGCCCGCCAGACACCTTGACGGCCGGGTCCCACCATGAGGGCAGCGGTCTGGCTCACCCACTTCGCCCTGGGCCTCTGGGCACCCCTCGCCCTCCGCCAGGAGTTTGCCAACGGCCAGCACGACGGGGACCTCCAGGCCAGCAGATTCTCCGACGCGGAAGGCAAGCCGTCGCCCAGCCGGGTGAGGCGGAGGGGCCACGAGACTTTGCGCGGGTAAGCGAGGGCTTTGCTTCCTTGGGTCGCGAGGCGGCGGCGGCGGTGGGTTCTCCATCTCCGGAGGGTTTTCAGGAAAGGTTGGCCAGGGCGGTCGGGCTGGCATTCCTCGTCGGGTCCCTCCCGATTCCCCATTCGAGGACTCCTTGAAGGCCGTGAGGCTGGAAAGGTCGCCAGCACCGCCCTGCAGCTGGCTGAGGGTTGCTGTGGCAGTGGCTGCAGTGGGGCAGCCTTGATCGCCAGCCCTCGGGCCTCCTGGGGAGGGGGGAATTAGGAAAAAATCAAAAATCAAATGGAAGAGTTAACGCACCACGTCGTATTTGGCCCCTTCCAGTCGTGGAAATTCGGATTGCAAAGTTGCCTGCCCTCTCAAATGCAGGAAGTGTGAATTCCCTCGCCCACGCTCAGGGGCACTGTCAACTGCTTTGCCATGCACGGCGGGCAGCGAAAGGGCGGTTGGGGGGAAGACTAAGGAGGTTTTCCCTATAATTTGCTATCAAGCAAGTCTTGCAAATGGGCAGGCGGTCCAGACGAAGGTCAGCTGACCCTGTTTATAATTCATTCTGAGCTCTCACGGCCCCTCAGATGTGTAAGGAGGGGGAGAAATTGGTTCGGTGTCTGCAGCATGAATTCACAGTCCAGGTACTGCTTCATGGGCTAGAATGCAGGAATGCGCTGAAATTGACATTGCCTTCAGATGCCACGTTGGCAGAGGCGTTGCATGTAAAGTGGTGGTGGTGGTGGTGGTGATGATGATGATGGAGGAACAGGATCATGCAGTTGCAGCCACCATCTTGGCTGTTTTGACACACATTCCCAGATACCCTTTCTAGCATTTCTGCACAGCTGCGGCAAGAGGTTTGTTTCAGGTCAGGCTCCAGTCCTTGTAACTTTCTGAACACGTCCATGTGGGGCTTTTGGCAACAATACAGAGGAAACTGAGGCTGCCTTGTCTCTGTACAGGTAGTCCTTGACTTCCGACCACAATTGGGATTGGAACTTCCATTGCTAAGCGATCCTTTTAAGTGAGTCGTGCCCAATTTTACGACCTTTTTGTGCCATGGCTGTTAAGCAAGTCACCATGGTCGTTAAGCAAATCTGGCTTCCCCCATTGACTTTGCTTGTCAAAAGCCCCCTGGAAAGGTCACAAATGGCGATCACATGATCCCAGGACGCAGTAACCGTCATAAATACATGTTGGTTGCCAAGCGCCTGAATTTTGATCATGTGACTGCGGGGACACTGCAACGGTCATAAGTGTGAGGACCAGTTGTAAGTCACTTTTTTCAGCACTGTCATAACTTTGAATGTCCCTAAACAAATGGTCGTAAGTCGAGGACCATCTGTATTCCTTGTCAGTAAAGCCTGTATCTCTGGGTCAGTTCAGTTATTGGTATAAAGCAGATTTCTGTGCCTTGGTATAAGTCTTCCCTTTATTTTGAACCATGAGGACTGGAACCTTACTTTTGTTTTTAAGGGGTGATAACAGCTCAGCCACAAAACCCTTGCTCTGCTTTTCTGCTCTGCTCTGCAGAAAATCCAGCTATAAGTGTCCGACAGCCCCCCAGTAGGGCTGAGAACCCCCCTCTAGCCCCCCAGTTGAGGACCAGCCAGTTGAGCTTGGTCAGGTCATGGCTGGGATGGCATCCGTTGCCTCTTTGTGTGCACACCCAACGCAGAACGAAGGGACTGGCAAGTCCACCACCGACCAGCGTGGAAGGCTGCAGGGCAGGGGCCAAGCCAAAACACAGGGGCCGGTGTAGAAGGCTTGAACCCAAGGCTTGGGGGCAGCGGATGGCCACCCACGGAGGGTGAGCGGGGTCTCCCTGGCGCGTTCCCATCCCAGGCGAGCTGCAACATTCCCCCGCTGCGGAGCGGCTCCCTGCCTTGTAAACAAGGAGGACTCATTTTTCCATTAAGTTAATAAGGGCCATTCAAGTAGACCTCACTGCAAGGCGAGGAGCCCGTGAAGCAGTTCCCATGTGCGTGGGGCCTCTTCCAGGCCCGGGGCGGAGGGGGCCTGAACGCGCCTTCCAGCCCCCCTCTTTCTGCTCCCCACATCCGATCTCAGTGGGAAGTTCTGCCTCCTCTGCAGCGTTTGCAGCGGTGGCCGAGGGGGGCCGGAGGGCAGATGCCAGAGAGTGACATCATTCTCGGGCTGAGCTTTCAACAGACGCCTCGATTGCAAAGCAGCCTGCCGTGGCAGCCTTTAGAATAGCAAACCGTGTTTGGCTTGGATGGGTTCCCCCAACCCCGGCGGGTAAAGAGTGCTACTCCCTGAAAAAAAACACCTCGCCCACAGGCGTTGCCCCCAAACGGTCCCCACTTTGGCCCGGCACTAGCCTGGGCACCCTCATGGAGACTAAGCTCCACTGGCGCAAAGTGGGCTGTCTGCAGCGGATGGTCCGAACCATCCAGCTGGCAGCCCACGGGGCGATCCGGGGCCCGCCACCCTCCTTCGGCATCGACCGCACCACTGGAGCCGCCCCCTGGACTTCTCTGACCATCCTTTGCGGGCACTTCTGCTGCTAAGTAGACCTGCTCGGGGTGGCGCGGTCCTCGTCCATCTCTCGCGGGCAGGCCTGGCGAGCTTTGGCGATGGGCAGGTGCCAACTCCAACAAAAATTCCAGATGTGTTTGCTGCGTGCAGCTGCTTTTGTGGCAACACAAGGAGGAAATTCCAGCCGCCGTCCCCCCCAGCAGATAACTCTCTGTAAACATGGGTGGGGCAGAGCATGGATGAGTTTAGGCAGCAACAGCAGTATTTTACTTACTTACTTATTTATTAAATTTATATGCCACCCATCTCCCCCAGAGGGTCACTCTGGGCGGCTCACAATTAAAATAAAACCCCCAAACATTTAGAAATATAAATATCCCCATGAATTTAAATATCCACATGAATTTAGTTAAAAAGACCAACTGTATAAAAAGACCATATACATAAAAAGGCTAAAAACATTCGAGATGATGGGGGGGGGTAGAATCAATTACCCCACAAGTATTGATTTGATTTGATTTGATTTGATTTGATTTGATTTGATTTGATTTGATTTGATTTGATTTGATTTGACTTGACTTGACTTGACTTGACTTGATTTGATTTGATTCATCACGCTTACACGCCACGCGTTGTACCGTGGCTCTCTTGGCCGCTTGCAAAATCAAGACATTCGGTGCTCAAGACAAAAATCGAGACATTCGGTTGGCAAGAAATCGTATGAGACCATGAAAGCTGGACTATAAATCAGTTGAGGGGAGTAGTAATGGCCTTGTGCCATCAGGAGAGGCCGCCTGCTTTCAAATGCCCCTAAATTGCAATAAGGTTTGACGTCCACAAAGTGGCATCTCTTGGGCCACTCAGAAAGAAAGATGAAGAGCCCAGACCGTGCCACGTTTAGCTGGGAGTAGGTTGAATCTTCCCCTGAGTCAAGACTGACTTTAGAGCAGTGTTTTTCAACCTTGGCCGCTTGAAGATGGGTGGACTTCAACTCCCAGAATTCCCCAGCCAGCTGGCTGGGGAATTCTGGGAGTTGAAGTCCACCCATCTTCAAGCGACCAAGGTTGAAAAACACTGCTCTGAATAATTCCAGAGACACACCCATGTAGCTTTCTTGACAGCAGTACAAAATATTTTTGCCACTGATTTCTTCAAGAATGATTTTTTTTCCTCCTTCCAAGTCTAGTCTACAGCCTGGGGGCATCCTGGTGGTCTCCCATCCCAGGACTAAATTAAACTCACCCCAGCAAAGTTTCCAAGCCCGGACAGGATTAGCCAGTGCTCTGTGGACCCCTCTGTGTGGTCCCCTGAGGTTGCTCTGGAATCAAAGGAGACTTTACATTAAAGCTCCTCGTTAAGCTTGCAAAAGACATTAACTCCCTATTATAATTAACTGCATATCCAACTATAATTAATTATTAATACAACATGAATTATTCAATACATTGGTTTATTGCGTTTTAATTATATTATTATTTAATGAATTATTAGATATTATTATTTAATGAATCATTAAGCCATAGCTATAAGTATAATGACTTTCTTTTTTTCCCAGTCCGTGACACTTTTCCCTGTTTTCACCCACAAGCCACTTCTATTGCTGCGTTAATGTGTGATTAAAAAAATAAAACTATTTCTCAAAGATTCTTTAAAAAGGCCCATTTTGCAAAGCGTGAAATAGCTACCTCCCTCTTAGTTGACGGAGCGCAGGCTGCGTCGTTCTTGCATCGGGTGTTGCAAAGATGGCATGCTTTTTCTAAAAAACGTTCTTTGATTTAGCAAGCAAAATATCGGAACCGCCCCCCCGTAGAAATAAAAAAAGTTTAGAAGGGGGACAAACAAGGAGCTGAAACCAAAGCGAAAACTTTGCTACCTGCACACTGAAGCAGGAATATTAATTTTGCTAAAATGAAAAGGAGCGATGGTTCGGGAGCTGGACGTTGTTCCTTGACACTCTGCCCTCGCTCAGAGGCATCACCGTTGACTCTGGTTTGCGCATGGTTGAGCCCTGTATTTGCAGACCTGTTATCTTTCCTGCAATTTCCCCAGCTCCAGGTGGCTTTGCAAGGGTTTCCCACGCCTGCGAGCACACATGCTCAAGCAGTCCCGCAGCTGGGTCGGGGCAGCCTTTCCCAGAATTCCCCCCGCCAGCACAGCTGGATGCCCACGATCCAGTGCCCTCCAGCTGATTAGAATTGCGTTTTAGGGACCCAGCACAAGCTTAATCTGGTGCCTGATTTGGAGGCTTTCTAAACAGCCATACGTATGAAGTTGGGTTGAATTGCTGGGTTTCCACCGAGAGGATTTACAGTACTGAGGGTTCCCACCTGCCAGGAACTTAAGGGAGTGGGGCCCAACTTGCGTTTTCTTTGTAGCTGCCCCCATATTGTAGAACCCCTGTCCCCTGAAATATCAAGCACCCCAATTTCCTTCCCTTCAGGAAATTGCTCACAACGTGGCGCGTGGGCTGTCCTTTAGAGAGTTTCTTTTAAACTGAATGCTCCTGGTTTTATTCTATGCCTCCTTTTCTTTATGGCCTAGAATAGTGTTTCTCAACCTTGGTGACGTGAAGATGGGTGAACTTCAACTCCCAGAATTCCCCAGCCAGCAGGAATTCTGGGAGTTGAAGTCCACCCATCTTCACGTCGCCAAGGTTGAGAAACCCTGGCCTAGAGTAACAGGCAGGATAGAAAATCACATAAAAAATAAATTCACCCCCTCAGGGGCTGGGTTGGCATATAAAAAAAATCCAAGCCAAATTTACCCCCAAGTGAGCTTAGCATGCTGTGAAAATGCACCCTCCAGGCTTTAATTGACCTGGTTTCAAATCTGGGGATATCGCAGGCAGATTAATGAACGATTCCAGACGACCGGTCCAAAAAGCCGTCAGCCCCCCAGGCAGACCAGACCAGACCAGGCAATCCACTCTCACTGGAAGGCTAAAGCTCCTTCGACTGATACTGGCTTAATAACAGAATCTGGCAAGCCTGATTGTGCTGGACCTCCTTCCCCACCCCCTTATACTCCCGTGAATCGGGGGGTGTCTGTCTGAGCCGCTTCCGAATGTTATCTTCCTGTTCTGGACTTCAAAAGGCTTCACCCCCTTTGCCTGGGCAAAGCTCTGCATATCTCCTTCAAGGCCATCTCCCCGACTCTCTGCAAAAGCTGTGCAGCATCTTACGCGTTTTGGATTCAATCTTCGTGGAAAGTCCTTCAGAGCTCCTTCGCATTTCTTGCAGAATGCTTTGTAAACACTGCCCAAATTGACTAATTTTTAGCGATGGACTTTTTTTACGGGGGACGAGGGCATTACCTGAAAATAGGAGCGGGCTTCTTTCCGGCGAGAAAAGTTGTTAGGTCTTCAGCTAGCGCTGTTTGCTAAGCGTATCAGAGGGCCGCCGCCAGGATTTAACGGATTCAAGCGGTTCCAAGAAATTCCAGGCTTGTCCACCCACCCCATTTCTGGCCAAGCAACCGGTCCCGAGCTGCTTGGCCAAGCTGATGACCTCGGCTTGAGTGGGTTTTCCCAAGAAGCTGGGAAAAGCCTTTCGTTCCTCGAAGGCGCTCTTGCAGCCAGCCAGATCTGGAACGCCAGAGGCGGGGGGGGGGGGATGTGTTTTTGGAGGTCCTTTTAGGAAAGAGGCTGGATTGGCAAGACCAGATTCCAGAGGACTTGCCAGCAAGCAAGCCACATTGTTGGAGCAAGTCTTGGCTTGCTTGAGGTCAGCCAGCTGGGATCCTTCGTTTGAAACGGAGCGCTTCTGCGTGGCGTCGGTTTCTCTCCTCATCTTGGGCTGATGCCTCCAGCCTTCCAAGATCGGGTGGGCCTTGCCTTTGCCCACCAGTTCTCACGCAGAGATGAACTCTTGGCTCTCAAAAGGGTCTCAAGTAGGAAGACCGTTTGCCCCTCCCCATCCTGCCTTCTGCCCAAGATCTCCAGATCTTCTTCCTCTGTCTTCTTTACAGAACTTTGCCGCAGCGGGAGGAGGCCTGCCAGTTTCCTGTTAGGGCTTTTTATGTATTTTAATTCATTTCTTCTGCCAGCTTGTGCATCACTCCCAGCAGAGTGACTCTGAGCGGCTAGCAACAAGCCCATACGGAGGAAAGAAAATAAGAAAATTCAGTATATTCGAAAGGCAACAATGATATCCAACCCAACATGACCCATTTTGGAGGACAGTGTAATCCTCAGTCACTCCTAAAAACTATCCTAGGAAGCCACATCTTTACAGTTCTTCGATGATCTGGATCTCCGGGGGTCAGGCCAGCTCTTCTGTGGGAGGGGGGCATCCCCACGAAGGCTCAGCTGTGGGGCCCTTGCAGGTCACGTTCCCTCTGAGGACGTTGGTTCCTCCTGCTCTTGGCGGGCAGCCGTAACTGACCTGGAACAGGCGGCCTTGGAGATCCTGGCAGATGCATCTCTGGGTGGTTGAGGAAAACCCCCGTGCAGCTGCTGGAGCTGGCGACATTCTGTGCCAATGCAAGTCTTGCGTCGGGCAAGAGAGCGAAATCCCTTCCCTTAATTAACCCTCGCTCTCAGCTGAGGGCCTCGGGCAGAAAACCAGCTGCTTCTCCATCACCATCAACCATCACCATCATCATCGCCATCATCAAACAGGCTCGCCCTTGCCAAAACTCTGAGCCATTTCTCTCTGGCATCTCCCCTTTGAGGTTTTCTGGAGAGATTGAAAAAAAAGCGGGGGGCACACGTATTCCGAAGGTGCAGCTGGAGACCTTGAAGGAGACCTCGAGGGTCCAGCCTGAAAGCTCTCAGGGCCTGCATTTCATCTGGAGGCTGAAGTTGGAAGCGAGCAGGAGGAAAAGTGCGGGGGGGGGGGTGGGCAGGGAAGAAGCAGGGGCGGCTGCGGGGGGCGGGGAGGGCTGGGATCAACCCCCAACCCTCTTTATGTGCATTACGCATACGGCGCCCGTAAAAAGAGGCAGAGTTTTGATTGTATAATTGCAGCTTCCTTCTTGACTTCTTGCCCCTGTCCAGGAGGGAGGGAGGGCTCTGTCCCTTGGGCTGACTGGGAGGCTCTTAGGAGCCACCAAATTGTCGCGTGGCCCAGTGCCCACCACCCCAGCTGTGCCCAGCAATGACCTGGATGGCTGGGGAATCCTGGGAGTTGAAGTCCACCCATCTTAAAGTTCCCAAGATTGAGAAATGCTGGGTTGAGGGGTTGAGCTAGTACTAGGGGGATCCAGGTTCAAGTCCTCGGGCGTTTCTTCTCTCTGGGGCCAGCCTACCTCACAGGGTGGCTGTTGTGGGGAGGAGAGAGCGCCCTGTGCACCATCTCGAACGCTTGAAGGAAAGCCAAGGGATCAAGAAGGGAATCCATGACTTGTGGCAATCTTTTCTCGCTGACGAAGCCGGGTTGAATGAGGAGGGGGATCTGGCTTAAGATGAAGGCTTTCAAATTTATTTCTGAGGGTATCAAACCCTTTAAGCCCCTCCAAAACGAAAACTCGCCTTCTGCTTTTGGAAAGCTCGTTGCAATCCGGGTAGCCCTTGTGGCTTTTTAAAATAATGCTTCCACTCCACGTCTTTTTTTCAGTCCTGGAGCTGCTTCATTCGTGCATTCATGGATCCTAATGTGGTTTTGCGGCTGGCCACCTCAAGCGCTGTTTTTGCTGGTGGGGAAGGCGCGTCGGGGGGGTCAAAAGCGTGGCCCCTAAAAAGGGACAGGGCTTTGGCTGCATGGTCATGGCTGCCTGCCATCTTGACTTTTCTGACCCCTGGAAGGCAGACTGTAAATCTTTAAGGTGACTGTTCAGTAAATCAGGAAGCAAAAGGGAGCCTTCGGCAGGTTGGAGTCTCTTCTGAGCCTTCGGCGCAGGGCGTGGAAAAGGAGCAAAACCTTTCGCTTAATCCACCCGGTTGCATTTCAGGCCAAACGTCTGCGGATCCCGATACCATTCTTACTGCTGTCCCGGGTGGAAGACTCTCCCCGGCGGGAACCAGTGCATCGTCCGTGAGTATAAATGGGGCTTCGCCTCCTCTCCGGGAGAGCGTCTCCTGATGCGCTTCCCTCTGCATCAGAAAGGCAGTGAAATTTTCTAAAGATTGAAACAAAGATCTGCAGAAATATCGCCAGATCGGAGAGGGGGATAAGGACTATTTTGTACTTTCTTGAAACCTCTGAGGTTGTCCAGACATCGCTTGTAAATCATAAGGGATCCCAGCAGTTTAGCACTGGGGTGTTTGCAGAGGGGCTTTTCCACTTCCCCTGGAATGACCGTGCGGATGATCCCGTGGCCATTCCAGGAAGCGCCGGGGAAGAGGCCCCCGGGCAGCGCTCCGAGCGTTCTGGGGCATTGAAACGGGACATTGAAACAGGCAGCCTTGCCACCCCCTTTGCGACCGTCCCGGAGTGCTTTTCTGCGGAAGGACCGGTGCCAGAATCCGGCATGTGCTCCCAGGGGGAAGCTGGGGCAGGAGCATTTCCATCTCTTGGGCGAAAGGAAGCCCCTTTCCCGCAAGCTGGGACTCAGCTCCTTCTCCTGCCCGCCTCTCGCCAACAGCCATTTGCCGGAACTCCTGCGGCGACGGCTTCTGTTCGCGGCCAAATATGTGCACCTGCTCGGGCGGGCAGCTTTCTCCCAACTGTGGCTCCGGAGGAGGTGAGAAAAAAGAGGGTGTGCGTGTGTGTGTGTGTGATTGTGTCCGCAGATCTTCCATCTTCCTTCTTCGGGACACCTGCGCTGTCCTGCTCTCACCTGAATCTGAACGCTGACCTTCATCAATCCACAGCCTCCTATGATGAGGACGGCAAGTCGTTATCCCGGGGTCACTGGGTGGGTTAGATTTTCCCCTCCCCGGTCAAGAGATTCTTGACCCCAGCAGCCTCTGCTGACAAGAGGGGTCAAAAAAGTCAAGATGGTGGCTTTGCGACGGAAGCTGCATCCCTTTTCTAGGTGTGTTGCAGGTGGGATGCACAGCTGCCAATCGCGATCTCAGGGTTGGCCACCATCTTGACTTTTATGACCCCCCCATCCTGTGGGCGTCCCTCTATAATCTCACCACCTCCCTGGCCAACCTCTGTGTGCAGCTATGGGGAAGTAATAATAATAATCAGAATAATACTATAAATCTCCCAATATGGTGTCCTCTTTGCGTGTTTTCTTTCAGGATTTGCACTTCTGTACATGTTTTGTGTGTTCTGATTTCTTAAAGTAATTGCTAAGTGGCCCAAGAAAGTGAGCTACGTTCAGCTGGGTCAGACTAATTTACATTAAAATTTCAAGCCTATCTCAAGCATTGCTTGAACTTGTAGCTCATAAGTGTGTGTGTCTGTGTGTGTGTGTGTAATATTTGTGTATTGCAATACTTATGTAGTACTTAACATAGTACAGTACACCCACACACACACACACGTACACTTCAGTCCGTAATAAAATCATCTTTTTGGAGACTTTTAGCACGCTCAACATATCTGGTTCCAAAGTGTAACGTAGTGAGCAATGTGGGTGTGCAGGAACCCGGCACGCCTGTGCTCGTGCTGGTCCTTAAGAGGCCCATTATAAAACTGAAGCAGCCAAGCCCGTTAAGACAGAACAACTGCGGACTAATAGAATTTTTAATTCAACAGTTAAAGACTGATAGAATGTTTAATAATATACGAAAGGAGATAAGAATTCTTAATTCAAAAGATCAGGTTTTCCAAGAGCCTGAAAAACACTGCTGGTCTTAATATTGCAGATGGAGAAGAGTACAGGACATCAACAGGAGAGGGACAGGGCTCTCCTCCATGTTGACTTTTTTGACATCTCCCGCAGACCCCAACTGGCCATAGCCTGTGTGAGCACCTCTGAGCCCCAGCGGAGACTCCGGACAGTGGGCAGTTGGGGCGCGGGACAGCTCAGACGTGGGGCCGTGGGTCAGTGAGGAGCTGGAAGCCAGGCGCGAGCAACCAGAGAGGGGCCCAGATGATCTGGTTGCTCGAAGAAGCCCCTCTGCCCTCCGCGGAACCCGCTGGGCAAAACCTCCGTCATTCTGCCGACCGTCTGCTTCCACGCTTCCCAAACGTTCCGCTGCAGCGGTCCGAAGAAAAACACTTTTCCAAGCACGTTTAGAAAGGGAATTTTTTGAGATGGAAATGGCTGACTTTTAAATGCGTACGGGATCAGCATTTTAAATGCCCAACTGCATGAAGTTTTTTTTTTTTAAATCCCAGGTTAATCGGGAAGGGGGATGGAAACGGGGGTAGCAGGGGAGTGGGGGAGGAGGCATAGAGAAGCAGCCCCCTTGAGCCCCCCAACTTTTGGGGCGATGATCACAATGCTTTAAAACACAGCCTTGTCTGGGGCCCATCACGCCTGACGCACGGCCCCCACGGAGGTCGGTTGCCAAACGTTCGGGGAGGGTTGCGTGCTAAGCCCAGAGGAGGAGTGGGAAACAAGGTTTGGGCCTCCGCTGAACTGAACCGACCAAGACTTCTTTTTTCTCCTCGCCAGTCCTGGCTGTAGGGTGGCAGTGGGGCTGGGCAGTGGGGCAGCCTCCCGGCAGCCTCCCCCCCATCTCCCCAAACCCAGGGAGAGTTGGTCTCCTCGATGGGGCTTGGCTGCAGACGCCAGATGTTTGCAATCTGCCCAGCTATGTTAGGAATTCGAGCACGTGGGGGGGGTGGGCTGCATTCCAGCGGGTCCTCCGGCTTGGTGGGGGGATAAAAGGAGCCGGGACGGAAGCGGGAAGAACTCGGGGGCCGCTTCCGCCACAGGGCGCGCAGACCGAAGCCAGCTCCCTCCGGGGCCGATCCGGTTCAGGCACCCGTCCAGAGCATATTGGAAGCAGCAGGGAGACTGGGGCGCCACTCCCTCCCCGCACGAAAAGCAAGACCCTCGTCAAATTGATTTTCCATTCCTGTCCACCGACTTCCCCTGGGGGGGAGGAGCAATTAGGGGCAGTTGGGTTTAATAACATTCCTGGGGATGGGCTTCCTGCCTGTCGAAGACCCCCTGGCAGAGATCCCACCCGCCCCCAGGGCAGATCTGGGCCCTTCTGATGCAAAACTGGGCTTCCGTCCCTGGGCTGCGGTGCTTCTCTTGAAATAGTTTGGTTCTAGTCCTCATGGTTCTAAATAAATGGGATGGTGGAAGAGGAGCCGAGAGGAACCCTTTGCTCCACCCGACGCAGGACTCTTAGTGCTGACGGATGGCGCCAGCCCTGCCCGTCTAGGAAGGTGGGGTACATTGGCCTCTTCCTACTAATTTTTCCCTCTGGGACAATCCTGGGAGGTAGACTGGAGCATTGCCCGGGCCCAAAGTCTTCCAGTGAACATCCATGGCTGAGACGGCCTGAATGGGAGACGCCTACGGAGTTCAACCCCTAGAATGGCAGATGCGGCTCGCCAAGGGCTCTGGCCGAGAACCGCATGCATTGCAGGCCCCCGGCCGAGGGTCAGTCGGGCTGGGCCGCGGCTGAGGGCCACCACTTGCCACTAAGCAAGAGCCCTGCTGGGCCTGATCCTCCTCTTGCCCACTGCAGCCAGACCAAGGGGCTGCCGCAAAGAGGGGGCTATTAATGCCCCCAGCTGCACGCCCACCCTTGGCCAAAAAGCAGGTGGGGGGGGAAGAGGCTGAGGAAGAAGAGGAGAAAGGCACCAGGGTGACTTGGGCTCCTCTCAATAAAGCTGAGGAGGCCTGGCCCTCTTAGCATGTGGATGGGAGACCACGGAGGAATTTCAGGGCCAGAGGGGGGACCGAGAAGTTGTAAGAGACAAGCGCACTGCTCAGCAGGAGATTTGAGGGAGCTTGCTTGGCTCAGGGGCTGGCTGGGGCACATGGGTACTGAAGCAGATGGGGAACCTGGTTCAGGTGAAGGCCGGGGGGTCGCTCTGTGGCTGAGACACAAGGACTGGGCCACCTCCCCACCCACCCACCCATCTGCAGATGAAGGACCAGTGGTGGGGCTAAAATATTTGGTTCCCTTGGAGGAAGTTTGTGGGGTTCAAACTTTTATAGCCACGTTAGCCTCCATTTTTCCATACAGAACTGCCCCACTGAATTTTAGCATCTCAAGTGGGAGGGGGGAGTAGGCTTGGGGCCCATAAAACTGGACCGGGGGGGGGGGGGGGACTGCAGTAATGTTCCTCCAGCAAACCACACCTTCAATATTTGGGAACTGAAACTTTAGCAACCTTGAAGTCTGAAAAAGAAACAAAAGTTCTGTGGGGCAGAAGTGACCCACAGCCTGTAACTTGTCCAGCCCTGGCAGGAGATCTGCATTCTTGATTTTTCCCTTCCCTCCTTCCCTCCCTCCTTCCTTCCTTTCTTCCCTTTATCTCCCTCCATTCCTTCCTACCAGCTACCTACCTACCTACCTACCTACCTACTTCCTTCCTTCCTTCCTTCCTTCCTTCCTTCCTTCCTTCCTTCCTTCCTTCCTTCCTTCCTTCCTTCCTTCCTTCCTTCCTTCCTTCCTTCTCTCAGTCCTCCTCCTTGTCCTTCCACTGATTCTTGTCCTTCTTCCCCAGCCCAGTCCTGCAACATGAAGTGTTTGAACGGGGGCAGCTGCAACGAAGAAGCCTGCCTGTGCCAGAAGGGGTACACTGGGACCCACTGCGGCCAACGTGAGTGCCAAAACATGCCCAGCTGGTGATCATGGGCAGGCGGGCGTCCCTGGGCAGAAGCGGCGTGTTCTGGGGAGCTCAACAGCAGCTGGGATGAGAACGTCCTAGTTTGACGCTGATTTACTGGTTCGTTGGATCCGTACCTCACCTGGCTGCGCATCGCAAAATGCAACTGACAGCCGTGCGAGTTTTAAAAGGCGTTGGGCGCGCCTTCTGCTGTCACTTGGTTTTCAAGGCGGGCATCTCTGAGAAGCCACGATGCCATTATGCAGATTATGCACATCAGTGCCATCGTGTGACTGACGCACACAACGCTATTGGTGTTGTGTGTGCGATGATGCCTTGACACACACGAGGTCACTTGTCCCCCCGGCCCCTCCATCTGGGTCCTCAAGCGGCTTCCAATTCAGATCCAACTATAAGAAACCGGTCATGAACTAGGATTAACACACTCCCCGTTTGGCGCCCAAACCGCCTTGAAGGTTCGCGCAAAGAGAAGGGCCCAAGTACCAGTTGAATAACGAACAAATTAAATGCCCTCCTCTCCTGTTCTTCACGACAGATAAATATCGGTCTCACGTTCTTTACACCCTCTTCCTCTTCCCCCAAGATGCAGCGCTGCTCCGTCCCCTGCCCGTTTTATTTTCACAAAGCTTGGCATGGGTGTCCTGAATTCTGCTGCTCTCTCTTTCTCACCCAGCGGTCTGCGAAGGAGGGTGCCAGAACGGTGGCCGGTGCATCGGGCCCAACCGCTGTGCCTGCGTGTATGGCTTCACAGGACCCCAGTGCGAGAGAGGTAGGCGAGCAAACCGAGTTCAAAGGAACATCCTCTTGCCTCGCGCAGGAGCCAAAGCTGGTTAGAAACTGCCTTGGTCAAAGATCGTGAAACTGGCTTAGGATTTGGAAAGGGATCTCTGCCCAGATTCAGACGTTTGTGGCAATCGAAGGTCAGCAGGCTTCTCTGTCCTACATTTTTGCCCTCTGCTTGGTTTCATGAACTGGAACAATTTCTCTGCTTTCTTCACAGCCAGAATTTATTCTGGGTCTTAATCCCTCTTTTACAAAAAACAGCAGACGGTTGCCATGTGTCTGGATTTATTTTTATTTTTTTCTTTAAGATATTGATAGTCCGCCCATTATCCTGAGGATCTCACCCTAGGCTAGGGTTCGTACAAGCCAGGCCAAACAGTAAATCCAAGGGAAATAAACGAACAATCAGAAACACTCAGGAAGGTGGATTAGGAACAAAAGGTTGGGTTCAGGCTACGGTTGCAACAATGCCAGGATAAAAACCAATTTTTCACCTTGCCCTGGAAGATGGAGAAGGTTGGTGCCACCCTAGCCTCCATAACTGGGGTTCTATCCTCCAAAGACCCTCTCTTATATCCCCACAAAATCCACTTCTTTCAGCCTTAGGGAGTTGAGGAGGAGCTGGGGCATCTGCAGGGGAGGTCAAAAAGGGCAAGATGAGTCAAGAAAGAGATTAAGTGAGAAGGAGTTCAGCTCCAACTTTAAGATACGTGGACTTCAATTCCCAGAATTCCCCAGCCAGCGTGCTGGCTGGGGAATTCTGGGAGTTGAAGTCCATGTGTCTTAAAGTTGCCAAATTTGAGAAACACTGGGTTAAACATTGGTTCTGGTTGAAGCTGCAGAGAGGTCTGATATACAACAACGAGACCCCCATCTTGAGCTTTATATCCATAGACACTTCTGTTAAAAACATACACTTGGAGGCCTAAGATTTCTGATGTCATGTTGCAAACGCAGACTGACGTGCCCAAGGGTTCTGATTTGGCCAGTTAGCTCGGCTGGGGGTGGCCGAAGGACTCGGACAGGATTTTCCGAGCCACGCGCGGTCTCGTTGGGCTAGAGGGGCAAAAAACAGTCCTTGCCCACATTCCTATCTCCGCCCCATTTACCTGCAGGATAGAGCACCGAGCTTTACATAAAGAACCCCCCTCCCCATTTTCAGACGTTGAGAGATGGAGACCTTAGATGAAATGCCAATGAAACACAAATAAAAATCTAAATGATGCCCATGTGTACTTTGGGCTAAACACGTGTCAGATGGCACTCCGGCCTCCCGCTCTGCCCTCCTGAACCCCCAACCAGCATTTAGCTGGCCTTGCCAAGCAGCCTCGTTCATGCCCCCATTTCAATAAAGCACCAGTGAATCAAAATGACCCCCCCTTCCTGTGAATAATAAAAAGATTCGAAACTCTCATTGCCATCTTGACCCAGCCGAAAGGTCGGTTTTGACTGAGAGCAAAGGCAAGGCATTTTTCCGGCTAGGGACATCTTAAGAAAGGCTGCAAAATTTCAGATCCACTCTATGCTTTTCTAGAGTTCGGCACTTTCTTAAAAGGCAAAACAAATTGGATGCTGAATTTGGGGAATGCGAAGCAGGGGGCTTTGACACTGCAAAGGTTGTCGGAAGGGAGTGTGTGATTTTCTTTTCTTGGTTTAAAGAGATGCTTTATGTATTTGGGGAAATGAGATGGTCAAAAGGGGCTCCTGGACTGTACAACTCCTGACCAAAACTTTCTTTTTTTAATATCACACTGTGGCGGGCACGGGCTTAAGAACAAGGTGAGCCTGCACTATTTTCAGCACAGGCGAGGTATCCATTTTTATTTTATTTATTTCTACCCACTCCTCCTGCCCAAGTTTTTATGTCTTTATTTTTATTTTATATGACTTCTATCCTGCCTTCTTTGCCCAAAAGGAAGCATTTTTGCTTGAAGCTGGTGATGATAGGACGGTAGAATGGTGGAGTTGGAAGGGATCCCAAGGAACATCTAGTCCAGTGTTTTTCAGACTTGGCCACTTTAAGATGTGTGGACTTCAACTCTCAGAATTCCCTAGCCAGCATGTGGCCAAGTTTGAAAAACATTGTCTAATCCTCTGCAACGCGCAGGAAATCAACCCAACCATCCATGAGGGGTGGATGTCTGGCCTCTTCCACAGGGAGATGCTTCCTCTGTTGCACAGATCCTACCATCTGGAGGTTTTCCTTATATTTGATGAAATCTAGGTAGTTTGGACCTGTTATTGATGGTCCTGGTTTCTGTGGCCCTGGAAAAGGGCTCTTGACCGTCTTCTCCATGGCTTCCCTTCATGGACGTCAACCCACCAATCATGGTCCCCTCCATCTCCCCTTCTCCAAACTGAACTTCCCAAGTTCCTCCAGCGGGTCCTGAGAGGGCATCTTCTCAAGCCGCTGCGTCATCTGGGTTGTCCTCCACTGAACCCTGCTGGATTTGACGGGGTGAGATGCGTACGGGTTCATGCCTTTATTGCCACTGGGCTAGACTTCTGCTCTGCAGGGGGCAGCTTTTGAAGACTACCGGAAACTATAGGTTGTTTGTTTAATTATTGATTTTATTTAGGCTTCTAGGCTGCTAAACTCCCATAGGTCCTCAATAGTGAACAGATGCCCCAAGGATTTTAAGGAACGACAGTTCCCACAAGGTGTGATAGCACATGGGGAGGCAGATCCTCAGTGCCCCCTCCCCATGGAAACCCAATAAGGGGGAAGGGGGCCAACTATCTGGAGGGCAAGGGGGCATCACTGGGTTGGTTGGTTAGTTGGTTCCCAATTCAGCAACTCTAACTGCATCACCCCCGTTGGCTTCCAGGAGTTTCAGTGTACTAACGTTGGCTGACTTGGCACCAGATCTGCAGGACAGCAACCTCTCCAAAAGGATCCTCCCTCGAGAAGCTTTTGGTGGTCCTCCGTTCCATGAGGTGGGGATGGCTGTGGGGCTGGGTGGGTCCAAAAAGTCAAGATGGTGGTCCTGACTTTTTTGACACCCCCCTCTGCAGACACCCTTGCCATGGAGTGAGGGCAGCTGAGGCCAAAATAGGCTACTTTTCCATCATGGTGCCAGTTCTGTGGAACTGCCTGTCTCCCCCCAAAAGCTAGAGCGACCCCCCCCCCAGTAAAGGTCTTCTGAACGTTGGTAAAAACTGAACTTTTCCAAATGTCTTCTGGGGAGTAACTGTTTGTATCGGTTGATTGCTTTGTTGCTCTGATAATGTAGTTCTATTGTGATTTATCGGAATTGTTCTTGATGTTTGATTCTGTTGAATATTTGTGCGTGGGGGTGTTGTGTTGACATTTTCGTACTCCGGATGTTTTACCGCATTGCGTTCTGCATTGGAAGCCACTGTGAGTCAGCAGCAGCATCTTACGATGACTACTACTGCTATTACCGTTACTACTAATAATAATAATAATGTCATTAAATATGCATCGCTCCATCCTGTCCAGCTAGGAAAACCCTTGAGAAACCCTTGTTGGCTGCAGTTGGGACGGAGGAAGAACTCACCAGGTGCTTTTTTGCTGGAAAATCCACAGCGATAGAGAAAGGAGAAGTTTTCATAGAAACTTCACCATAACAACAGCGTCTGCCTATCCCGGGTCCTTGGGAAGGACTCGATAGGTGGATAAAAATGCCAAGTCCAGTCTAAAGATCTGGCTGACTGTGCGAGCAGTCATAGTAATAAAAACCAACAGTTTCGTTTTCAGACTGGAGACCCCCATGCCTTTAGCTGGTCTTTTTTGATAGGTGAAATCAAAGCCTTTTCTGTTGGCAAACAGGCGGAGACATTCGATGTTCCTAGACCTCCGGCGGGTGGGAGGCCACCCAGAAGAGCCCCTGCTCAGTGCAGGGATCCAAATGAAAGCGGCCAGAGGGGCGGCCGTCCAGCCTCCCCTCGGAGGCGTCCAAGGCAGAGGAGCCTCCCACCCCTCTTGGTCCTTGGCCCCATTGCTGAACTCCCCTTATGGGGACGTTTTCGCGAACGTTCAACCAGAATCTTCCGTTCGGTAATTCAGATTCCTTTCAGCACCCACATCCTGAGGGAGAATCGGTCTTGCCTTTTTTCTGGGTGACTCCGGGTCCTTGCTTCTCAGAACTGCACCTCCTCAGCTCCTTCACTCGCCTTTCGTAAGACTTCGTTTCAAGTACCAATAGAGGTGAATCTGGGTCATCCTTACCCCTTTCTCCAAACCTGTTCCGGTTTGAATGTTTTAAAAAATGAGGGGGCCAGAACCAGACATATGACTTGGCGTGGAGTTGGCCCAGGAAGGGGAGTATTTGCAGTCTGCAAGAGTCCGTGCAGCCTCTCTTCCTCATTCCTGGAGTAAAATGATTACTTTACTTGTTGCTCATCTCCTTGGAAAGATGCTTGATTCTCTACCCTTTAACAGGGTTTCTAAGGCCCCTGGAACTCCATGGGACTGGCTTCTGTGCGGACAGGTCTTAAATGGTGCAAAAACCCGGAGGACTCAACCCGGTTGCAGATTTATTGAAATGGGGCACAAAATGGGCTTCTGGGTGTTGGGGAGGATGGGGTCATATTGGGAGACTTGTGCATCCAGGGGGCTCCTTTTTGCGCGAAGCCCGTGGGGCTGCTACCTCAGTCCCATTTCAGTGTCTGAGATTAAACCTGGTTCGCAGCCAGGTTGCCTCTGCCAAGACAAACAGAGCACTCGCTGTGTGGAGAGGGAGGGATAAAGTTTCAAAGGCTCTTGAGTGACTTCAAGGCAGCGGGATACTCCTTCGCAGTTTCCCCCTGCTGGAATCTCAGGTCTAACCCCCCTCTTAACAGTCAGGGTCTCCTTGCATGCCTCCAGATGTTTTGAATTGTGATTCCCATCAAACCCAGCTGGCGTGGTCTGGAGTTAGAGATGATAGGCATTGTAGTCCAAAACGTCTGCACGGCACTGGGTTGAAGAAGGCAGTCCACTGGGCATGGGAGGAACCAAAGTCATATCCAATTTCTTCCTCCTCTCTAAAAAGGGGGAGGGGGCAGCCACTGGGCAGGAAATCAGTTGGGTTCCTATTTCAGCAGGCAGGTTTCCAACTAGCTGGGGGAGCAGCCTCTGAGACCCTGGATGGGGCACCCCCGCTGTCTGGCCAGCCAGCTGGGAAGGGCCTTTGATGTCTGAGGCCTGCTGGCACACCCTTGGTGCAAGGGCTGACGGGGTACCACGGGGACTCTGTTTTCCCCAAAGGGGTGGCTTATAACCTGGTTAGAATGTGGGCTGTCTGAGCCCATGGAGGTGGAGATGTGGAGGTTAGAAGCTGACAAGCTAACTGTGTTGTGAGAACACACTTTGGGTATCATCTGGATGCCCTGGGGCCCATCACTGTGAAGAAAGGGTTGGCTTCTTCTTTTACCTTGGCTCAGCTCTTTGGCCGAGTTCGCTCCAGATTCCTATCCTGGAGCTCTTTTCCCAGACAGAATCAGCCCTGCATTCCGTGCATGGATACGCAGCGGAGTTCCCTGGTTTGGCCTCCGTCACCGAAAATAAGATTGTGATGCTTGGGAAGAGATTCCACATGGCATGACTGTGTTCCTTGCAATACCGCTTTCTCAAGCTTTGAACTGGAACAAGGACGGGTCTTAGGTGGCCAGAACTGAGAGAACAGTGATTCATGGAAAGCTGCAATACCAGGAGTCTGATAGCCCCTTTTCCGGCAAACTCATTTTATTAAAAGGCAGAAGCTTTTGTGAACTGCAGCTTGTGAGAAGCCAGAAAAGGAGTTCATACAGCAACCAGGTTCGGTGTGGCTGTCTGAATGCAGCCATTGTGTCCACACTCACTTCTGACCCTGGGTGGTAGAGCAGCCAGAAGTTCTGGAGCAGAAAGGTGTCTAGGTCTGCTTGGTTCTTGATTGATTGATTGATTACATGCCATCAAGTTGTTAGGGACCACATAGGTAGACCTTCTCCAATCCCCAAACTGGCCCTTCAGGTTTCCCAACGGTGCCCCCATCAGCACTGTAACTGAGTCCCTCCCCCTTGCTGCTGGTTGTCCTCTTTTCTTTCCTTCCACCTTTCTCAGCATTATGAACGTCTTCAGAAAGCTAGGTCTTCATGCTGATTGATTGATTATGTGTCATCAAGTTGGTGGTGATTCTTAAAGGTCACATAGATAGACTTTCTCCAGGAGGAACTGTCCCCAACCTGGACTTTCAGATCTTTCAAGGGTGTCCCCATTGCCCCTGTAATGGAGTCCCTCCCCCTGGCTGCCGGTCATCCTCTTCTCTTTCCTTCCACCTTTCCCAGCATCAGAGCATCCTCCAGAGAGCTGGGCCTGCACATCATGTGCCTGAAGTAGGATGATTTGGGCCTGGTTATTTCTGCCTCAAGTGAGAACTCTGGGTTGATCTGTTTGATGATCCACCGGTTTGTTTTCTTGGCTGTCCACGGGATTCTCAGGCATCTTCTCCAACACCAAAGTTCAAAAATGTCCCTCCTCTTCCTCTCCTGTTGCTTCAAAGTCCAACTTTTGCTTCCATAGAGGGTCACAGGGAATCCCATGGCTTGTACGATTCTGATCTTTGTAGGTACAGACACATCCTGACATCTGGACACCTTTTCCAAGGCCTTCACGGCTGCTCTACCAAGTACGAGTCTGCGGCGTATTTCTTGACTGCTGGTTCCTTGACTGTCAATGATTGATCCTAAAAGGCAGAAATTCTGCACCACTTTGATATCTCCATCTTCATTGCACATCTTTAATTCTGGATTAGAAACTCTGGGAGAAAGGGTGTAGGACGTTATCTTTCCAGAGGAAGTCAAGGAGAGCAACTGATCCCCAACACAAAGGAAATAGTGCAGCGTCCCAAATAAACAGGGCCAACCAGAATGACTGTCTGCAAAGCCATCTTCTGTGCTGGGTAGCCCCTCTGCAATGCAGAGACCCGTCCTTCTATGGGGGCAGTTTGGGGGCAGTTTCTTCCTGCATGCCACCTTGTCCAAGAAGCCAAAATCACAAAGTTCCTCAGAGATGGCAGCCAACGGCAGAATGGATAAGGGGAAAGGTTGTTTTGTTTAGCAAGACATTTGGCTGGGAGGCTCCTGATCACTTTAATGCCCCATTTCAGATCCAGTTGGCCTTCTAAGACGTTGGTACATTCCTCTAGATCAGTGTTTTTCAACCCTGGCAACTTGAAGATGGGTGGACTGCAACTCCCAGAATTCCCCAGCCAGCATGGCTGGCTGGGGAATTCTGGGAGTTGCAGTCCACCCATCTTCAAGTTGCCAGGGTTGAAAAACACTGCCCTAGATCATCTCTGCCTGTAATAGACCAAGCTCCCCCAACCTTTTCTGGGACCCCAAGGAGATCTCAAGCCAAAGAGCGTGTCTGGAGACGGCTAAGGTCACAGGAGTTTTGCAGAAGCGTGGTTCCAGGGAAACTGAGGCCCCAGCAATGTACAGTATATCTGCCATCCTTTCAATGCAACGGGCGGCTGAATGCCTGAAGACAGAAAGGTTGAAGTCGGCAGGGAAATGGGTTGAACGGGGACCAAGGGATTCCTTCCAACGTCTCTTCCGAATTCCTCTTCTCTCCCACACTGACTGACCTGCTTGTAGTCACGTTAGGACCTTGGGGAGGCTGTTCTTCGCTGTTCTTTGCATTCAGTTCCTGCCAGCAGCAAAGAGGATGTTTATCTCTGACTGCTTCCTCACCTGCAGGTCACAGCCCAGCACGCTTCCTTTCTCTTCATTCTACCCCCAAATTAAGGAGGGAGACTTTTGAGTGGGAATGAAGTCATAAATATTTCGGTAACATCAGAACCGGTAATGCTGGGTGTGCAAAAAAGTAACGGGGGAAGCGATTGTGGTCGGTTTGAAAAGTGCCTTCTGCACGACCCAACGGACTGAAAAGGGCGAAAAGGGCCAGCGCAGCGTAGCCACCCATTCAGACGTCTGTTCTCTGCACGGTGTCATCCAGTCGCCTTCGCTCCCCATACTTAAAGGGTGAAGGAGCACAGCCCTCATCCTGCTAAGGATCTAGGCCCGCGTCCCCCTCCCTTTGGGCAGCTCTGCCTCGAGAAACAAACGGCCTTGATGCAGGGCGGCCGACGCATTGCAAGAGCGTAACCAAATGGAATCATTCCTTGGATGTTTTCTGGAGCAAGCGAGATCTAACAGCTTGGCTCCCCTCCTTGTGAACCAAATCCCACCCAGAACCCTGAGCTCAATCCTGGGCTTCAAAAGCCCAGAGACCAGGTTGGGAAAGCAGGGCATCCGGGGGTCTAGGTACGCATTCCCCTTTTGTACCCACTAAAAACCTCTGCCAGTTTCCACCCTGGGGCCTGAGAAGCTGAAGTTTCTTCAAAGGCTTGAAGACCAGCCCTGCCCCAAGAGGGGAGGACATCCTGGGGATGGAGAAATCCTCCACGGAGCCCACAGATGGGTCTGCCACGGGTGAAAGCTGACTCTCCGCTCCGTTCACAGGCACACACACAGCCCAGCTTCCTTTCACAGCGCTCTGTCCCTGCCGCAGCACGGCAAGGAATCTTCCACCCCGTTCTGTGAAGGAAGACATCAGTGTGTCAGTGGCTGAACCTGGCTCAGAAAGATCACTGGATTCCAGAAAGGAACGCCTGGATTTCCGTGCGCCTGGTCCACCCCATCCTCATGGCCTGGGTCCTCCGCAGGGGGCTCCTACCCTGCACATTCAGGGCACAGATGGCGCCCTGGTGCCCTGGCCTGTCTGCTCCTGCGCAGATGTTCCTGATAAAATCCCACGGTCACAGTAGACCCTCCTTTTTGCTCACAGACATTTTCCTCATCATGCTGGGATCCTCTCCTCCAGCCCTGCTCAGCCAGAAGCCAGGTAGAAAAAGGTGGAGGAACCACTCTGTGTAGTTTTGCTCCCTTTCTCTGTGATGCATGAATCTTCCTCCAAAGGGAAGCAGGAAAAGGAGGAAGAGGTTTTATCTAAAGCATTTATTTACCGCCTTCTACAACCAGAAAAGACCCCAGGCTGTAGCTCATTCAACCTAGTTACAGATAGTCCTCGACTTACGACCACAGTTGGGACTGGAACCTGTCACTAAACAATGTGGTTGTTAAGTGAGTTGCACCAGATTTTATTACCTTTTTTGCTGCAGTCATTAAGTGAATCACATGGTTGTTAAGCAAATCCGGCTTCCCCCACTGATTTTGCTTGTCAGAAGCCTGCTGGGAAAGTCGCAAACAGCGATCACATGACCCTGGGACACTGCAACCATCATAAATACATGTCGGTTGCCAAGCACCCAAATTTTGATCACATGACTGCGGGGCACTGCAACAGTCATAAGCGCGAGGACCAGTTGTAACTCACTCTTTTCAGCACTGTCATAACTTCTAAAGGTCATTAAATGAATAGTCATAAGTTGAGGACTATCTGTACTGCATTAACCCCTTTTTATGGATCCATGCAGTGCACTGAACCATAAAAGAACCAAGCTGGCTGAGCAATACCCACCATCCTCACCCCAAAGAAATGCCATCAAGGTTAACTCTAAACAGGTTCCAGGCACTGTGCAAAGCCAGCTGCCAAGTCTTCCCCCGATCTGGGGCAGAGCACCTGGCTCATTATCATAAATGCCCAGGGTGCCCGTAAGTCTTGTGTTCTCAGTGCCACAACCCAGAAGGGGGAGGCAGGCCTTGCTTGCTCACATCCAGCTGACTGGCTGCTCTTTCTTCCACGGAGGCTTGATGACTTGGGGGGCAGTTCCCACTGGGATTCAGCTGAATCTCTGGCTGGGGCACCCCACGACAACCAGGGGCTTGGGTGCACCTCTCTTTTCAGACGCCTTTTCCCTCCTTTGCAGGGAAGGCACTTGGGGAAAGAGACCCACGTAACTTCTTTTACAGGCCAGACCCGCCAAAGTTTGGGAGGCGGGGGGAAGGGGAACCACTTGCAAGAAATCAGGAGGTGACACGATTTTGCTCCTTTCTGGCCCTGCACTGGTCGTTTCTGCAGGCGTTCCGCCTTTCTGTGAAAGCAAAGGGCCAGCCCCTCAGCCGCATAGCGGGAAAAGTAAATTTTGATTTTTAAAAAGTGACTTTTGGGTACCGCTTTAGTCTCACTCCTGGTGGCACGTGTGGCCTTTGAAATCCATGATGCTCCTTCACGGTGTGAGGAACTGAAGAGGACCGAGCGGGGAGCAGTTCTCCAGATGGGGACCCGTTTCCAAAGCAAACGAGGCTCGCGTTTTGGAAAAGTGGGGAGAGCTCTGATTTCTTGTTTTCCCAGCTGGGCAGAGCGTCCACCGTGGGGGTCAGAAAAGTCAGGTGGCAGCTGCGGCCGGCCAGCGCCGAAGGGACGGGAGCCGCCCGTGGGGTTTGCAATGGTTTGCTGCGCTGGACAGCTGTTTATTGGGGGGAGACTTTATATGTGGGACTCATCCTGATCCTCTTCTTGGGCGGGTTTTAATCCATGACCTGCCTCGGGCGGGTGTAAGGCAGCTTGAATAATAACTAATGCAATCACCTCCCGAGTGGGTTTCTCACTCGGAAGGAAGCCCCCCTTCAGTGATTCCCAGAGCAAGGGTGCAGGTGGTCTTCTAGAGAAAGGGGAAGGGGGAGGAACAGGAAGGTCATCCAGACCCTGGGGGTCCCGGGGCCAGCAGGGCCGGGTTCTCATTAGAGTGGTCTGAAACACACACACCCCCAAAAAGCAGGGCCTTTGAAATGGGGGCCGCTTCGAGTTGCTAGTCCCCCATGAACTCTTTCAGCTGCCTGAGACCCTGCAAGTCACCTTCCCGTGGGCTGTTTGGAGGGAAAACCTTGCTGGTTGTGAGAAAAGAATCGGATTTGCAAGAAGCAAACTTCCCCCTCAGCTTGCCGCCCTGCTGATTTGCCTTTGCACCCCCAGGCCCTCTTGCCAAGAAAATGGGGGGGCTGCCTGTCAGTCTGGGGGGGGAGTCCAAGCCTCGGTAGCAGCTCTGTGCTCCTCCACAAAAGGCTTTGGAAATGGCGAGCCAAACCTCTTCTCTCACACCAGGGTTTTCTTTCCTTTCTCTGCCAAACCGGGGCATCCCAAATCAGAGCTTTCACATTTCACATTTCAAGGGGCCTCCCGGACTCTCTGCGGACGTGCTGGGTGCTGCTCCCCTTGGTACCAGCCAGCCGGGAACGATGGGAGCTGTCATCCAGAGAACCCGGAGGGCCAAGGAGGAGGAAGGGGCTTCCATATAACCGTGCAGTGCTGTCTGGTGCCGAGGTCCCAGGCCACGTGCTGCAAGGATGAATGGCGGTTCAGCCAGAGCATCAGGTTCCTTTGGGAGCCCATCTGAACCTGGAAAGTTCAGCCCATTCAGGGTCAGCTATGTTTGGCGATATTTCTTTCCGCAGCTGAGTTATTCTGCCTTTTCCTCGTTCCCTGCTACCCTTTTGCCACCTTCATGGGCGGCTGATCTGCTGCTGCTTCTCCTTTGACACTCAGCCTCTCTGAAGGAGCCCTTTGGACCTTTTTAGATCTTCCTTGAAGCTTTGCCTCCCTAACAAGCCCGGGCTATCGGCGTCTCGGCTTTCTCGCAACCCATTCCCCTTTCCGATCCCTGGACAATTTGATGTTCAGGGGGTCACTAAGTGGTGGATGGAGTCACGAGGGCTTCTTCTGCCCTCTTCCGTTTCTTTCCTGCTTAGAATTGTCTGCTGTGGTGCTTTGAGGGGCTCCTTTGTGAGGATCTCCCACCCCCCACTTGGAGTCCTTGAGCTTCTCCTGCCATTTAGGTCCTGCTTTTAGAGCGCTCTGAGTTTCAGAAAACCCACTTTTTTGGAACCCAAGACGTATATTTCACTCGGTCAGGTTTAGTCCCCCGTCGAGTCAAGAATCCCAGTATTCCGTGGTAACTTTTCCTCCTCAGCGGCCGTGCTGCTGCCCCCTCCTCAGCCCCATCTTCCCCACCGACCAGGATCAAGTCAAGGAGACCCGATCCTCTTGCGCCTCCGCCCCGTGGGAGAAAGGGTAGCGGGAATTCCCGGAAGGGCCGTGCTTGGCAGAGCGTGTCTCCCCAGAGTTGCCCCCCATCGCGTCCCCTCCCCGCCTCTTCTGAAGGCCCCGTCCGCGTCTTCTCCTGGGGGGAGGAGGGCGGGAGGAGACATCAGCCAGAATCCGGCTTTGACTGGTGTCTCTGCTGAAGTTTGGCCCAGACGCCTTCAGCGGTATTGCCACGCGCAGTCGCTTGGGTTTCTGAGCAGGGTGGGCATTTCTGACGCCCACGCCCCTCGCCTCCTCGCCCCGCTCTGCCGCCCCGGTCGCTGCGCTCCACTCCTGGGCATCTTCCCACCAGGCCTCCGTTCTGGCCATGAACCATCTTTGCCCTCCTCTGCTGCGAGTTCAAGCTCCTCTTGGTTGTTCCCCCCACTTGAGCATCAGCAAAGAGGGCATGAAAACCGGGCACTTCTGATTTTCCCTGAGGGGTTGAAGAGGCATCATTAAAGCATGGCTGGCTGGGGAATTCTGGGAGTTGAAGTCCACACATCTTAATGTTGCCAAGTTTGGAAAAGACTGAATTAAACGGCAGGACAGTGGAATTTTTCATCTTGCAATGCATCTCTCTCTCTCTCATTATGTTTCTTCAGAAGCTTTCCCATTAAGGGAATCCCAGCCTACAACTTTATCAGGTATCTTGAAAAGCTATTTTTGCAGAAGTGCTGTCAGATTTAAGAGTGGGCTTCTTAGCGCCGGAGACATTCCTCTCCTTCCACTTACAAAACAGCCACCGCACTGAGGCTGAGATATTTGCTCAAGATGCACTTCCAGGTGCTTCCGTGTAACGTCTCATGAGTATCTGGAGTATGATTCAGAGGAAGTGAAGAATGTCAGCTAATGCAATCTTGGGCTGCCTCAACAGAGGTCTAAAGTCAAGATCGCGGGAAGTTTTACAGTATTTCTGCTCTAGCCTGCCCTGGGTGGACAGTCCCTGGGACACTGGCTCCAGTTCTGGTTGCCAAAATATAAGAAGAATTGTAGCACCCGAGGGTAGAGGTTTTTATAGGGGAATCCAAGCCCAAAATTAGGAGAGGACCAGCCTCCCTCCTGGCATCACGGGTGCTCCATCCACGGAGGGTCTCAAGAAAAGGCCAGACAGCCTTTTGTCTGGGGCAGCCCGAGGATTCCTACCCTGGGCAGGGGGCTGGACTAGAAGACCCCCCAGGCCCCTTCCAACCCCAGGATTTTATGTCTCTTACCTGAACATGTTTTAACTGAGTGCCAAGGGCTGGAGTTAGGACTTCTGGCATGCAAAGGGGACACTGCAGCAATTGAGCTAGGGCCCTTCCCCTAAAAATACAGTTAATATACTAGTCCTCGTGGCTGTGAGCCAAGGGTTGGTGTGAATGAGCCTGGGGGAATTGCTTTGGGAGGAAAAAGTCCAAAGGAGCTGCTGAGGCACCTTTCAGTTCTGTCCTGGGGGGGGAGCCAGCCCTGTTGGGTTGCTTTTGTACCGGGGGGGGGGGGGGAGAGCCCAACCTTTGTCATGCGCTCGAGTGCGGAGCGGGCAGAATCCCATGTCTGAGCCTTAATAAAGTTTGATGGGAGCCTCATTAAATCTTTAATCACCTGACCTCTTCAAATCGGCCCCAGATGTGCTCTGGCCCTCAGCCGCCAGCCCGCCTGCCCCGGCCTCTTGGCTGCAGACTTGCAGACAGCTTTGGCTGTGCTTCTCCTCTTGCGGGGAATTTAAATCAGGAAATCTATTTTTGTCCATTTCTCGGCCTCTCCTGCTCCCCCCTCCAGATCTATTTCTGGAGCAGGTTTTAGAAAGGAGGAGGTTGGGGCTGGCTTGCGCGTTCCCTGAGGTCGTCCTTGTGGGTCCTGTGGAGACTCCAGGGAGAGGAACACCATCGCGAGGTGCTGCAGACCAAAACGGAGGATCGGGCCGGGACTGCTGGCCTAGATCTCCGCGAAAGCAAAATTGAGGTGCTGATGAAAAGCACCCCGGCCCACACAGGCTCTGCCAGGGCTTCTCCTCCTCCTCTTCCACTTAGCCTGCCCACCTCCTGAGGTCCTGTTCCTCCAGGGCTGGTGGGAACCAGCAGCAGAAGTCAAAGAGACGTTCATGAGACCCGTGGGTGAAAGGGAGATCCACCAGATTTTCGTGATCTGAAGCCACGGTCAAAGCGCCAGGCACATCTGTCCACGCAGGAAGACCCATGACTGAAAGGATCTGCGGATTTCTGGCGTAGCCACCAGGGAAGGATGTAGATCCTTGTGGGGTGCCCCAAACCCACCACCCACATCCTTCAGTACAGGATGACACAGATTGCTTCGATCAGTGACGCCTGGAAGGAACGGATGGGGTGAACGTCACCTTTGGATCGCCCTGTTTCTTTTAGTGGTCCTCGTCTCCTCATCCTCATGGAGAGCATCCCTCTAGGACAGTGTTTCTCAACCTTGGCAACTTTAAAATGGGTGGACTTCAACTCCCAGAATTCCCCAGCCAGCCATGGCTGGCTGGGGAATTCTGGGAATTGAAGTCCACCCATCTTAAGATTTGCTGGCACCACAGTAACGAGTCTCCTGGCGGATACGCATGGCTCCGACTTTGCAGTCTTCAGGTTCTTCAGGATCTGTGGGGAGCCCCTAAAGAGGCCCCATGCTTAGGTTTCTAGATCAGATCTCTTTATTAGAGCTATTCAGTTGGTCCAGTGAGGGCTGATGTGGTGTAGAGGCGAAGGTGCTGGACTAGGAGTCTGGAGGCCCAGGTTCTCGTCCCCACTCAGGTGGCCTTGGACCAGTCTCAGCCCACAGCAGCCTCAGCCTCCGTGGGGCCAGCCGAACGGTCAAAACTCATCATCCCGTCATGCGCTGATAGATTCCCCAGAAGTAGCAGGATAGGGAGCGTTACGGCTCTGGAAACCAAGCTTCTCCACGACGTCTCAAAGAAGCCCCCTTGGCTCCACAATCAGCAGGTTCTTCAGATGAGAACTCAAAGCCTCTTCCCTCAACTTCAGTCCTTCATCCAGGGTCATCCCGAAGGCTCTGTTTGCCCAACGTTGCTACCCAGATCGGTTAAAAACCCCACAGCTGAATGGTCACAAGATGCACTCTTCTTGAACTTACTTTGGTTTCTCTGAGGCTGAGTGTATTGTGTGAACCAGCCTTACAGAGGGTTGTGGGGACAGAATTGGGTCCGTCAGTTTAAACTTTTGTGTGAAGGCCTTCTGCATGTTGGTGTCCTGCCCCAGCAAGGAAGCAATGCTGTGAAAATTGGGAATGGGCTACCTGGGCTCCTGGACTGCGTGTGGCTCCTCTGGGTGGCCCTCAGGGCCCCTTCTGACCACGATGGCCAAAAGTTTAACAGGGGGACCCAGAGCGGTTCTATCATTGTAGAAGCAAACGTGGCGAAGCAAAAGGCGGCTCCCGAGGCCGCACGTGTTCAGATAAATCAATTCAGCTGAGAGCTCTAAAGCTGAGAGAGAGTCTGCTGGTGACGTGGAAACAGAAACAGAGGATTGGAGGCTTTCGGGCCGGGATTCTGGCTGGGGCTTTTGGGACGTGGAGTCTAGCGCTCCCAAAGAGCACCAGGTTGAGCGAGGCTGCCCTAACAGCATCTATTTCTTTAGCAAGCAAGATTATCTCCGTCCGACTGTCCGTAAATGGCAGGCATGCGGGCAGGCAGGCAGGCAGGCAGGCAGGCATATGTCGGTATGGGCAGACAGCCCCCAGTTGCAGTTAATTGACCATCACTATTGGCGGTTCCGATGATGCTGGGCGGCTGAAGCCGGACGTGCTGAAGGCCGGCGCTGTCTGCAGAAACCGTTGCTGCAGCGCTCCCAGGAGCACTGTCTTGCTCTGAGGCGACCAAGGCGGTGGCTTGCTCAGGGAAATCAGCCAGGTCGACCCCAGCCGGCCATTCCTTGACGTGCATGGTCCCACGCGTGCCCAGCCACCGAAACTGAAGCGCTGGAGCCCGGCTCAAAAAATTAAGAAGCTGAAACAGGAGGACCGCCCGAACTCCTGCAAGCAGCCACCAAGCCTTGGGCTTGCCGCTAAAATAAAGGGCGATGGCCAAAACGTGGGAAAGGCATAAAACACCGGAGGCGAAACGAAACGGCCGGTAAATTAAGTAAAGATGTTTTCCCTGCTGGCTCTTGCAGTGCCCTTTTCGGAGGCTGCAACACCGACGATGCTCCTGCTGTCCTTCCAGACCACATCGTTCTTTGCAGATGGCGGGGCGGGGGGGTCTCCTTTGGTCTCCTTCGCTCTTCTGGTTTGAACTGCTCTGTTTGTTTCAAAGGCAGGAAACCCCCGGTGTTCACCCCTTTGACCTGATTCCAGGGGGGGGCAGGGAGGAGCTGAAGAGTTGGAGACTTGTTAAAGAGGCTTATTAAAGAGTTAAAACTTGGTCCGTCCTTAATGAGTTGCAGGTACTTTGTCCAGCTGTAAAAATATGTGACCGAGTCGTGTTCCCCAAGATGTTTTCTGTGACTTCAGAAACGCCTTCGGTAGCGGAGGGAAATGTCCTTCTCTGGGTGGTGTTATGTCCACCTCCAACACTTTTTTTACCTTTCCTGAGCCACCCCTCTCCTCCTCCTCTCCTTCTCCTTCTCTTCCTCCTCTTCCTCTTCCTCTTCCTCCCCGTCTCTTTCTCTTTTTCCTTCTCTTTGTCTTCCTCCCTTTCTTCCTCTCCGTCCTTTCCTCCTCCTCCTTCTCTCCCTCCTCTTCCTCTTTGTCTCCTCCTCCTCCTCCTCCTCCTCTTCCTCCTCCTCCTCCTCTTCCTCCACCACCACCTCCTCCTCCTCCTCCTCCTTGATGCTTTTCTTGCTGGTTTTAAGTTACAATTTGCTGCCCAGAATTGTGCATGGAGTGGGTGCCCATGCAAATCAAATAAGAAAGAGAAATAAAAATAATTTCTGCCCTGTATGATCCCTGAAAGCCTCCAAGGACAGAAAAGGCATTCCAGTGACCCAGAAAATGGCGCCTTCCTTAGGGCCTCAAAAGCCCCGGCTCTTAGCCCCACCGACGGGCAGCAAGCCAGCCTTGGCCCAGGAACGGAGAACTGCTCGGCCTCGGTGAAATAGCTTCTCCCAGGGGCGAAGTCGCTCCCCAAACCCTGGGAGCCCACGGACTGTGGGGGAGATGCGCCTGGGTCCCCGGGGAACGGAAGCCCCCGTTGCTCCTCCCTCCTCCGGGCGCTCTCGGGGCCCTCCTCCGCAGCCGAGGGAGCCCGTTTCCTGCCCGGCGCTGACCGCTGCCTGCCTTCCTTCCTTCCTAGATTACCGCACGGGGCCCTGCTTCAGCCAGGTGAGCAAGCAGATGTGCCAGGGGCAGCTCAGCGGCATCGTCTGCACCAAGACCATGTGCTGCGCCACCATCGGCCGCGCCTGGGGCCACCCCTGCGAGATGTGTCCGGCCCAGCCCCACCCCTGCCGCCGGGGCTTCATCCCCAACATCCGAACCGGAGCCTGCCAAGGTCTGTGGCGGGGGGCAGGGGGAGCCAGCCCGGTTTTCCAGGCAGGTCCGCAGGGCCTGGTCAAAAGAGTCGAGATGGCGGCCACGATGGTGCATCACGCATAAAAACCAGGCAGGGTTTCGATCACTGTCATGGCTACCGTCTTGACTTTTTTGACCATACCCTACGGGCCCCTCTGGAAGGTGGGGGACTTTGGCAGCTGAGAGTGGTGGGAAAGTGTCGGTCTCTGGAGCGAAAAGAGATTGAGGTGTTCGAAGAAGCCACTGTTTTCTGCTCAGAAAAGGAGGACCTTGAAACCTGCCTTGAGCAATGTATGTTTCCTGTTCAGTTCACACCCAGAGGATGAATTACGGCCTGAGGAAGGCTTACCAACCAGGATACACAGATGCCTACCTAGCTTCAAACCTGCCTTAGACAATGTCAGATCATCTTGTTAGCTCCAATAAGAGTTTCTTGATTGTGTTCCTGTAACCAGGCCTTGCTGGATAAACCATGGCCGGCTAGTAATACAATCACATAAAGCTGCAAACGACAGGTAGTCCTCACTTAACAATCATACGTTTAGTGACTGTTCAAAGTTACAGTGGTGCTGAACAAAGGGACTTACAACCGGTCCTCACACTTATAACTGTCGCAGCACCCCCACGGTCATGTGATTGCGATCCGGGCGCTTGGCAACCAGCACGCACTTATGACAGTTGCAGCATCCCGGGGTCACATGATCGCCATTTGCAAACTTCCCGGCCAGCAAAATCAACGGGGAACTGCGTGATTTGCTTAACGGACGTGTGATTCGCTTAATGACCACTGCAGAACAGGTCGTAAAATCAGGTGCGACTCACTTAACAACTGCCCCACTTAACAATGAATTTTCAGGTCCCTATTGTGGTCGTTAAGCAAGGACTACCTGTATGCTTCACAGTCCATCTTTGTTATGCTCCTGCAGCACCTAAGCCATAACATATCACGTGGCAAGTTGGCCATGCGTCTCCCGCCACTTCGGCCAGATTAAGCAGGACACAACGACTTCTTCCAAAGTTTGAATGGAAGCAGGAAACGCCCCAGCCTAGCGTCCTAAGGAAGAGGTCCCAGGGCAGAACAGACCCCAGGGTTTTCCGGGGTGGGGCCAGACCTACTCATCTTTCAGGTGGATCCAGTCAGGCTTTGACAGGGAGGGCAAAAGGCAGTGGGATGGGCCCGTGTCCCATGGACTGAATTGGTTGCCTTCAAGAGGCATAGTTTCAATTGGCCCCTTAATTAAGTGGCAAAGTTGGGAGATAATATTTCAATTAGCACGTGGTCTTACTATCACCCTCCCGCATTGATGCCTCCAGTGGGGGGGAGTGGGGAATGGTGAAACATGTGTCGCAATCTTATAATGCAAATTATTCAACTTAACACCAGTGTTTCTCAACCTTGGCCACTTTAAGATGGGTGGACTTCAACTCCCAGAATTCCACAGCCAGCATGGCTGGCTGTGGAATTCTGGGAGTTGAAGTCCACTCATCTTAAAGTGGCCAAGGTTGAGAAACACTGACTTGCACACTTGCATCAGGCGTGGGGACATGGAACCGGAAGGCTGGAGTTTGCATGGTGCCATCCCTATGCCCATTTCGTCGTTCTCACACGCTTTGCACCAGAGGCCTGTGCTTTCGCTCCAGAAGCTCTTGCGCTCTCGAGAAGGAAACGCCGAGGCCGTGGTGTCGGCGTTCATGGGGAATGAGCTTAAGGGGTCATGACATCATCCTGCACTGACCTCACTGGGCGAGATGGCATCACGGTGCATGAGATGTCGTCCTGCAGCTGGTGTCACGGCACACGTGACGTCATTGCGGCTTACAGCAGACCTGTGGCTGTGGAAGCAGAAGCTAAGAGACTGGTGCGAACCATGGTTGCTCAGACCATGGTTGCTCCGGCAGTCTTTGGGCTTCACCAGAAACCGCTGCAGGCCTCCAAACGCTTCCATACAAGCTGCTCCTCGGGGAGACCGGAGGGGGTCTCTCAAGTGGGGCGATGGCCACCCCACCCATGGAACTTGGTTCCTGAATTGAGGAACCTGGGGGCTGTGCGGGAGATCGGACCCTAAACTAACCCGGCCGGTTGGGCTCCCCTGCCCTTGGAATGGCCCCGAGGGCCCTTTTCTTCTCTCTCCCGGGGAGGTGGGCTCACTGGGTGCTGGTGGTCCTCGTCTCTCCCTGCAGATGTGGACGAGTGCCAAGCCATCCCCGGCCTGTGCCAAGGGGGGAACTGCCTCAACACCGTCGGCTCCTACGAGTGCAAGTGCCCGGCGGGTCACAAGCAGAGCGAGACGAACCACAAGTGTGAAGGTGAGGAGACCCAGAAGGGCTCAGGGGAGAAGCAGAGAGGGGGGTGGACGAGGGAAGGGGGGCCCTTTGCCGGTGGTCGAAAAGGAAACTGAGGTGCCCTGGGGTTGCAGAGACGCCATAGATCTGAAGAAGGCTGGAAGCGACTGGAGAGGGTAAGAAACTCTGCACATGCTCAGCGTGGCTGGGCCACAGCCGTGTTTGGATGCAAAGTAAAAGGGGATTCTCCCTGGAGGGCATTTTGCACATGTTCAGAGACACAGAGGCTGATGCGGCATAGCAGTAACCTTAGTTTTGGGGGACGGCTCTTCCCCCCCTCCTTCTACACATCCCAAAAACACCCAGAAGGATGCCCCTGTCATGGCATTTTGCCAGGGTGGGGACTCATCCCGGCAGCCCTGAGACAGGCAAGCCCCACTGAGGATGCTGCTCAGGGAGGTCATCTCGGGGGTGTTGCGACATCCCTAAGATGACATCACTCAGTCCTGTCTCTGCAGGAGGAGGGCGGCCCTCCCGTTCCGATTCCAAAGCCCCCTGGTCTTTCGGCACGGAAGCCGGATTCCCACCACTCGTTCGGCCCCCCTTTTACTAACGTGCACGAGGAGAGGAGGAACCCCAGAGGGTTTGCGCTGGGCCCAGGACCCTCTTGGCTCTGACCTCCGGAAAGGATGCTTTTCAGCAGAGTTTGTTTAAGGGAGATTTCACGTGCCGGCAGAAAGAGAGCGGAGAGGACACGGGATTTCCAAAGCCCCTTTCGTTCTCCACAACATCATCGCAGCAGCCCCCTTAGCACCGACTCGTCAGAGAGGCAGAAAGCAGGTGGGAGAAAAGTGATAAAACAGGTAGAGCGGGAAGTCCAAATATTCAAAGCTGGCAGCCTGCAATCGCCCCTAATGGAGATGCTCCTCCCCAGAGTCCCACTGCTCGGCCATTCTAGCGTGATTTGATGAGCCGTAAAGAGCTGAAGCAGGTCCTTTTGGTGCCAGCCCCATTTTTCTTTTCCAGAAAAATATCCTGGTTAGGCTGATTTAAAAAAAAAGAAAAAAGTACAACTTCTGAGCCTGCAGGTTTTCTTCCTTCCAGGAGAGTTTGCAGGAGGGGGTCAAAAAGTCCAAGTTGCGTGATTGCTGCATGTAAAAACCAGACGGCTTCGGCTGAGTGGCCGTGGCCGACATCTTGGCCCTTTTGACCGCCCCCCAGCCGACGCCCCTGCTTTCCTGATGTTTTGCTGTCTCCGAGGCGCATGGAAGGAGCAGATCGGTGGCAATTGAAGCCTGCTGGGGAAGGGCCGGCGGTGTGGTTTTGGGCTTGGTGACGTCAGTCCTTCAGAAGTTGTCCTTGCCCTGCTCGGTCGGGCCCCCAGGCCTGCATTGTTGTAAACTCAGAAACGTTTCTGAGCTTGTTCCAGCTCTGAAGAAACCAGAACGGCCTCCAAAGTCAAAGTTTCTCGCTCAATTCTGTCATTGTGAAATGCCCAGACTTGCGGGCTGGCTTTTAATTCTCAACAGAGCTCTGGAACGAGGCTGGGAGCCAGAAAAACGGGCCTTTCGGCATGCACTGAGTATGAAGCTGGAAAGGAAAAAAAGATGATGGGAAGCATTGCAGGCCGAACAGATTGGAAAAGCCAATGCCCAGAGGACGGGACCTTTCCTATCCTCCCAGGGCGCTTGAGAGAGAGGAGTCTTCCCAAAGGACACGAGTCTTCTTAGCTCACTGTCAGCCGCTTACAGTTTTGGGAAGTGGAGCAGCACAGAGACTGGAGTAGACACCTGAGCAAATGAGAAGAGCCCCCAGGCTGGATCGGGCCCCGGGCCCCCCTTTCCAGCAGCCAGATTAGCTTGGGGCCGCCGGGGATCTCTCCAGCCCTGTTTTGGAACCCTCCGCAGTGGCTGCTTATGTGCTTGGTAGAAAAGGGTTTCCTTCCGGGGGCCCTGAATCTGCTTGCGCATCATTTCCGTGACCTTGAGGTCTGGCACTGAGAGAGGGCAGAGAAGACCCCGTCTGCCTCCACCTTCTCTCGGCCACGCGGGAGTCTGTGACTTTGACTGGGGCTGCCTTAGCCTCCCATCATCGCAAGCAGAAGAGCCCGCAGCTGCAGCTTTCCTTGGAGGAAGGGCCTTCCGGGCCCCTTAGTGGCCCCTTGCGCTTATTCCAGCCCTTCGGACCCTCCGAGCCCAGCCCCACCATCGAGTTGTCTCAGGGCACAGTTCAATCTCCATCCCCTTCCTAAAATTCCAAGCGTGGCAGAGGTCTTTTCGGCAGCAGCCGCACAGGGAGCTCCTTCTCATTCTCTGGGAGCCCCCAGGTAGCCCGCCAGCCTCGTCCCTCCCCAGGATGAGGATCTGCACCGGTCTGCTCGGCAGCAGTCTAACAAGAAGAGGGTCTTGAGGTGGCACCAGGAAAGCCAGAACTTGCTATGTGGACACCCAACCCTAAAGAGTCCCCCAGGGAAACGGAGAACGATGGGGCGAAACGGGGGGCGTGGGGTCTGGCAGAGAAGGGCCACAGCTGGCTGGAATCCTGATCACGTTGCAAGATTGTGCCGCAGTTGCTGTTCAGGCCTCTGACTTATCAGGTGGCAAACGATGGTTAGCTGGTGCTGCGCCACACTTCTCGGCAGTTCCCACCGGGCGATAGAAAGAGGGTGCTGGTTGCCACTGACTATCCCACAGGCTCTTACATTCTTATGGGGGGGAGATCATCAGTGACTATTAGCTGTGGTCATTAAATGGAGCTCCATGTTCAAGAGCAGTCTAGCTCTCAGCGCCATGCAGCCCAGCTAATTCTCGCTGGAAATTTGCCGCCCTCTTTCCTCGCGGCTGTTTCTGAGACTCGGCTCCTCGAGGTGAATTGTCCACCCGGGGCAGGTCCTCCACTGTCACTTGGCTCCAGTGGTAGGCATCCTCGTGCGCAGCCCACTGACAGCAAAATCCTCTTCCCCAGACACGGACGAGTGCAGCAGCATCCCCGGCGCTTGCAACGGTGGGGAGTGTACGAACACGGTGGGGAGCTACGTCTGTGCCTGCCCGCGAGGCTTCATGACCAGCCCAGATGGATCCCGCTGTGTGGGTAAGAGGGAGACGAATGCTGCCTGCGCCCCACTTTGCCAAGTGGCAAGGAGTTCCAAGGGCGCAGGAAGATCATTTTATGAATGTGATGGTTGGGTGGTGGGAGCCGGCTGGGTGCGGTGGACAGAAGGTTTCTGCGCAGTTACAACATGGGCACCAACTGTGCCTGTTCCTGGATCTGGAGGCACTGCGCCCAGTCACTTATGCCTTGGTCATTTCCTGAGTGGATTACTGCAATGTGATCTCCATGGGGCTGCCCTGGAAAAACATCTGGAAGCTTCAGCTGACCCAGAATGTGGTGGTGCAGGCAGTTGGGTGTCCATCTCAGTATACCCACACAGGTAGTCCTCAGTTAATGACTGCCCTGTTTAGTGACCTTTTGAACTTATGACAGCACTGAAAAAGTAGTTTTACGACCAATCCTCAAACTTACAACAGTTGCAGGGTCCTGCGGTCATGTGTCACAGCTGGCTTCTGGCAAGCAAAATCAATGGAGAACTGCGTGATTCGCTTAACGACCGCTGCAAAAAAGATTCTAAAATTGGGTCCAGTTTTGTGATGATTCGCTTGATGACTGCATCACTTAGCAACCTAAATTCCGGTCCCAGTGCTTTTTCTCTGTAGAAGCATCATGTCCTGCTTTTTGCAAGCTGAGGTGCTCCTAAAAATGCAGAAGAAGCCCGCCTTGCGGGGGGGCAGCATCAGTTAGTCTTCTGCAAATGAAGCTCCCGCTCTCCTCTTTGGTATTCTAGGGGGAAATATGGAATGCAGGCTTTGCTAAATGCTTTATCTCTCCCCCCACCCCTCCGTCCTAACCAGAAATTCCTTTTCTAATGACTTCCTCACTTTCCTTGTAATTCTTCTCGCCAGGCTGCCGGGAACCCACCCCCCTTTCCTTGCAGCTGTTCCAAAGCCCCTCAGTTCATAAGCCACCCTAAACCGGTGCCTTCCCCGCCCTGATCCCAAACTGCCCCCCCCCCTCGATCAGGCAGAGGTGAACAAAGCCTCCCAGCTGAGACAGACCGATGCATTTCGTTTGTTGAGAGGCACAAGCCAACATCTGTCGAAGTTCAAGTCTTCGCAGGCCGGTTAGAAAAATAAATGAAACGCCCCAGACGTTTCCGTGCTGGGAATGAGAAAGCACCTGGGCGAACTTCTTTAATTTACAGGGAGGGTGAAGGACAGACACTCTGGGGCCCTCCAGCCCAGGCCACTTGAGCAAGAAAGCCCAACGACGCTTATAGAATTTGGGGGGGGGGGGGGAGAAGGGATCTCGAGGGTCATCTAGTCCAAGCCCCTGCAACATGCAGGAAAACCAATTAAACCGTCCAGGAGAGGCAGCTGTCCAGCCTCCGGTTAAAAACCTCCACCGATAGGAGGATTTGAATGCTGGGGAGGGCTCTTTGGAATTCGAACATTTGCCGTCAGACAATCTCCCCCTAAATCGGTCCAGTTCCATTTTAAAGCCACCAAAATCGGCCACAGAGGGCTCTCCATGGCCAGCCGCGATTGCCACAAGGACCACTCCCAACTCTTCGGCTCTTGGTGCCCAGGACTAAATGTAGTCCGAGGGAAAGTGCAGGTCTTCCTTGCACTGCCTCCCCCAGAAAATTCCTCCAGGCAGGGAAAACGGGTGCAGGAGATGCTCGGCTTCCCCTCGATTTGAGAGCCTACCCCAGGCCTCCTTTACGAAGGTTTTTATCAAAGATTTTAATTACAGTGATAAAAGCAAATTCAAATTAAACTCAGAGAAAGAAAGAATAAAAAGTGCAAAGAAATGAAAAAGAAAAAGAAGAAAGAGAAAGAGAAAAGAAATATATAAAGAAGTGACTTCCGATCTTCATCACAAGTATAAACAAACTTAATAACTCTTCACCCTCTGTAAGGTTACAAATATCTCTTCTTCTCATAATCCATCCCTTATCTATATGCAAATCCATAAATCATCGACTTTTCAGTCCTGGTGTCAGCAAAAAGTCCATAAAGGGTTACCAGAGCCTTATAGAAACGTGTCTTATTTTAACCTTGGTCAAACAAACCAACTTTATATTCCTTCCTTTTACTGCTGACGATCTTGATCTTTAATTCATTCAGATGTTGTCGTAGGAGTTGGTCTCTCTTCCGTTTTTCTTTTTCGCATCTCCAAGGCTTCTTTGCGGCTTTAGCAAACCCCTTTCGTAAATCCAGTAAAAAGTCATTATCCAGGTCATTTAATTTAATTTATTTATTTATTTGTTGGATTTCTCCCCCGTCCATCTCCCCCACAATAGGGGACTCTGGGCGACTTACAAAAAACATTAAAACTATAAATATATATAAAATACATAATACATCTAGAATTAAGAACAATACTAAAAAAGGAAAATCCAAGAAGATGGAAAATCGGACCGGGGACAGCCAGCCACTATGGGACCATTGTCTTGGCTTAGCATTTGTGTTTCCACTTTAACGGCCTTCTCTGTTTTATCATCCACACTTTACCTGGTGACGTCCCCTAATCGGCAGCCCTTTGCCAGGGAGAGGTGGTGGGGGCAAAGATGATGGTTCTTTTCAGAAGATCATCCTGCAACGGGGGCCAGGGAAGCTTTGCCTCCAGCCCCAAATCCTGGGATGTATTAAATGGGGCTCGTTCCACTCCTAATCTGGTTTCTATCCCCCTGAATGGGAACAGGAGCGCTTGGGCACCAGGCATGTAAACGAGAGAGCGTGAGAGAGAAACAATTTCTCCTTTAAATGGGAATGAAGAACTAGCACCGCTAATAGAAAAGCCCTGCACGCATGTTGGAATGGTTGGGGGGCCAGTTGGGGGCGAACATTGGCCACAAGTGAGAGGGCAGGAACTCTTGTTTGCAAAGAGAAGGTTCCCGGGTTCAGGCCTCAGCAGGGAGGCTGAGAAGGGCCAGAGGCCAAAACCGAGAAAAGGTGCCAGGCAGCAGGAGTAGCGCTCCACGGAGAAGCAGCCGGAGTCAGTTCGGCTTCCTCCGTTTTATGTATGGAGCTCTGCCCGTTCGTTCAGGGTCTCAGCAACAGCAGCCCCCTGCCAGCCTCATCTGGCCTTAGAAGTCGAGCGGGGGGCGGTTGTAGTGCTTGGATAGGAGACCACTTGGAAATCCCAGACGGGAAGTTGAAGAAAGCCTCCCAGAAGAAGACGAGAGCAAACCCGAGTGGGTCTCGATTCAGGGTGACTGTTTACTTGGGGAATGCAGAGAGATGATGTTGATAGCACTAAGCAGGGTCTGGCCTGATCCGTCCTTGGATGGGAGACCACCAGAAAGCCCCAGGTTATGGAGTAGGCTGGGAGGTGAAAAACTGTAGGCCAGAAGAAGGCGAAAGTGGACCACTTCTGTGCGATGGCTGAGAAAGCTCCGCGCGTCCGTCCAATCCCCAGAAATCCGCTTGAAGGGGCCTCATATCGTCATTAGCCGCCTTATTTGTGCATTGGCTCAAGTGATGTATGTGGCCTGCCCACCCGACAGCAGTGGCTGTGACTGCCGTGGGTATTATTTCTAGCCACGAGGATCGGAGACTTTGGAGAATGAATTAGAGCTCCACAGCCAAGGGTGTCTCTGGGTATGGTTTAAAAAAAAAAAGGCTCCTTTTTTGCACGTAAAAAGCAGGCAGGGCTTTGATTGGGGCTGCCATCTTGACTTTTTCGACCACGCCCTGCAGACGCCCCAGGCAGCGGTGTTTCTTCGCCTCGCGTCTCCCGGGTGGGGAGACCCCGCAGATCCCCCGCCGGTCCCAAGGGAAGCTGCTGCCATTTCTAAAGGGGTTTAACAGCTCCGTGGATAGAGGTGCTGCCCGGCCCAGTGCGCGAGGGTGCCCTCAGTGTCCCATGGGCCCCCCAAACCTTATCAGAGAGCCCCACATTTCGGCCCATCCCCTGCATGACATTATCCAGACCCTGAATCCTGGTCCAGTGCAAGCCAAACACGAGCTAGACCCCCCTTCCCTGCTGTGGACCGCTCCAGATGTTCTAGAACCGGCTGGGGAATTCTGGGTAATCCGGACACCTCTGGAGGGCACCCGGTTGGGGCCAGCTGGGATCTCTGCCTTCCCCTTTCTCTCTCTCTCTCTCTCTCTGTCTCTCTTTGTCTGAGCAAAGAAGGAGGAGAGGAAGAGCGATTATGTGGGGCGGGGCGGGGTGGGGGGGATTGTATGAGGCATCTGGACCCTGAAGGCCTTTCCAGGCTGCCAAACATTTAGCAAATGCCGGGCAGATTTAATTAGGCAAGCCAGCTTTTAAAAATAACTCGAGTCTCCCCGAGGAGGTCTTTGCGTGGCTGACTGGGCTACGTCATGCGGCAGGCCGGTTCCCTGGAGCGAACATGTGCCGTCAATGTGCTGTCACTCGCTGGGATGGACAATATTTTTTCTGGCGAGGCGCCCCGGTGGGTCTTCGAGTTACGTTCCGCTCCTGAAAGGGGCTTTTGTTCCCCAGGATAGCTGAGCACCCAGGAGACCCCTGAGCATCCTTCAGCTTTGGCGACTAAGATACCTCTGTTGCCGTGATGCTCAGGATTAGCCGGAGCCCTGATAGGAACAGTTCAAAACGTTGCATTTTTCCTAGAGGAGCGGAGTCTTTCCAGACAGGCCCAGCGTGATTTTCGTCCACCGCATGCAGGAAATTGTATAGACGAACTATCTAAAAATGGAGAAACAGCTGCTTGGCGCCTCCTGTTTCTTAAGCGGTGCTGATGCTTTGGGAGTCTTCCGCGTGTTTCTGTTTGGAAAACCAAACCAAACCCAAATTCTGTTTCTAAAGGAGTCCGCTGTGTCATTTACTGCAGCTTTTCCGCTGCTGCGTGATAGTAAGCAAAGTCTTGACCTCTCCCGGTCGCTCGTGGGACAATGGAGTCGGTTGCGTGTGAGATTTGCCGAGGTTTTCAGAAGTGCTGTTGAACCAGAGCAATCGGTGGTGTCCTGGCCAGTGAGAATTCAGGGCAGCAGAACCACAGAGTTGTAGCTGGATAGGCTCGCGGTCGGCAGAAGACGGGGGGAATTTGCTTCTCCGAAGCTGCTGTTCGCTTGTGGGAGGCGGGTGGAGGGAGAGTCCTTTGTGGTACTGGGTGCCAGAGGCGCACGACGGGGCAAGGTGCCAGTGAAAGTGACGCTACTGGTGGCCGGACGTGTCTGCCGGCGGAGTGCAGAGTTTTCTGGACGGAGCATCTTCGCTAAGCCCCACAGAGACGGCTGCACCAGAACAAAAACAACGTTCGATTTCATTCGGTTCGCAGTCAAGCTGCATTCAAACGACCCCGAGTTCCAGCGATACATTTCCAAATGTTTCTCTTCTGTCGGTTTTGGTTTCTTTGGTTCTGCAACCAAAGGAGGTGTATAAATAAGCCCCCGAATGCTGGTAGGCTGTAGGCTTGGTCAAGAGCTGTGTTTCTTACACTTTTTGCTCTCAGGACCCCTTTCCGCTTTTCAAAATAGCGAAGACCCAAAAGAGCTTTTGTTTGTTCGGGTTATATTTTTCGATATTTACTGTGCATATTAAAAATTAAAACTGACACATTCGCTGCCTAGCACTACCACTTCTCATGACTGTTTGATGGGATTGTAATATCATATTATCTTTCAACATAGGCAAATAATTTTGATTTCATGAACCCCTGAGAGGGTCTTGGGGGGCCCTCAGAATTCCTAGGGCCACACTTTGAGAAACACCAGTCTAGAGAATTTCCTTGCTGTCTCTACAGCCTTCAAGTGTGCCTACGGATGCTCTCTCTGAGCCCCCCAAGACTTTCTGCGTGGAAAGCAACTTACCCCAACCTGGTGCCCCCTCCAAATAGGTGGAGCAACTCCCAGAATTCCCCAGCCAACATGGCTGCTGCTGAGAATGCTGGGAGTTGAAGCATAGATCTGGAGGATGCCCAGGCTGGGGAAGGCTAGGCCAAAGTCTTCTGGGGAGGGGGCGCAGGTCTGGCCCACAGCCTCCCCAAGATGCCCACGTCCCACACCTGCTGCCACGCCAGGGGTTGAGCCACAGATGTGTCATCAAGACCCAGCTCTGCCAGACCTTCAGAGGAGCAGAGCTTTGATTGCACAGCTGTGGCCGCCTCTGGGCTTTGGGACCCTCCTTGCAGGAGTCGCTGCGTTCATGGCATTGAGATGAGGCGGCCAATAACCTCTCTCTCCATTTCCTGAAAGAGAGCCATTCGAGAGTGGCCCAGCTCTTGCCCCGACTGTAAACGACCCCTCGCCTTATCGTCAGAAAGACCTTCCGAATTGCCTGCCCCGTTCTCTACCATTCTGTATTCCGCCATTCATAAAAAAACAGGAGATGGACATTTTGGCCCACCACACATCCCTCTGCCGTGGCCTGCTGCCAAAATCAGGTGGTTGAACCCAAAGCCGCCCCCTGCAGGCTCCGCCTCCCTCCATCACAACGGGAGAGGGGCTGCGGTCTCCTGCGTGCAATTCCTGCCTGAGCGAACTCCCCAACTGCAGGCTGTCTGGGTGGTGTTGGGCTCCATTTCCCATCTTCCCCAGCCAGCACGGTGAATGCAAGGGTTGTCCTCCAGCAATGCTGAGTGGGGGGACCATCATCTCCCCCAGACACGCCTCCCAGGCCATTTCTCGGCTCACCTCTGTCCTCCTCCTGGCCACAGACCAGCGAATCGGCACCTGTTTCTCGGCTCTCATCGGTGGACGGTGCGCGGGGGAGCTTCCCGGCCACTACACCAAGATGCAGTGCTGCTGTGACTCCGGGCGCTGCTGGGCCGTTGGGCAAACACCGGAGATGTGCCCTGTCAGGGGATCAGGTGAGCAAACCGCCAAAGACCTCGCAACTCTTCTGGGGACTCAGGGCACCGTCGCGCTCCAGGAGAGGCCGAAAGAAGGAAAAAGGATTCATTACGCAGCACGAAGGCTGCACAGCTGCTGCAGTTATTCCACTGGGATCAGGTACTTAGAGCTTCTCTTCTCAAAGCCGCCGTGTCTTTTGCAAGGCCGGTGCAGCTGTTTCAAAAGGGGTCCTTGGCTTTCTTGGCACGCGTACAGTGGCATGGCTCCTTGGCTTTGCGGGCAGTCCCAGCAGGACATGTCGGCAGCTGCGTGTGTAAGGGCAGACAAGCGGGGACAGCTTTGGAAGCAGCCTAGTCCAACCTGTAAAGGATGCGGCTGCTTCAGTGTTTTGAAGATACAGTAAGTTCTTGATTCACACTAATAACTTTTGAGATCTTTCAAAGGCTTTACCCAAACCTGTTAGTTGTCTTGAGCTGCTGTTGACTGCTGCTGCTGCTGCTGCTGCTGCTGCTGCTCCTCCTCCTCCTCCTTCTCCTTCTCCTTCTCCTTCTCCTTCTCCTTCTCCTTCTCCTTCTCCTTCTCCCCCTCCTTCTCCCCCTCCTTCTCCTTCTCCTTCTCCTTCTCCTTCTCCTTCTCCTTCTCCTTCTCCTTCTCCTTCTCCTTCTCCTTCTCCTTCTCCTTCTCCTTCCTAGATTGCCAGTTGTCAGCAAAAGAGCTGATGTCTCTAATGCAGTGTTTATCCACCTCGGCAGCTTTCAGATGGGTGGACTTCAGCTCCCAGAATTCCCCAGCCAGCCATGCTGAAGTCCACCCATCTGAAAGCTGCCGAGGTGGAGAACCACTGCTCTAATGCCTGCAATCTTCAGTTCCAAAGAGACACAAAGTCCCACCAAAGCAAAGGAGCCATGCCAGTGTACGCACACAAAGATAGCCAAAACACGGCTACATTAATGCTTCGAAGAGAGAAGCTCTAAGCATCTGAGTTACAGAGTTGCAACCTAGATTTGCAAGGTTCCTGTGGTTGACACAAATTCTGTTTTTTAATCTACAGCCAGGAATCTGAGAAAGTCTTGTTTTACAGTACCGCTGGTCGCAGATTGCAAGCAGTGAAATAAAAATCTTGCCGTCTTGCAGTTTCTTGTGATGGAACTGACCCCACGCTGGGTTCGGTTTGTAATGCAAAGAGTCAAGCCCTGCACCTTAGAGATATAGCTTCTGAGGACTTGTCAGCCTTGATCTGGAGTGAAAAATGAGTCCCGATCCAGAAATAAAACGATGTATGTTCTCAGCGGGCTAGCTTTAGTGCACCAGCAATGGATTTTAGATAAATCTGAAATAGACCTGTTTTCATTTTCTTTTTTCTTTCTTTTTTCTTTCTTTTTCCTTTTTCCTTTTTCCTTTTTCCTTTTTCTTTTTTCTTTTTCCTTTTTCTTTTCTTTTCTTGGGTCTTCCGCGGCTGTTTTAAGTGGGTCTTGAATGTCCACTTATATCACCCGCAGCCAGCATTTGACCAGGGTGGATTATGGGGGTTTATGGACTATGGGAACTGTAGTGCATCTGGAGGGCGATGGGGGGAGCCATACTGAGGATTGCAGAGGTTTTTCCAAGCTCACCCCTGTGGGTGATGGATTCGAAAGGAGTGTCTCTGGGCTCAGTGTGCAGGAGTACAAGCTATGTCCCTCTCCCCTTAGTGTGTTTGTGAGACAGATGGAAATGCTGGTGGGTTGTGAGTTGGTTTTATTATTATTTTGGTTTTTTTCTTTCTTTAAACCACTTGAATCAATCGGCACCCATTTGGGAGGTGAGTGTCATCATCACAGTCATCTTTCCCATATTTCGATGTTCCTTCCACATTGATGTTCTCTGCTTAAAGTAGATTTTTATCACTCAGCTTTGTATGGCTTGGCAAATTGTGTTCACATTTCCATCTCTCCTCAAATACACATTTTTATCACCACTGATGTTCCACCCACCGTCTCCCTTATCCCATCCCTCCCTCCTTCTCTATTCTCACCGTCCAGGAAAACTGGCAGACTGGTTGGGAGACCTTTTCAGCTCCGATCCCGGAGGCGTCCGCACGATCCGATGCCCAAATGACAAAGCGAGCCCCGTGACGACGCACGGTTTGGTCGTTTCGATGAAAGCATTGGATTCTGCAGACGTCTCCGTTCTCTGCTCGAGGCGATTCTCTTCGGTTTCGTTTTTTCGCTCCCAAAAAGCATAAATTGCTCCAGTCATGCTGTCATTGGGAGAAAAAAAACAGAGAGAGAGAGAAATGTAGGAAGCATCATGAAATGGGCAAGACGGTTTCCAGACGGTATCACTTGCACCAAGAGCAGTTCTGCGGGAACCGCTATGTTTGCGCGCACAAGGTCCCATGTTGCCTGATTCATCCACCTGCGTTTCAGCCAGGAATAAGTTTATCCAGCATTTAGTTCCATTTGTACCCTCTCCTCTAAATCAGTGTTTCTCATCCTTAGCAACTTTAAGATGTGTGGATTCCCCAGCCAGCATGCTTTAAGATGGGTGGACTTCAACTCCCAGAATTCCCCAGCCAGCATGGGGGAATCAACAAAACAACTGGAAAAATCGATGGTGATCCACCTTCATTTCTTTCAGATGAATACCGCTGGCTGTGCATCGAGGGTCTCCCTGTCGTTCCTGGCTTCCCTGGAACCTTTCCCGGCCTCCCCAGCTTTGGTCCCAATGGAGCTGGGCCGGGGATGAGCGGTCCTGGGGGCTTTGGGCCCAACGGAGCCAATGGACAAGGAGGCATCCCCGGATTGCCAGGGACGGGCCCCGGGAGCTCGAGCATTGGTGAGAGATGGTGCCTGGGTCAGGGAGCAGAAGCAGAGCATTGGGGGATTGAAGAGGGTCTCAGGGCCAGGGAGGGACAAGCTGAGGTCTTGGGGCTGATGTGCAACTCCTCAAGGTCACATCCAAGTTGGCGCTTCTGGCCCAGGCCTCGCAAAGGGAGGCTTCCTCTCAGGGTCCTGGGTGCCCAAATGCCATCCGGCTGAATCATCCTCAATGCCCTCCCAATTTGGAACCCTAACCAAGCTCACTGGATGAACAGGGTCCAAAGGAGGAGGCCAGTTGGGGGGTCAGGAGGGGAGCCGAAGCCAAAGGCCATGGTTCTTCATGGGGGTGCAAAAAGCTGAACTTGATTTTTGGGGACGCCTTTCCCACAGATGCCCTGGGAGGTTTCTGTAGCAAGGAATCCTTCACCAAGAGAGTCATGGAGCCCTTCACAGATGGGGGTCCTTCCAGCAACTCTGCCGTGTTCAGGTTGATCCCCAAACCCCCAAACACAGTTGGCCCCAGTCTGTCAGCAGGTCACTTCCAAGCAGGCCTTCCCAAGCAGCCCTCCGCTTCTCCGTCTTCTGAGACTGACCCCCCGACGATGGTGCATCTGGGGGACCGGACGGTGGAGGCGCCTGGCTCAGTTTGGGGGAGTCCAGAAAGGGGAGAATCTGCTGCTGATTGGGATATCCACGGTCCCGCGTTTGCTCTTGGGGTGCCTCCTCCTTGTCCTTCTCCTCATCCGAGGAGGACTTTGGAGACGAGAGCCCGACACGGGTCATGCGATGGAGGGGGACATTATTCAGTGCCCTGAGAGAAATCTTCACCGGTTGGATTTAACTTTCATTTAGGGTTGATGAAATCAAGCTGAGATCTCCAGATGTCCACTTGGGCTGGAGGGGGGGCCATCATAAAGTTAATGAAGTAAATCAATACCAGCAGTTGAGGCCCATCGGCAGCAGCTATGTAGAGTTTGGGGCAGGGGCGTTTCTTGTTGTCTGGGCCTTCCCTTAAAAGTCCTTTCTGTCAAACTCAGATTCTAGTCCTCATGGTCCCATGTCCACAGCTCAGTGAAATCAGAAACAGCAACCCCAAAAGTGGCTGCGTTGTACCAAGGAAGACCTTGAATTTTGGTCAGCCGCCTTGGTGCGCAAAGCAGGGCGTCTCCACACTGGGGAGACCCTTCCCCGAGAGCCGGGGGCCCCGATGTGCTTCCTCACAGCTTCAACCCCAGTGCTGGATCTCTCCTAGGAACGGCTACGCTGAACCAGACGATTGACATCTGCAAGCATTTCACCAACCTGTGCTTGAACGGGCGCTGCATTCCCACCCCATCGAGCTACCGCTGCGAGTGCAACATGGGCTACAAGCAGGACGTGCGGGGCGAGTGTATCGGTGAGCAGTGCAAAGACAGGCCAAGGCTGGTACTCGGGCTGGGCTGCGGTTGGCAGCCTTGGTGGGAACTGCCGAGGTCCATGGAGGGAGGTCAAAAAAGGTCAAGATGGTGGCTTTGACCGTGTGATCCAAGTCCCGCTCTGTGAGGCATTAAAACACGCGGAAGCTTCCATTGCAGTCATGACCACCATCTTGACTTTTTTGACATCCTTTCCCGCTGCCCCACCCCGGCCAGAACCAAAACAGGGGAACAGATTCTGGGAAGTGCTGCAAAGCCGTCAGTTAGGTTCTTAAAAATGATTCTCTAACTCATCTCAGTCCAGGCAGCGCCGCGGGCTTGGCCAGAAGCGGACTGGTGTGCGATTGGGGTTCTTGTGGGAGACAGCCACGCTGTCCCTGTGGTCTGTGAACCAGATCAGGACGTTAAACCCCTGCGGGATGTTTTTCTCCCGTTTGGGTGAAATAGGTTACGTGCACGCAACCGTTGCGTGTGCTTCTCTTTGGTTTAGGTTTGGCGTGTTGAGCCAGGGCTGTGCGTGTCAATCCTCAGAGCGCTTGTGATTGCAACAAAAGTATTCCAGAGCAGGGTGGTTCAACCTCGGCGGCTTTCAGATGGGTGGACTTCAACTCCCAGAATTCCCCAGCCAGATGGGTGGACTTCAACTCCCAGAATTCCCTTGCTGGCTGGGGAATTCTGGGAGTTGAAGTCCACCCATCTGAAAGCTGCCGAGGTTGAACCACCCTGTGCTAGAGAAATCAACAAACTAAGACTGATCCTGGAGCTAAAAACAGAGACTTCAGGAAGCATTTTCGACTTTTCGAACCATCCAACCCTTCTACTCAGATGACGGTCATAACTTGCAAGCAAAGCCCTAACCCGTTTCTACAAGGGTTGCACCATCCACCAGATGGTCGCAGCCACAATCTTGACTTTTTGGACTCCCCCCCACAGACCCTCCTTGCTCTTGTTTTCTGCTTCACTTTCACAGCCAGCCCTTCAGGTCTTTATGGATTTATACTCATTTATACTTTCTTGCTCCCAGATAACAAAGCTCCAGGTCAAGTTTGCTTGTTAAGTGGAGCTCCATACATGGTGACTTTGTGGACCTATTTTTTGTGCAGGGGGGGGGTGATGTAATTGGCTGTTGCCTTTTTTAGCTTCCCAGCCCAGCTTATGGCCTGGCATCTCCTGGTGGTCTCCTATCCAATTTGTAATCTGGTCTGACCTGCATAGTTCTTTGAGATCAACCAAGACGGGTTACCCCTAAACGGCCGCCACTTGCTCTGATCTGGCTGGAGCAGAATAAGTTAAAACATATTGCCAAAAAACAACTTGCTATCAAATCAGTGCAAAAACAACCTAAAATTGTGTAAACACCTGCACGGTATGTAACACAGCAAACGAGCTCAAAATCTGGGCAACACACAAGCACCTCACAAAATTCCAGCGAAGTCGGAACAAAACATTAAAAATCTGAAAAGCCTGGGAAAATCAGCAAAGCTTCAGCTGGTGTTGAAAGTCCTGTTAGCTGGTGCCAGGCGGGCCTATCTTGGGAGGGTATTCCATAGACCAGTATTTCTCAACCTTGGCACCTTTAAGTTGCGTGGACCTCAACTCCCAGAATTCCCCAGCCAGCATGCTTGGCTCTGTAAGACAATTATATCCTACTCTTCTTCCAAGGAGTTCAAGGAGCTTTGGATAGGGTGCACAATTCTTTAACTACCTCCCTTTAATCTTACCACAGCCTTGCGAGGTAGGTTAGCCTGAGGGGGAAGTAATCTGATTCCAGTTTGATCAGTCAAGTGATCAGCTACATGGGGGGGCGGGGGGGTCACACCAGGTCTTCCTACTTCCCAGTGCAACATCCCGACTTTTACACCATGCTGCATCTGCCGGTGATTACGACATTTCAAGCTACGTTACTGGGCTCATCTTTAAAGTGCCCAAAAATATTTAAAGTTTTTTAATCTTCAGTTGCAGTTAGTCTCCCTGAAAAAAACTGCAGTAGCAGTTCATTTAGTAATTTTCCTAAATCTAGGGGTAGATTGAAATACCATTTGCAGTAGATAAATGATTTATTTCTCTCCATAAATAGGAAGCATGGTTTGAGAGAATAGATTTGACCACCTCCAAAGCTCCAAAATCCAACCCTGCTGGGTTTGAGCAAAACATGGGAGGATTGAAAAGTTACCCTTCTGTGATCTGGGGCATGCAAAGAGACGAGGCACCGAGAGGTTAATTGCAGATTTAGAGACCCAGTGAATTTCCTGTAAGACATGATGTGCCCCAAATGCATAAATAGTCTGAGAAAATTACAGGAGAAATATAATTCGTTCAGCTATTTGTCTTTATGATCATCGCTAAAGGATGCTCTGTAATATTCACTGTGTGGATCATTGCTGAAATATGATGCAGCCCAGGTTAAACTAAAATCTTTCAAGTCGACAGATTTAAAAGCATTGGAGATGCCGATCTGGGGAAGCTGTTCTTCTAGTTTATGGATAGGATGTCCCCACCGACCAATTTATTGGCCTCCAAATCTCTCTGAGCCTGTTTATCCAATGACAGGCGTGGGAATAAAGTTTGGTCCGTTAATTATAATAATGGGCAATTTGGATGGAGATGTTCAAAAATGCAGTTAAATTACTGGGGCGAAAACGTTTGGTTTTTCTGGGAAAGATGGCATAAAGGCCAGGATACGATGACGTGAGATGCTAAAAAAATGGGCTTCTGGTCCTCCCAAAAACTGCACCTTCATTTTACTTTAACAGGGTTTGTTTTGCTTTGCTTTTTTTCCTCTTCTGAAAACAGACTGAAGTCTTTTCCTTTCCTTTTTTCTAAAAAGAGGAATGTTGCTGATTTGATAAAATAACCAGGAACGGTTGAGAGCAGAACCTCCCACCAAATGCCCAAGATTCTCCCTTGGGATGAGGCTCACGTGACCCCAAAGTATGACACATGCAAAAATCAGAAGGCATTTGGTAGCCCCTTTTCCAACCAACAATTTTTAGGAAAAGGCAGAAACGTTCTGATACATTTCATTAAAAGGCAGGCACACCGTCTGCCTTTTAATAAAATCTGTTGATCAGAAAAGGGGCTACCAGACTCCCCCTGATTTATGGATCTCATAGATCAGTGTTTCTCAACCTGGGCAACTTGAAGACGTGTGGACATATGCTGGCTGGGGAATTCTGGGACTTGAAGTCCACACGTCTTCAAGTTGCCCAGGTTGAGAAACACTGCCATAGACTAACACAGCTCTCTTCCTACAAAGAAAAAGCAATATACTGGAACTGCCCCAGAACCCAGCAAGATGCAATACTTTTAAAAAAAGCCACTTATTATTTTAACAAGCCCGCCCTGATCCCTGAAGTATCCCAGCTGATTTTTCTGCATTCGTTTAAAAAAGAAAATTCAGTTAAAAAGAAAAGCTGGCGCGTTGCATCTCCAGGGCCATCTTCATTTCCAAAAATACGTCAGCATCCCGAAGGGGCCCCCCCCCCATGCTTTCTCAGCAAGTGAAAACGGTGGAGGGTCCCTCGCATCAGTGCTAAGCCTGGGAATGGATTTGTCCCACCCCCAAAATGGACAGCGAGAAACAGGAGGGGAACCTGGGGAGGGAGCTGGCAGCCATTTGGCCAAAACGCTCTGAACTTAGTTACAAAATTTAAGTTGATTTGGGTTCCGTTTTGCAGGGCTCAGGGTTAGAATAAAACCAGTTCAAATCAGTTGGTTTTATATATGTATGTATGTATGTATGTATGTATGTATGTATGTATGTATATGTATGCATATGTATATATATATCTTCTCTCTGTCTGTCTCTGCAAGACATGGATGAGTGTTCCAGCAGCCCCTGCCTACACGGTGATTGTGTGAACACGCCCGGCTCCTATCACTGCAAGTGCCACGAGGGTTTCCAGAGCACGCCCACCAAACAGGCCTGCATCGGTAGGTCAAGGGGGGCGACTGAGACTCTCTCGGGGATCAGGGCCAGGGGAGGGTCGACGGTATGGGCATGCTGGCACAGGCGTGGGCCCTTGGAGAGGCCACAGTGAATAGGAGCTGGCACCAGGCGCGTCGGGTGGGAGAGGGCAGCTCCAGCCAGGGTATGCGGAAGAGGGGAGCAGGAGCCGAAGATGGCCATGACGTGGGAGAAGGAGCAGCTGGGTGATGCTTTAGCCAGAAGGATCTCAGGGGGCCTTTGGGTGGGACCACCATCTTCAAAACGAAGGACAACTCTTCTTTCTGCATTTCTGGACTCAGGATACAGGATTGTGGTTGAACATTGTGAGGAGGGATACCCATGGGGGGGGTCAAAAAAGTCAGGATGGCAGTTGTGGTCACATCCTTTGATTGCCCAATCGCAGCCACCTCCTTGATTTTTTTGTCCCCCCCCCCCCGAGTGCCCTCCCTGGGAGAGGTTCTGACCAGAGAGGAACTGCTGGGGACATTCCAGACCGGGGTTGTGGGTTGGGCTGCGGGTGCAGGACCCCTCCCGCGTGAGGGGGGCCTCCTGCCCCAGGGCTCGTCTTCCGGGCTCGCCTGCAGTTCTTCCAGGCGGCAGGTTCAGCCTTTGGGTCCTGTGCTAGATATCGACGAATGCGTCATGAACGGCGTGATGTGCCGGAATGGGCGCTGCGTGAACACCGATGGCAGCTTCCGGTGCATCTGCAACGCCGGCTTTGAAATCACGCCGGACGGGAAGAACTGCGCAGGTAAGGAAGGGCTGGATGTCGGGGGGGCAGCAGGTGAGCCTAGTCAGCCTTCCCCACCGCTTTCGCATCCTCTGCCCAGAGACTCCAGGGCCAAATTTGAGTAGCAAACTTTCCAGAAACAGAAGAACCATTTTATGCACATCATGCCTGCACATTAAAAACGGGGGGCTCCAAGCATTGCAGATGCCCTGGAAAAGAAGTGTCACCTTTACTTAGGCTTCACACACCAAACCGCCCCCTCCCCCAAATGAAGTCCTGGCCCTGCCTTGTGTCCCAGTGACATCATCATGTCATTGCCACTCCCACTTCTGTGTCATTGCCACGCCCATCGCAGCTTTGGGCTACTCCCCCCACCTGTCGCAAAACTGGTCTTGATCCTGTCCAGGATAACTCTGGCCAGTGGCTTTGTCTAATTGCCCGGTAGTTGTATTAGTGGATTCTGCCAGGTGTAGTCAAAAAAGTCAAGATGGTGTCCACAACAGTGTATTGCACATACAAAACATCATGCCCTGCAGACACCCTTTTAACCCAGGCTGAAAAACATCCCGCAGAACTCAAAATTTTGCTCGTCACTTTTTGACATTTTAGCCATCATAATGGTTAGGAGTCCCATCGCTCAATGCCCCCCTCAGGGCTCGTTTGAATATTAATTGACATGCTAATGCCTCAGCTCCACCTGCCTCAGCCTCCGCTTTTATTTCGTGCATCCCGTGGTAGCCTCCCCAGGAAGGAAACTGATGCCCTCCTTTTCCATTTGGTGCCCCCAGCTCCAGCCTCACCCCACAGACTCTCCCTTCTCTCCCCAGTTGGCCTCCTTCACCACAAGGAGCAGCGGGCCGTCCGTCTGCCCGTCCTGCAGCCACAGCACAGGTGTCTGCGAGACAGGAAGGGGGTGACGGACGGCGTATGGGCATCATGACATCATAATGTAAAGGACATTGGGGGTCATTTGTGCCACAGCGGTGTTAAAGTTTGTACCAGGCACCTGTTCGGCCAGGCATGAGTCTGCACAGGGAGGAAACCTTCCTTCTCTGGGTATCTCTTCTGGGGTCAGCCTCGCCTGAATCTCCCATTTCTCATTTGCTGACCCAGCCCTGGAGCCGTTTCTTACGCACAGCGTGACACTTGCCTGCAATTAAGTCTTGTGCGTCTTCTCTGGCAGCTGCACTCAGCCCCTCTATGCCCGTCATGAACTGCCACTGATTACCTGGCCCTGCGCAAATGGAACTGGGGAGGGGAGGGAGGGAGGGAGGAAGGAAGGAGAGAGGAAAGGAAAGGAAAGGAACGGAAAGGAAAGGAAAGGAAAGGAAAGGAAAGGAAAGGAAAGGAAAGGAAAGGAAAGGAAAGGAAAAGGACAATGGGGGAAAGAAAGAAGGAAAGAAAGGGAGGGAGGGAGGAAGAGGGAGAGAAAGAAAGGGAAGGAAAGGAAAGGAAAGGAAAGGAAAGGAAAGGAAAGGAAAGGAAAGGAAAGGAAAGGAAAGGAAAGGAAAGGAAAGGGAAAAAGAGAAGGAAGGTGGGAGGGAGGGAGGGAAAAAAAGGAGGGAGGGAAGGAGGGTTAATCCCTGTTTACTCTTTATTGATTTGAAATCATTCTCCCCCATCGTTTTGGATCTACTCCTTGCAAAGCAGCAAAGAACAGAAACCCAGAAAAATACAATAAAATAACATTATCCAAATTTGCATGCTCTAAACAAATCAGCCACCATCAAATGTTGACAGTAGAAAACATGACAACGTGATGCCTTCTGCAAAGAAAACCATAGCCATACCTGGGAGTTGCTAACCATCTTGTTGAAGGTAGCTATCATGTTTGGGGCCATGACCCCAAAGTCCTGGCCCCCAGTTTCCCAAGGTCAGTGAGCTTGCCAACAACACGTAGCTGTGGCCTCCCGGATTCCTGTGTTGGGGAGGTCAGTAGGGCAGCCCCCTTGACTGCTTTCTCACCCTCTGCTCCACAGATCACGATGAATGTGCCACGACCAACATGTGCCTGAACGGGATGTGCATTAATGAAGACGGGAGTTTCAAATGCATTTGCAAGCTGGGCTTTGTGCTGGCCCCCAACGGGCGGTACTGTGTTGGTGGGTGTTGGGGGGCCTCCCTATTAGAAGGAGCTGGGGGGGGATTGTTGGATTCTGGGCCATTCAGTTGGGCTCATCAAACCTTCCTTTCTTTTCACAAATGGCTAAGATGGGCTTTAACTTACAGAGGACATGATAATGGAAAAATAAGGTAATTGCCTTGAAATCGTGGCAAATGAAGCTGTCATGCAAGGGATGAGGCCGATATGTTGTTGCAGAGGATAGGAGCAGAAGTGGGATAAAAGTGGCAGGAAAGCAGATCTTTGGCTAATCTTTACTTATTTTATTTTATTTGTAGAAAGTTGCATACACCAGTGTTTCTCAACCTTGGCAATTTTAAGATGTGTGGTCTTCAACTCCCAGAATTCCCCAGCCAGCCTTGCTGGCTGAAGAATTCTGTGAGTTGAGGTCCACACATCTTCAAGTTGATGAGGTTGAGAAACACTGGCATACACTACCTACTTCCTAAGACTTGTGGTTATTGATACAGAAGAATGGAAATCAAAGTGCAATCATTACCGAAGTTGTTGGAGACATCCTGTATCCCAGGGGACAAGGGGATCCTCCTTGCTTAAGATGAGGTGCAAACCCTCAGCAGATCCCCTCTCAGAGGGTGCTTGGGTTGGGCTGAATGGTTCGACTACCACTTGGGGCTACATGACTCCCTTTGCTCCCCACAGTTGGTGAATGGGCTGATGCATTTTGTACCTGTTGACTCTCTGGAGTCATCTTCCAAGGGACCCCATCTAGAGTGTGTTGCAGGACTTAACACCAGGTGATGGGGCACAAGCCATTGATGTCAGGCCCACCAGTCAAAGTGGGCAACAGACCCTCTGGCTACAACCTCTGTTTCCTGGAGTCCCAAGTCCAGGGAATCTGCAAATTGTGGGTCTGCTCCTCTAATGTGATCCCATCCAGAGTCAGAATGACAACCAGAATGAATCAACCAATTTGATCACTAGAAATGGTAGTTCATCCAGCACTGACCTAACTTGTTTTGACCCATCTAGACCTTTGTAACCTCCAGGGACCAAGTCAGGTCTTCAACAGCTTTCCCAGTCAGGTCTGGAGTAGCCATGTACAACCAGTATCATCGGTGTTCTGATGATACCTGACTCCAAGCTGATGGATTTCCTCCAGAAGCCACTTCATGTGGACAATAAATAGTGCGGAGGAGAGGATCCAGCTCTGTGGGACCCCCATGTTGGAGCAACCGTAGGCATGATCCCTCCTTCCCGCTCACACTGATATTCCAAGATAGGTTATCCTATATCCAAGTTATTTATTTAATTAATATAATTAATCTTTGGCAGTGGAGCAGCCTTCCTTGGGAGTTGGAGAACAGTTCTTGCTTATAAATAATTTTGGTTAATTATGCTGGGCATATTTGTGCTTATTATGACTACTTTAATGGTTTATTTGCCACAAAGGAATTACAACTGTTCCTATGTTGCTTCCAAAACAGTGTTCTAAAACATGCATTTTAGGCATCGTGCTTGGGAGGTCAGTTCCACACTCCAACCTCCTTTTTCCTCTAACTAAGGAAGGGAAAAAAGCTTGCTTGACTGCCACTCTCTTTCCACCTGCAGACATTGACGAGTGCGAGACTCCTGGGATTTGTATGAACGGCTGGTGTATCAACACAGAGGGCTCGTTCCGATGTGAGTGCCTGGGAGGGCTGGCCATTGGCGTGGACGGGCGGGTCTGCGTGGATACTCATGTTCGCAGCACCTGTTACGGGGGCATCAAGAAGGGCACCTGCGCCCGTCCCTTCCCTGGAGCCGTCACCAAATCCGAGTGCTGCTGTGCCAATCCAGACCATGGATTTGGAGAGCCATGCCAGCCTTGCCCTGCCAAGAACTCTGGTGAGTATACTTTGGAGAAGGGATCACAGGACAGCCCGAAGCACACGGTCCTCAGATTTTGTTTCCTGTCCAAAGACATCTGAGTTAAGGAGTTCCACATTCTCTGGACTTCCAAGCAGCCAAAAGTCTCAGTGCACAGGAGAGTAAGGAAGCACTGAAGAACCCGCAGAATGTGCTAAACGTTTTGGGGTGGGTATCTGTAAAGCACAGCCCGAGGCCCAGTAAATGTGCGATGATAACGATGAATGAGGAGGAAGAGACAGGGTGACAGCAGAGTGGAGTATCCAGCAGAAGTATTTTCCTGCTCAGCCAAGCGACTGTAGGACTTGCTTTTCTGATGATGAGTAAACAGTAAGGAAACGACCTTGATGGAGATATGCAAGATCCATATACAGTACATTTTCTTGAATGTATATAATTATGCAATAGATGCAGGCACACTTTTGAAGATATATGGTGAATCTCTCAGAAGCAGAGCATTGTTATTGCTGTTTTTTAATTCATTCTTACCAGATCATTTGGGATACTATTTATCTGTTTCAGTCCTTTCTTTGTACACATCCCTTTAGGTGATCAAAATATCAAAATCAGCTGGAAAGCCTGTCCTTTTTTAGGCGATGTTCCTGAAGTCTTTCACAAATGTATAGGGAAACTAACAGGGCTGCTGTTGCCCATGCCCAGATGGGCATACCGGGCACCTGGCTAAAGCAGGGCAAGGCATCCCTATAGAACTCAATTGCAGAAGTGAGAAGTTCCAGTCTTCTCCTGGACTCCATCAGCTGGATCAAGCATTAGACTGGAGCTTTTTTGGCTGCCTCGCAGCACACGCTGGAATGATTCCTGTCTCCTTGGAGGAGAGTCATGGTTCACCAGCCTCTCAGCTCCTGTTTTTCTGCTGCCCTCACTGGAAGTGGTGGAAGCCAACTCATGATAGAGAACCAGACAGATTTATTTTCTTAATTCTTTGGAGAGGGGGAAGAGACGTCAGCTGGGAGGACTGATTCCCTGGCAGTTTCTGTGTTGCTCACAAAGCACTCCCATTGATTGGCTGGTAATTCATACACGTAAACGTGTCTTGCCCTCCTAATGTCCAATTTGGGGGGTGAGTGTCAGTGGAGAGCAGCATGCAAGGGAACACTTTTTTCCTGAATGTGAGAAGCCAGGTTGCATTTGGCTGGGGAAAAGGAGTTTTACCATGAGAAAGACTGATGACATTGGTCCTTTCCTAGGAGAAAAAATAAACTCTCTTTGGAAGTCAGGAATGAGGGTTTTTTCTTTGAAGCCTTTCCTGGAATGACCATGTGATCCTGCTGCACCCCGAAGTCATTCCAGGAAGTGCTGGGTAGGGAAAAAACCTTGGGGAGAGCTAGTCCTGATGAGACCATCTGGAGCCGTGTTAAAAAGGACACACCAAGAGATCTGGCAACTGGAAAAATGACCATAAATAGCCCTTCTCTGACCTTAAACAGACTGGCAAATTTCAGTCCACATATTTTATTTTCTAAGTTTCCCCAGCATGAAAAATACACTGGGTCAACTTTACTGCCACATCTATCGTAGTTTGTACACACCTCTTTTCCATTATTTAGGAAAGTAGTTTAGCATGCTTCTCGCTTAAAAAAACCCTTCTGCTGAGGGTGTGTGCCGTGTGTTACATTTGCGAGGCAAGGCAGGTGTTTCATCTGTGACGTGAATGTGTTCAGAGGTGCAAGTCACCTCGACGCTGCATTCCCAAGTGACGAATGTTTGCTTTCTCCCCAGCTGAATTCCAGGCGTTGTGCAGTAGCGGAATAGGCATCACCGCTGACGGACGAGGCAAGTTTTCGATGCTCGTTGTGAGCTTTCAGGCAGATTCTGACTGAATGTTGGGGGGGAATCACCTTTTCTGTTAGTAAGGACAGTTTAAGAGTGGAGCCCATAACCCAGGGAAGTGCCAAGCTCCCCTTCCTTAGAGTGTTCAAATGGAAGCCGAACAACTGGCTTTCAGGAATGCTTTAATATGGATCTCACCCTGTGCAGGGGTTAGACTGGATGACCTCAAGAGCCCCTTCCAACTCCAGGATTCTAATCCTCCTCCTGTTCTAACCCTAAGTCTTTTTTTGCCTTCATTTCTGCAGTCCCCATGTTCCTTCCATCTCTGTTTTTGATTTCTAGTAGGATTCTGTGTTCTCTCAGGAAAGTTGGAATATATTTAGTTATTAGATTTCTGTCCCTCAATCTTTGGCATTAGTGTTTCCAGGGGAATTCAAATTAAAATGAGTCTTTTTTTTTTAATAAAATAAGTCAGTGGCAAAAACAGCCACTGAAGAGAATAATTAGCCCAATGGCAAAAGGAAACCTTGTTCAGCTTCTTTCTATCTTCCACCTATCAGGTTGCTCCAAGTTGTAGATTGGGATTAAAACTCCCAGAATCCCCAACCAGGCCAGCCTGGCTCAAGCCCTGCATGATCAGGAGCCAGGGGGTCCATAAGGGGGTCAAAAAAGTCAAAATGGTGACGCAACTGTGCAGTCAAAGCCATTGAGTTTGGGCCAGATGTTTAGGCGAGCTCGGCTGGTTAATGTTGTCTTTTCTGAGTTGGGTTTGTGGTTTGTTAACTTGTTGTTTTTAATCCTGGCATGCCACCCAGGGTCACTCTTGTGAGATGGGTGGCGATATACATTGTCTAAAGAAAGAAAGAAATCTTGATTTTTGGGCCCCAAATACAGACCCTCCTGCCTGTTGCTGTTTAACAACAGCCTTTCTGGAATTGTGGGAAAGGATAGGGGGCGGGTTGAGGGCAGGGGCTAGCAGACGATCCAGATTCCAATTCTCCTGGGTAGATATCAACGAGTGCGCCTTGAACCCTGACATCTGCCCCAACGGCATGTGTGAAAATCTTCGGGGAAGCTATCGCTGCATCTGCAATCTGGGCTATGAGTCGGACCCCACAGGGAAGAGCTGTGTGGGTGAGTAAGGCGATGCCGGCGGGTGGCCGAAAACTCAGGTGGGTGAGGCAAAGAGCCAGAAGCAGAATGGGGCAATGGGTGCTTTCTTGCTGCGGAAGGAACACCTGTAGCTGATTACCTGGTCTTTCTCACCAAAGAGGGGCCAGAATTAGCTCTATACTTGTGTGGGAGTTGAGCAGAGAACCCTAGTTTCTCAGGCCAGAGATGTCCGTTCTGTCCACAACCAAGAGTCACTCAGCCTTTCCAAGCCTTGGCCTTGAAGGCGAGTGACCGTTGGTTGTTGACAGAACGGACATCTCTGCCCTGAGAAACTAGGGTTCTCCATGTAACTGTCAACAGGAAGGGTAGGAAGGCTGGAAGAGAGGAAGGTCAGAATTAAACCCCATGGTGCGTTTAAGCCTAGCCTAGCCTGTTAGGCTCCCTTGCTTTTTCTAAAGTGGCTAGACCTGACGGCTGAAAAGGAATCCCAAGAGGACAGAGGGAAGAAGCCGCTGCTCCAAGCACCTGCCAGCCCCGTTGGTCAGGCGCTGTCTTACTTCTCTCTCCAGACGTTGACGAGTGCGCCATCAATCGCCTGTTGTGCGACAATGGCTTGTGCCGCAACACGCCTGGGAGCTACGGCTGCAGCTGCCCCAAGGGGTTCGTCTTCCGGACCGAGACGGACACGTGTGAAGGTAACCGTTTTCTCCTGGAGTCTCCTTTGATTTCCCTCGCTCTGGGAGCGGGTCCATTGCGAGACCCCAAGCATCGAGGCAGGAGTCTAGAAGCCAGGGCAGTGAAGGCGCGTGGCTGAACCTGGTGGATCCCAAGCAGCATGCGGCCGTGAAGCAGGACCTGGGACAGATCCTCACAAGCTCTCCAGCTTTGAATTCCTTCCCCGAAAGCAGGAGTGCCCAGAGGGTGGGGCGGATAAAAAAGCCAAGGTGTTGGCTGCAACTGTGCCCTTAAAGCCCCACATCTCTTTCACATGCGTTGCAGTGTGGGGCTTGGATCAGACAGCTCTGGCCACCCTCTTGACTTTTTCGATAGACACAACCACAACATGCCCTCGCCTGAAAGAAAGCACAGAGCAGACCCTCAGACGTACGGCACAAACGCCTCCTGACGTTCCCCGCCTGTAGGTTATACCGCATTCCTTCTCTTTCCTAGATATCAATGAGTGCACGTCCAACCCCTGCGTCAACGGGGTCTGCAGGAACAATGCTGGGTCCTTTGCGTGTGAGTGCTCCCCCGGAAGCAAACTGGATTCCAGCGGCACCATCTGTGTTGGTAAGGCCCTGGCGGTCCTGGAATCTGGGGGGGAGGTGCAGAGGAGGGTGCCGGGGAGTGGTCACCCCTCAACAGGCTAAGGTGGACCTGGCAGATGCCATGTGGCTGAAGGGGCCTCTAAAGGGCCCTTTCTTTTAAACATAAGGAAGGGGAGGGAGGGAGGGGGTGACCTACCAGCTAGGTTCATAGTTAAATATAAGGAAAAACTTCCTAATGGTAGGATCTGTCCAACAGTGGAAGAGCCTCCCCTGTGGAGACTGGGGGTTCTCCATCCCTGGGGGCTCTTAAGAAGAGGCCAGACATCCCCCTCCCTTGGGTGGTTGGGTTGGTTTTCCTACACATTGGAGGGGGCTAGACTAGGTGATCCTCCGAGTCCCTTCCGACTCCACAATTCTGGGATTCCAATTCCTTCTGTCTTGTCAGGGCTGGCAAACTCCCTTCCTGGGTGCTGGTTGTTTAACCTGGTATCCGTAAGTGTGGGATGGTGACTTCCCCAATTCCCAACTCTGGGAATTGTGTTATAGCACCTTTAAGAAGCCCCAGCTTGTGTTGATCCCCCCTACGACCATCCCGTGAAGTGGGTTACCTCTACCAGAGTGGCTGGCCTCCACTCAGCCAGCCAGCCCCATGGTCATGAACAACCCCACACAGGGGCGTTGGCATTATAGCCAGTGGCCTGGCTGGATTCCCAGAAAAAACAAAAATTGAACATTCAAGCAGAGGGCAGTGAAAAACTAAAAATAGAGTTTACCACTTGCCAGCCCAAAACAGGGCCGCGTCAGCAGGCTGCAGCTGGTCTGCTGTCAACCAGTAATTGGCAATTACCAGCAGAAAAAAATATGATTGGGCTGGTTGGACTGTTTTTCGCCAGCAAGTGGGGACCAAGTTGTGCTTTTGTCACACTGGAGCATGTGCAGTGAGGTCACTTTGCTGCAGACCCCCTTCCGACCTGTCTTTCTGCTTCTTTCTGCTTCCCCCACCCCCAGACAGCATGAAGGGGACCTGTTGGCTGAACATCCAGGAAGGGCGCTGTGAAGTCAACATCAATGGGGCTACTCTGAAGTCAGAATGCTGTGCCACGCTGGGGGCTGCCTGGGGCAGCCCCTGTGAACGCTGTGAGATCGGTAAAGTGAGACTCTGGTCCACGGGATGCCCTCCCCATGCCCTTTGGGTCTCCAAACAAGCCACCCTGCCACAAGGCTCACCCCCTTTTCTCTCTTCTGCCCCAGATGCCGCCTGTCCGCGAGGCTACGCCAGGAGGAAGGGCGTCTCTTGTGAAGGTAGCTGCCATTTCTGGTTGGTGAGCCCTGCCTTGTTCTTGAGGAGTTGGCTGCGGATCACCCCAACCTCTGAGGAAGAAGAACTGGAGCGAGAAGCAGCTTTCTGCCCCACTCCACCCCAGCAGGTTGTCTCTGAGAGAGACGGGGGAGGAAGGTTGTGCGGATTCTCAGAGACAACCCGCTGGGGTGGAGCAGGGCAGAAAGCTGCTTCACAACTGGTGAACCGCCAGAGAACTTCACAACCAAGTTGGTCGACTCAGGTGTTAAGGGGACCTCTACTCAGCCGGGCTCAGATGGGAAATTTCTCAAAGGTCTGGATGGCGCCTGTTGGGAACACCAACGGGGAGGTCCTGCATGGCTGCCCCAGTCACTGCCCCCACAGGACCCTTCGTGCCCCTACTGGTCTTTCTCTCTGCCCCACCAGATGTGAACGAGTGTGATGTCTTCCCGGGCGTCTGCCCCAATGGCCATTGCGTGAACACGGCAGGGTCCTTTCGATGCGAATGCCCAGAAGGCTTGACCCTGGATGGCTCTGGCCGGACCTGCGTGGGTGAGGACCAAGCGAGATGCCCCATATGGCCCCCTTCTTCCCCTCTTGGAGGGGGCTGAAATTCTGGCCTCCGGGGGTCTCAATAGAAGAGAATCGTGACGTCCTTGGTGCTCTCTGAGCTTGGTGATTTGCTTGCAGACATTTCATTACCCGACTAGGTAACACCATCAGGGCTTCGGGGGTCTCCAATCGCAAGCTGGAGATGAGGCCGAATTGCAAATATTGTCAGTCCCTGGCACACACATGATGTGCATTTGATATCTCAGCTTTCCTTGGGGCAGGCAGTGAGTGGGGAGGTATCCCCATTCATTTGATCCCTGCAACGACCCTGTGAGGGAGGTCAGACTGGAAGTGTGTGGCTAGCCAATGCCAGTCCCTGAGTTCTGGGCCTGAGTGGCCTTGCCAGCCAAAACCCGCCGCACCACGCTGGCTCTTCTCAAGAACCCTAAGCTGGGGAGTGAGGACACAGCTGCCCTCCCCAGCTTGCCACGGGGAGCAAATCAACCTACATAAATCCCTGCTGGATTTCGGGCAGGAAAGTGGAATTCCCTGCTCTCTGCTTTTCCCTTAAGGCACCCCTCGCCCCTGGCCTTCTGACTTCTTGTTTCATTCTCGTTTCTCCCATGGCCAGATGTGCGGCTGGAGCAGTGTTACATGAGATGGGCCGAGGATGAGTGCACCATGGCCCTGCCAGGGAAATACCGCATCGATCTCTGCTGCTGCTCTGTTGGCTCGGCCTGGGGAAAGGACTGCGAGGAGTGCCCCAAGCCCGGCTCGGCCGAATACAAAGCCATCTGTCCGCGGGGACCCGGGTTTGCCAACAGGGGAGACGTCTTATCTGGCCGGCCTTTTTACAAAGGTGTGAGGAGGGTGTGCTGAAGGGTGGTTGCCGATGGGCACAAGTGGGGAATAGGGTGGAAGTCAAGGAGGCCCGAGAATCAGGGGAAGGGTTAGCAAAGGGGTCAGCCTCAAGCAGGGAGGACAGCAAAGATTTGGGATGCTCCCTTAAACCATAAGGCGCAAGGCATGAATGTATAAGGAATGCTTGGGGGGGGCAGTAGAAGTGTGTCGGTTGGGGAAGCAGACTCACTTTGTACACTGGCAATCCTGTGCTGTTGGCTGGGAACCTGAATGATTTGCAGCGAATGTTAGGTAGAGTGTATGATGCAACAAGAAGCAAGTGTAACGGGCTTCTTAGAGCCTGGGAAAGAGGATGGCAGTTCTCTGGCACTGAGTTCCTTCTCTGCCCCTCCTAAGCAGCTTTAGCTGTTCTGTCCAGGAACTTCTCATCTTCTGTGGTCTGTTCCAGTACAGACACTCTCCTCAAGCACTTTCATCTCCTCCTCCAATAAGGGCAGAAGCTTGCATTTCCAGCAGGTGTAGTCTGAGTTCTTTTCAGGCAGGATTGCAGCTGCCTTGCAAAAAAACAATCACCACAAAGCTTCCCATCCTCCCCTTGCAGTTTGGTGTGGATTGGAGTCTTCCCCACACTTTCCCACGGCAAAACTCCCCGGTTTGCTCTCCCTGCTTGCTTGCTCAGGGAGCCCGCCCTCTGGGCAACTGGCTTCCTTATAGGACTCTTGAAACTGCCTCTGCTAGGTCAGCAGCAAACCATTCCCATTGTTGCTGACCGTTGGCCAACGGCAAATTCCTCCAAACGATCTGGGGGGACGTGACTCTTTTCTGTCTGGTAAGGTTCATAAATGGATTCAGAAAGGAACAGGCTGTTCCGTGGCTGAGGAATAATGCGATCTTGGTTCCAACAGGGTGAACGGATTGCTCTTCTCACCACGCGGTGGGCTCCTCAAGGAATGGCGGGCTTTGGCACCCTAGGGAGGTGACACTGAGCCCTCTTCTTTCTGCCTTCCCCAGATGTGAACGAATGCAAGATGTTCTCTGGTCTTTGTACCCACGGCACTTGTCGCAATACGATCGGGAGCTTCCGCTGTCTCTGTGGCAGTGGCTTCGCTCTGGACGCCGAGGAGAGGAACTGCACAGGTGAGCCACGGTGTAGAAGCCCCTCCCCACTCCACTAATCTCCGCCGATTCCCACCCAGAAAACCCTGCTACTTGCTTCTCCGCTGAAATTTATTTCTTTATTTGAAAGCTGGCTTTGTTCTGACCCCAGCCAGGGCCGAACCTTTCTAGGTGCAAGAGAAAGGTGGTGAGTCCAAGTCTGTTTCGCCCAAATCGGTTCAGAAGCTTGAGTTTTCCTGTCTCCAGCCTGCCAGTTTTTCTTTCAACCATCCTGCTTGCAAAAAGCTGGATTTAAATAAATCCATTTATTTTTTTAAAAGACGCATTTCCTCAACTCAGCACCCACCTCCAAGTGTATTTTCTTTCCGAGTATAGATTTTCCACGTGGGTTTTTTCCTGATAAAATGCACATTTTATAGCCACTTCGGCATCTCCTTGTCTTTTCTTGAACTAAAAGCTGCGTTACTCAATTCGGGAAAGTGCAAGAAAGTGCAGACTCCGAAACCCATACTTTGGGCTGGGAAGTGCAGAGCAAGAAAACCAGATTTGTAAAGCACTAAAACCTTATAATCTCGGCTTGTCGCCCACTCACTAATAGGGGTAGAAAAAGGGGAAGAGCAAATGAGAACAAACGTCTATAGCAGTGTTTCTCAACCTTGGGAACTTTAACCTGTGTGGACTTCAACTCCCAGAATTCCCCAGCCAGCCATGCCCTCAACACTGCCCTCAACTCTCCTGGCATTTGGTAAACAAGTCCAATCTGTCCTTACGATGGGTCTTCAGTCCTATTTGATGGCGGACTTCCCTATATTCCAGTGGGCGACCCGAATCTCAGCCGAGGAAAACTCCCCAAGGGCCCTCTGAAAACCCACAGGCTCCCTCGGGCATCTGGGGAGACTCATCTAATCAGAACAATCTGCGAGGGTCTGTCCAGGAGAAGGGGCGACGTTCAGTGCCTCCCCCTTTCAGATCCTGTCACATCTGCTCTGTGACAAAGACCAGTTCTAGTGTGTGGCTCTGCACATCTGCCAGGGCCTGGATAACTTGGATCAGGACCACGGCTGCTGTGGTGGCCGTCAACAGGAGATGCTCCAGACCTTTCACCAAGGAAGGCAGGTTGATGCCTTCCAACGTGACCGCTGCCACCTCGGCTGCCAGGTTGTGTGGCCTCCGCACCACAATCGGAGATGTTCTCCAGCAGCACCATCCATTGGAGATCCCTCGTTTTCTCCCAGAAAAGACCATGCAGGACCATGGCTTAACCCTCTTCCTCTCCCCCAACCCAACCCCATCACAGATATAGACGAGTGCCGGATCTCGCCAGACCTGTGTGGCCACGGCGCCTGCGTCAACACGCCCGGCGGTTTCGAGTGCGAATGCTTCGAAGGCTATGAGAGCGGCTTTATGATGATGAAGAACTGCATGGGTAAGGGGGGAAATGGCGAGCAGATAGGGGGCTGCAAATATGCTTGCTTGGCTTCTGTTTGTTTTTCTGGGAAAACCTGGATTTGGAAAAAACAAGGATTTCCATAAGCTCGCCCCAAGGTGTTCTGGCCCAGCAAACGACGTGAGTGAAGGAGCGATCTTGCTATACTCGGTGAAGCACATACTGACTTCTTTTCATTATCTTTTTCCCCCTTTTGGTATTTTTTGGCTTCCTCCATTATCCAGTGTTTGTCGGCAGTCGTGTTTCTTGCTCCTCAACCTTCTCAGGAACCAGTTTGAATATCCAGCTTCTCATTTCCCTTTCTGTGGAGAGCTGTAGTCTCTGCTGGATGATCCTAAGATTAGGCTGCTAGCGTGGGAAATTAAGGATGTTGTGCAATAGTTCGCACGCTCTGTTGAGTCTCTTTTCTGCGGTGTTGGAAAGTGCATTGACCTCTTCCAAATGGTGGGCTGCTGTGTCATTCTTATGCGCGTGCTAAGCAGGCGATCCAGACAATACACAGCACTGAATTTTAATAGCTACGTGCAGGTTTGGGCTCTTGTTCAGTTTGATTGATGATGTGCTGTCAAGTTGTTTTCGACCCCTAGTGACCACAGATGGATTTTCTCCATGAGGATCTCCCCCCATCCTGGTCTTTCAGACCTTCCGAGGGTGCCCCCATCACCCCTGTCACGGAGCCCACCCCCTGGCTGCCGGTCGTCCTCTTCTCCTCTTTCCCTCCACCTTCCCCAGCATCAGAGCCTCCTCCAGAGAGCTGCTGGCCCAGCGCATCATGAGTCCTAATTTTATTCAGTTAGGTGTAAATGAATCCACTCCCACTAACAGGTTGGACTGGGAGAGCCTTGGAGCAGAAGCCGATTCCCAAAGGATGGTCGCCAAAGGGAACATGCAGCAGGCTGGCCTCTCCGAAGGACATGCCCGTAAAGAGGAGGGGGACAGATCAGGCTTGGATTCATACGGTGTTTTAGCTTCCCAAATACAATTTCTGAGAGACTGAAATGTGCTAATGGTTCCAGCCTCAGTCCAGTCTTTTTGCCAATTTGTGTCATGAGGTTTAACAATTTTAGGGGATTGGGGGAATTTGTTTTATCAGGGAGGGGCAAGAGCTCCTCCAGTTCCACATTACAAGCTCCTATTTTTGAGGCATTGTCCGTTTCTTGAAGCTGGGCACAGAAGGCATGTGTGTCAAATGAAGCCATTCTTCCAACCCGAGCATCTGACCCAGAACTGACCGGGCCCATTTGTAGCATCTTGAGAGAGCCAAGAATCTGGGTAAACTGTTAAGGATATTCGTTTACTGTTTGATAGCAAGTTAAGATAAACTTACCTTGGAAATCTCTCGGCCTCCTAACTGGACTTTTACAACGAGCAGGTTGAATGGATGTATTTAGTAGGAGACACAACTCTTCAGCTGGTTTCACCAATCAGCTGGACTTTTTATCTTCCAGATGTCGATGAATGTGAGCGAGACCCACTCCTGTGCCGGGGAGGGGTCTGCGTCAACACCGAGGGCAGCTTTGAGTGCCTCTGCCCTCCAGGGCACGAGCTGGCTGCAGAGGGCAATGCCTGTGTAGGTAGGTGGTCCTTCTGAGATAGTTAAAATGGGGAGTGGGAAACATTCAACAGAAGACGGGGACTATCTGGGGGGCCCTGCTCCCGAGGGCTGTTTGCCACCTCTGGGATCCCAGGGGCTTCCCTTGAATCCCGTTGGCCAGGGGGCTGCAGCAGCAGCAGCGGAGGGATCTGGCCCGCCCGCCTGGGCTGGGCTGGGAGCCTCCCGGATGCCTCTGGTCAGCCATGGTGGGACACGGAAGGCTGGACCAGAGGGGCCGAGAGCCTGATCTAGTAGATGATCCCATTCAGCTTCTCAGAATGATCCACTTGCATCAGCGCCCAGTTGCTTTTCAGCATCTCCTTCGCTGTGCCCAGGCTGGTGCGGAGGAGAAGAGGGAGAGCCGGCTCATTGCCCTGGACTTTGCACACTGAGGGGTGCAGCCCTCTGACCCTGGCCCCGTGGCTGTGGCCAAGGGGGACTGCCGCCTCAGCCTGTCCACCGGCAGGAAGAGACCATCTCTTCAACCTCTGCTTTCGCAGATATCAACGAGTGCTCCCTTAGCGACAGCTTGTGCCGGAACGGGCGCTGCATCAACGTCATTGGGACCTACCAGTGCACGTGTGACTCTGGGTACCAAGCCACCCCAGACCGGCAGGGCTGCGTCGGTGAGCGTCCTGCTTCCCATCCTTTTCCGAAGATCCAGGACACGCGGTCTGGAGAAGGGGGGGCCTGTGGTCACTTTCCCTCGCTTTCCAAAGTCCACTGCTGAGGATGGGTTTGCGGGCTCCAAGCAGAGCATAAGAGGCCGACATCAGCTGGGCTGGAAGAACATCAGTCTTTTGAGGGGGGAAAGAGTTACCAAGGAAAGCCCGTGAGGACAGAGCAGATTCGGGGTCCCAGAATTTACCTGGAGTTGGGAAGGGAAGGAAAAACTCAGTGGCATGGCTGGCTGGATCTGGATCTTCGTGGCACGTTTCTCTTCTGGTTCCCTATTGTATTTGTGGGGGGAGGGGGTCATTATATCCCTGAGACCCCTGCCCCCTCCTGGATTACCTTGCGGCCTCCCCAGATTTTGAGTGTGTCTCCTGGTCGTCTCCCCCACAGATATAGATGAGTGCACCATCATGAATGGCGGCTGCGACACGCACTGTGCCAACGCCGAGGGCAGCTACGAGTGCAGCTGCGGGGAAGGCTACGCGCTGATGCCCGACAAGCGGTCGTGCATGGGTGAGGAGCTGCGCTGGCTTCCCAGAAAAGCGTCCGGCATCCATTCGCCTTCCTTTAAGAGTCGCGTTAGCAAGGCCAGGGTGGGCCCGTGCGGAAGCAAGGTGTTGGGTTAAGAGCAAGGAGACCGGGCTCTAGCCCACTCTTAGCCATGGAAGCTCTCGGGGGGCCTTAGCGGGGGTCTCTCCCTCTCAGCACAGCAGCCAGGGTGGTTCAGTGGTGAGTAGCAGTGGAGAGACCCGGGTTCTAATCCACCCTCAGCCATAGAAGCTCCCTGAGGGATCTGTATGTCCCATAAAATCACTAGCCCCAGAAGACCTACAGATGTTCAGTGGAGGGTCTAGCTGGAATGGAGTAACTAACCCGACTCGGGTACCAGCTCCCACTTATTATACTTCATAGAGAGGGAGGGAGGGAGGGAAGGGAAAGAGGAGGAGAAGGGGAAGAAGAAGGAAGAGGAGGAGGAGGAGAAGGAAAAGGAGGAAGGGGAAAGCTAGTTAGTGCAGCGAGCTGATCCATTGCAATTAACCCAGCAAGACCAAGTCCCACTCTGGTTAACCTTGAGCCAGTCCCCACCTCTCAACCTCTCTTGCAGGGCTGTTGTGGGGGCCGAGCCTGTGGGAAACACCCCGAGGGAAAGCATGGGGTGCAAATGAAATCAAGAGAAGGAGGTGGTTTAGGAAGACCCAAGGAAACAATGCGAGTGCCTAGTCATTTGTATTTGTGGGGAGAACATTACATCCCCCCCATAGGAAAGTAGAAGAACAACCCTTCCCCCCCCAACCTTTCCCCATCCAGATATCGATGAATGTGAGGACACCCCAGATATCTGCGATGGCGGCCAGTGCACCAACATCCCAGGAGAATACCGATGCCTCTGCTTTGACGGATTTATGGCTTCCCTGGACATGAAAACCTGCATCGGTAAGGCGATCGGTGGCGTGCCGGCCCTTTTCTAGCCCCCTCCCACGATATTATCTACACTTCTCTGAGTGGAAATGGGATGCCCGCAGCCTGCTTCTTTTATAACAGCTGGAGACATTTCTGGCAATGAGCTCTACCCTTGAGCAATGGGTTGCTCTCTAACACAAGGTTCTAGTCCTCATGGGTCTTGGAAAAGAAAAGGAGAAGGTTTGAAAAGTTCCAGTTTTGTATGCTGCTCAGAGTCTGTTGGAGTTGGGCGGCTAATACATTCAAATAAATAAAATAAAATAAATAAAACTGTTCTTTTACTGCAGTGTTCCCCAACCTTGGCAACTTTAAGATGTGTGGGCTTCAACTCCCAGAATCATAGCTGGCTGGGGAATTCTGGGAGTTGAAGTCCACACATCTTAAAGTTGCCAAGGTTGGAGAACACTGTTTTTTACTGAGTCGACTGGCTGGCAGCACCAGATTTGCCTTGCTGTTTCTCAGCATTGTTTTCCCCTGCCAAAGAAGCTTCTGTTTTTCTACCTCACGTCTGGGGTGCTTGAGAATCTCTTCCTAAATTCTCTTGATGGGGATTTGGAGTGGACTTGGTTAGTGGAGGCGGAGATGAAGGAGGAGGGGGCAGCTGCAGTTCTTGTTGCTCTCTGTGACCCCTCTTACTGTCCCCTGCAGACTCACCAGCGGCCTTTCCTTGGGACTGAATGTGAATGGGGGGGCAGGGAAACTGCGGGCTGTCGGAGAGACGATGAGGCAATGAAATCATACCTGTGGGAATTCCTCTGCAAATTTGGGCAGGAAATCTTTTTTTCACCCAAGGGGGTGAGAACGTGTTGAGCAAAAGGCCTGCAAAATTTCTGCCAGTGTTTAGATGGGGGGGGGGGTTTCCCAGCCCACCTGGATCAAACCTGGGGCGCCTGTTCTGTCTCTAAGCTTGCCCCATCCCAAGCTGTACAGGTGTTGTAGGTTGGAGAGGTTTCTGAGCACAATCTTCTCCCCCAGATGTGAACGAGTGTGACCTGAACCCCAACATCTGCCTGCATGGGGAATGCGAGAATACCAAAGGCTCTTTCATCTGCCATTGCCAGCTGGGCTACTTTGTCAAGAAGGGCACCACGGGGTGCACAGGTAGGTAAAAGTGGGGGCCCCTTGGCCATTTGCTGTCCCAACTGTCTCATATCGATGGTTGCTAGTCTAGTGGGGTGTATGAAAGCCCACGAACCCTTGTTAGTTAAGGAAACATGAAGGAACTTGCTGGTGAGAAATAGAAAGACGAGAGAACCGGGAGACAGACCTGGCTCCAAATTCGGCGTCAGGCTTCCAACAACGGACAGCCAGAAGCCCCCGGTTGCTGTTTTGAAATGGACTGTAAGGCTTTTCATCGTAAAGAACGCCCACTCACCTTCCATTCTGTCCCGTAGACATTGACGAGTGTGAAATTGGAGCTCACAACTGTGACGTGCACGCCTCGTGCATCAACATCCCGGGGAGCTTCAGGTGCAAGTGCCGCGTGGGCTGGCTCGGAGACGGGCTGAAGTGCAACGGTGAGTGCCCAGGGCCGGGGAAGGCGGGCAGCCATCTGGCCTGTTTCGATGGGGGATGTTTTTCAGCCCAGCCTCACATTCAGGGGGAAGAGTTTTGGAAGCCCTGCTTAGCTTTCCGAGGGTGAGGATGAGCACACACCCTGGGGTTTGCCTCTGCGTCTGGACAGCCACATCCAGACCCCTCAAAATGAAAATACCAAGCCGGGGGTCCAGGGCCAGAGGGGCTGGGTAGGGTGGTGCAGGTCATGGGGCTGTGGGGTGAGACTTTCTCCCTCAGCCCCTTCCCACTTTGCTCCTTTCCAGATTTAGACGAGTGCGCCACTGAGGCGCACAGCTGCAACTTGAACGCCAACTGTCTAAACACACCAGGCTCCTTCCGCTGCGCGTGCCAGGAGGGTTTCAATGGTGACGGCTACTCTTGTTCTGGTAAGAAAGAAAAGCTGCTGGTCCAGCGAGGGCACAGGCCCACGGGTGCCAAGAGAAGGGCCCCAGCTCTTTCCTCCCCCAGCCGCACAACTCGAATAGGAGGCAACTCCCGCCCAGCAGCTGCAAATGATGGTTATTGAAGTTCAGCCTGTTCGGAGGGCAGCTGGTGGGGAAAGGCCGGGAGGCCCGCTCTTCAGAGGCCACTGGGTTCTCGGCGCTTTTCAAAACTTTTTTAAAGTTCCTGATCCTCCTCCTCATTATTGTGAGTGGGAAACTAGGGCCATGGAATTCTCTGAGTCTGGAAAAGAAAACACAAGATCCTGTAGGTGGACCTTAATTTCCTCTTCTGAACGGGCATAGCAACATCCCCCGAGTCAAGGGACGGTTAGAAAGAGGATCAAGGGCTTCGTGGAGGCCCTCCCTTAAAGTACTCACTGATCAATCGGGACTCAAACATGCATTTCCCATCTGCACGATTCGGTAACGTAACCCCTTCTCCCTTCAGCAAATCTGATGCGTGAGACTCGGGGAGAACCTAGCTTTCTTGGTTCAGCCTTTCACCAGCATGCAGCATCCTTTTTGTCCCCAGAAGGCCTATGCTCCTCCCGCCCACCCTCCTAGGCATTAAAAACGGTGCAGGATACGATCCAGTGATCCACCTGCCCAGAAAAAGCTGGGGTGAGCAGCAAAGGTCCTGGAGAGCTCACAGGGGCAGTGGGGCCCATTCTTGATCCATCCGTAAGCCTTGTGGTAAGTGTGCGCTTGGGCACTGGCCTTACCCCCCATGACAGCCATTTTGTGAGGGTGCCCACGATGCACTCTCAGAGTTCCAAAGAAATCCGCCTGGCCAGAAAGGTTGCAACCCTCTGATTTAATCCTTCTAAGCTCAGCGGAGTTTTGGTGGTCACGAAGGGCTTTGGCGGGGAATTTTGTGCATGATTGTCAGCCAAGAGGAAGGCCTGACCATGCCTCGCTTTCCCCTCTAGATGTGGACGAATGTGCAGACAACGTCAACCTCTGTGAGAATGGGCAGTGCCTCAACGCCCCTGGGGGCTACCGGTGCGAGTGTGAAATGGGCTTCAACCCCACCGAGGACAGTAAGGCTTGCCAAGGTAAGATGATTTAGAAACCTGGCTTAGGAAAACTCTGAACCTCACAAAAGCCCAGCTGAGGTGTTGAGGGACCTGGGAATCAGATGCCAGTCCATCGAAACACAGTTTGCGTGGTGGGAATCCACCACGAATCAGCGATGGAGAAGCTGTTTGAATCCAGCCCCTGAACGCGGTCACCTTGCTGTGGTGGTCCTTTCGTAGCAAAGGCCGCTTGGGCACACCGAGGCTAGGGGGAAAATGTTGAGGACAAAGCCAGAGGCGACAAAGTGCGCTGTGTTTCCTTGCAGACATTGACGAGTGCACCTTCCAGAACATCTGCGTCTTCGGCACCTGCCAGAACCTGCCCGGGATGTTCCGCTGCGCCTGTGACGATGGGTACGAGCTGGACAGGAGCGGAGGCAACTGCACAGGTGAGCCACGGCTCTCCGGGCTGCAGGGAGGACCCATCTCGGCTCATCTCTCTGTGGGTTCCTGTCGGAGGTCAGCAACGGGCAGTTCCTGGCCCAGAAGTGGACAGCGTAAGAGTGAAAAACGAGTACGCCGAGGCTGTGAGAGTTGCACCTTCAGGCTCCCCAGGATCTGACTCGGCCTACCCTTATTTTCGTCTTACCTGTGATTGCTTAAGCATCAAGCTTCTAGTCCTCATGATTACAACTTCTCTGCTTGGCCCCACTCCCCCCATTGTTTTTCTTCCTTCCTATTGCCCTGTTTCTTTCCTTCTCCTGGGTCCACTTCTGTTCCTCCCACCACACTTCTGATTCTGTGGCACACCTTGCTTCGACCTCAAGCTCCGGAGAATGCAGCGTTGGCTCCGGCCCTCCTTGCTTCTCATGATAGGCCCTTTCAGTTCAAGGGGGGCTTGGAGGCCATCCAGACCACCCCACTGACTGAAGGAGCTCTGACTGAATCTGTCCAGTGATGGAGAAGGTGGTCCACACCGCAAAATCAGGAATTTCCTTCTGAACGGCTCTTGAGGATTGTACTGCAACCATTGTATCTTCTGCAACAGCACTTGCTCTTCGGAGTGCAGAGAAAGCATCTTTGCTTCCTTCTGGGGCTTAAAGACCCTTTTGCCAGTGCGATTCCTTCGTGCGCCCTGCCGCCTTTCTTTCCTTTGCAGGCTAGTTTTCCTCTCTTGGGTTTGACTGACTTTGTCCTGCTCTTCACTGTCTTTCTTCCTCACCTCCTTCTCTTCCAATCCCCCTCCTCCAGACCCACGCTAGGGCCCGGCATCCCCCCTCCAGCCCATGCTCTGCTTTGATCAGTCCTGGTCCTTGTCGGGGTCCAGCCCTTCCTATCTGCCCAGTCCTCCGTCCAACGTCGGTCGCAAAAACAAGCCCACGAGATTGTCATGGCAGCATCGCCAATGCCTGGGGTTTGGCGGCGGCCCCCACCCAGGATGCGATGCCATCGGCATTCCCCAGATTTATTTAGCTCTCCCTCAACTCTCTCCGCCAGACATCAACGAATGTGCCGACCCAGTGAACTGCATCAACGGGCTTTGCGTCAACACGCCGGGCAGCTACTTGTGCAACTGTCCTCAGGACTTTGAGCTGAACCCCACCGGAGTCGGGTGTGTAGGTAAGGAGGATTCCCCCAGGGTCCACGTGGGGGTGTGCGGGCATGTCCACGATGCGGTGGTTTCCGTGCAAGAACAAATCCAGCTTTGTTTCAGGACATCGGCACCTGGACCACTTCAGAGGCCTTCTAAAAGGGCCTCCTTGCTAGATGAGGACAAAGGTGGTCCCGCTTTGCCTAGCCCAAGGCCTTGCACCACAAGTCCCATATTCCCCAGCCCACAATTGAAAGCCCGACCCTTATCAAAGAACATGGGAGAGGTCTTCATCTTTGCTTGACCACTCGCCTCTCCGAGCCATAGTCAGATTTGCAAGCCTCGTTAGTCCTTCTTTCATTCCCGGAGCAGAGAGAGTCTGTCGGTCAGTCGTCTTAGCAGACGACGTGATGGCTGCTGCATTGGGGAAAAAAAATCCCGCAGCTGATCTGTCCGGGGAAGCATTTTTTTCCTTGGCAAATAGGAGTTCAGAGCACGTCTACATGTATTGGATGCCCAAATGCCTCTCGGATGTGTCCTTGGACCCAAAGCCCCCCAGTGCTATCTTCCTGAGGCCCCCCTCCCATTCCAGGCGGCATTTTCCTTCACCCTCCTTCTCTCTCCCACCCCAGATACCCGAGTGGGGAACTGTTTCCTGGACACGCAAGACCGGGGCGACGGCGGGATCTCGTGCAGTGCCGAAATCGGCGTGGGCGTCACTCGGGCCTCCTGCTGCTGCTCGCTGGGCCGGGCCTGGGGGAACCCCTGCGAGCTGTGCCCTGCGGCCAACACCAGTGAGTAGGGCAGCCATGCAAGGGCTGCATCGACCGATTGATCGAGTGATCGATTGATTTGTGCAATTGATCTCCCGTCTCAGTCCTCACAGGTTCTGGGCGGTATTCATTCATTCATTCATTCATTCATTCATTCATTCATTCATTCATTCAATTTATATGACAAGTGACTCTGGGCGGCAAGCAATCTTACAAGTAACCTTAAAGTAGCAACATGATAAAAGTCCATTTTAAAACTTCAGAGCAAAATCGTAACGATGTCACGTAATAAGAAAAATACTGTATCCATAATTCTACAGGCATATAATTGTTGTACGCCGCCCAGAGTCACCTTGTGTGAGATGGGTGGCTATATGAATATGATAAATGAAATAAATAAATAAATAAATATAGCTGCCTGTAGCTGGACAGTCAGTCCCCAAACCATGATTCCCCCTGCTTTCGCAAGACCAAGAGGCTGGGGGGTATCCATGCTGCAGGGGACAAGCTGTTCCAAAGGAGGGGGCTGCCACTGAGAAGAGCCAAATTCAAACCCCCCCAACGTGTCTCCTAGAAGGGGTGGACCCTCACCAGGTCCCCATAATTGTCTGGGTGGAAACTACTGGGGAAAGGTGGCCTTTGAGGGATCCAGGCCTGAGCCGTGTAAAGCCTGACAGATAGCGACCAGCACCTCGAATGGCGCTCAGAAACCTAGTGGTAGCCAGTGCAACTCCCGCAGCAAAGGTGCAGCGTGGCAGTGGCGGGACCAGCCCCTGAGCTCCTGCCCCACTGCATTCTGGACCAGCTGAAGTTCTGGGATGGTCTTCAAGGCCAGCCCCACAAGGAGCGAATTGGGGTAATCTAATTGAGAGATGACAAGGGGGTGAGTGACTGTCCTCAGAGCCTCGGGTGATGGGTCCCTCCAGCAGCTAATCTTTGGCAAGTGGAACCCAAAGGGGGTCTCAAAAGTCAACCGTCTCAGCCCCCTCTTGACTTCCTTGACCGCCTGTAGTCTCCCTTGGTGGAGCCCACGAGGCGGCTGAAAAGGGGTCAGCCTCATGGCTAAAGAATATCCCCCCTCAATTGGCTAATCCATGAGGAGGTGACCTAGTGAAACTGGCTAAAGAGTCTTCGGAAGCTCTAGCCCAGGGTTTCTCCACCTTGGCAACCTGAAGATGGGTGGACTTCAACTCCCAGAATTCCCTATCCAGCCTGGCTGGCTGGGGAATTCTGGGAGTTGAAGTCCACCCATCTTAAAGTGGCCAAGTTTGAAAAACACTGCTTTAAATAAATGCACCCAAAAGGTCTTGCCTGTTCTAAGCTCCAACTGGAATCCATTTCTCGCCCTACAGCCGAATACAAGACCCTGTGTCCAGGCGGTGAAGGCTTCCGGCCCAATCCCATCACGGTCATTTTGGAAGGTAGGTCAGTGGGTCCCTGGGCAGGGGGCTGAAAACGACCTCTTGCACCAGCTTGAACTTAGAGGCTCTCTGAAATTCGGTGCTGGAGCGTGTCTTTTGATGTGAAAAAACCTCGCATGGTGAAAACCCATCCGTTGATTAATTAATTACTAATTACGGTGCTGGGAAAACTTCCCCGCTATGAAAGAACATACGAGTGGCAGCCTTTTTATCGGGATGATGTGCTGTGGCGAGATGCATAATATTTGAGTCAATGGAGGCGAGCAAGCAGCATTTGGGGCTGCAGAATAAAGCAAAATGTTGAATTGGATTGCTTGGCTGAGCTGATCCTTTAATCGGGAGTTGGCAAGCTTTGGGTCTCTGCTGCAATTACACTAATGAGACTGGTGTGGTTATTTGCAATAATAGGTCCATTTTGTCTGTACATTTGGACAACGTCAGTAATTTGGGTGCTTTTCTTCAAGCTCCTATCCAGACATGCAGTCGCCTAAAATTTTGCCTGGAAGATTGCAGATGATTAGAATCAATAGCAGTCACAAGGGAGCCTTGGAGATCACCTAGTCCCACCCTGTGCTTGGCGCAGGAACCGTGCAACGAATGCGTCCTTGTGTTAACTCATTCAACCCCGCAAGGAGGGTGTGCTGTCCCCATGGCCAAAGGGAGTCCATTCCACTTTCAAGACCCTGCTTAATCAAAATCTCCCTCTTTGCGAACGAAGGCAACACACTACATTTGTGTCTTTGCACAACTTTTCTCTCTTTGGGGGGGAGAGAGCCCAATGCACCCCTTCCCCCAAGAGGCGCAACGGAGAGCACATCCTCGATCTTTCTTTCCCCTCTCGCAGATATCGATGAGTGCCAGGAGCTGCCGGGTCTCTGCCAGGGGGGCAACTGCGTCAATACCTTTGGGAGCTTCCAGTGCGAGTGCCCCCCGGGGTATTACCTGAACGAGGACACCCGCATTTGCGAAGGTTGGTCTTCCGGGGAATTCAGGGCAGCCGCCCTGTCGGAGTGCATGCGTGTGCACCTTTGGGAAGAGAGTGCACGCTTTGCCAGTTCAAGGAAAGACCCAGCAGAGGAATCACAAACGTGTCTGCTTTTGTGGCTTAACATTTTGGAGCCTCGGCTCTTCAACTAGCAGACTGTTCAAGGTATTGCGTGGATCTAGAACAGGGTTTCTCAACCTTGCCAGCTTTAGGATCTGTGGACTTCCATTCCCAGAATTCCCCCAGCCAGCATGCTGGCTGGGGGAATTCTGGGAATGGAAGTCCACAGATCTTAAAGTTGGCAAGGTTGAGAAACACTGATCTAGAAGATAGATTCATTCCTGGGGTGTCCACGGGGTGTGAGCAAGAAAGTCAAGATGGCAGCCACGATGATGCAACCAAAACACTGCCTGTTTTTTATGCGCGTTGCACCGTTGTGGCTGCCCCCTGCAGACACGCCCGGTTCATTCAGTCGGAGGCTTAGTGTGTTTGGAGAAACGCAGTGCCTAAAAAGACTGGTAGGGTCCATCAGCTCTGCAAGGTAGTCCAGACAAACAGCACAGCCAGGAATACTAGCTCTGTCTTTATTGTCAGATTCCATTAACAGAATCTTGCAAGACTCAAAGTCTTTCTCCCCTCTTTTCTGTTTACTCTCTGGAAAACTAGGGAGGGTCCCTTCCAAGACGCTCCCCACACCCCTTTTCCTTTTGTGGGCTGAGACACCTTTTACACGCCAGTTGTCCCATCTGCGGCGCTCCCTCCCGTCTCCCAGGGTCATTCCCACAGACCATTACAAGGTCCCCTCTGCAGATTCAGAACACTTGCCCGTGACTGCTGGCCGACTACCTGACTCGTCTTTAGTCCCTGTTCCCACAACCTTTTCTCTCCACTCCAGACATCGACGAGTGCTCTGCCCACATCGGCATCTGCGGGCCGGGGACCTGTTACAACACGCTGGGCAACTACACCTGCGTTTGCCCCCCAGAGTACATGCAAGTCAACGGAGGGAACAACTGTATGGGTATGGACGGCCCTGCAGGGTGGGCCAAAAGGGAGCAGGGGGCATCCTCAGCTGGGGAGAAGGAGTGGGTTAGTCAGCACCAGTCTCCTGTCTCTTACAATGGCTTGACGCCCCTCCAGTTAACTCACCTGAAAAGGTGGGAAGGGGACCCATACCCTAATCTAGCTACCAAAGGAAGACTGCCCTTACATCTGGAAGTTCCATGTCAAACAGAGAGAAGAGGAGAACTCTGTGTTTTTGGTTTTGGCTTGTTTTTCTAGCCTTTTTAAATAAGATCCCACCTGGATCAGGAATCCATCTAGGCCAGCTTCTGGCCTCCAGCTGTGCTCAGCCCAAGCAGCTTCAGGAGCCCCTAAGGCGGGCACAAAGGCAACACCTCAGATGCTTATTTCCATGTCCTCCACTCATAACTCAGACCCAGAGATAGATGACTACTTTATCCGGAGGCCTTGCAATTTTATTTTAGGGGGAGGTGGCCGAACATCCAAGGCTTAATCCCCAGATGGGGCTGGAAGAGACTTTTACTGTGAATCAGTTCCAATTTTCTTCCTGCCCCAAAGGCTTCCTGGACTTTCTGCCCCCAGGCCAGGTCATCCCCTTTCCTCCCCGCCTCCCCATTCATGCACAAACACGCACACACACACACACACCATCTGAAGTGGTCCAGGGCTGGGAAGGTCGAGTTAGACCCTAAGCACAGCTTACAAAGAATGTAGGCATTCTCTGGTGGATCAGGCCCCGGGACCTTCCAGCCCAGCCTTCGTGTCCCACTGGCCAGAGGCGTCTGGGAGGCTCCCAGCCCCGCCAGGAGGGCCAGTCCCTCTGCTACTGCTGCAGCCCCCTGGCCAACGGGATTCAAGGGAAGCCCCTGGGACCCCGGAGGTGGCAAACAGCCCTTGGGAGCAGGGCCCCCCAGATAGCCCCTCTCCATTGAATGTAGCCAGTCCCCTTTTAACAGCATCTCCGTTGATGGCCTTCCCCATATCTGGCATCAGTCAGTTCCACAGCTCCACCCTGCCTAGGTTCAAGGCATTTTCCGTGCTTTGCTCCTCCTGGATCTCCCCTCCTGTAGGATCAGAGGGCGAAGCAGCTTCTCCCACGATGAGAGGGTGAGCCAAGCTTCTCCCCACCCGCCCAAAGCTAGGCATGACTTTATTATCTCTCGTGGGGTGCAAAAAGGGTGAACTGGGGGCCTGCCTGCTTTTCTTGATGGACCCCAGGGAACAGAAGCCAGGCCGTGCCGGATGGGACCCTTGGAACCTCTGGTCCAATGTTTCTCAAACTTGGCAACTTTTAAGATGGGCAGGCTTCAACTCTCAGAATTCCCCAGCCAGCATGGCTGGCTGGGGAATTCTGGGAGTTGAAGCCCACCCATCTTAAAAGTTGCCATTAAGACCTTTAAAAGTTTTTTTCTCTTGGTGGTTTGGGACAGGATGAAGGATCAGAAAAGGTGCCTTATGCAGGTCTTAGCACAGCCACAGGCATTTCACCCCTTAACATGTCTCAGCCACCTCCCACGCAGACCAGGCCCCACGCAATTGGGGGTGGGGGCGGCCATCTCCACATCACATCAACCTTTTGGGGACCATCCAGTTGCTGGAAGCTGTGCATCTTTGCTAGGCGTTGCTCACCAGCTCCTTTCCGTTCAGACATGCGGAAGAGCCTTTGCTACCGGAACTATAACGACACGTGTGAGAACGAGCTCTCCTTCAACATGACCAAGAAAATGTGTTGCTGCTCCTACAACATCGGGAAAGCTTGGAACAAGCCGTGCGAGCCTTGCCCCACGCCGGCCAGCCGTAAGTGACCCTCTCTGCCGGATCTCCTCTGGAAGGTGGAATGGAGGGTTTCCTACCTTCTCCAGGGCAGTGGGGTTGGAAGCGGCCCGGGGGGCTTTGGGGGAGCAGGGTCTTTCGAAGGCTTGGTCCCTGGAGAGGGAGAACCCAGTGAAAACCCAACCAGTTTGCAAGCCAAGGTGCCCTTGAGTTGGAAAGTCCCGCAAGGAGATTCTCCTGCATCTGCTGAAGGTGAAAGGCTTCGGTCAGCCTGTTAATTCATCAGGCAGGCTGGCTTGGAGATGGCCTGTGCTGGACCTGGGTTGCTGGCTGAGGCCTTGCAAGGAGATACCTCCGGAGAAGCATGACCAAGTCTTCTCGACGGCTTTCTCTTCTAGCCGAATACCAGATCCTGTGCGGCAACCAGGCGCCCGGCTTCATCATCGACATCCACACAGGGAAGCCAATTGGTAAGGGTGCCCCAAGGCTCTTGTAACCCACCGCTGGCATCTTTGCGTGGAGGTGGGGGTTTTTTCACGCATGGGTGTGTGCCCCAGCGTGGCCTCCATACTGTACTAAGGCTACAACAATTATAAACTAAGAAGAAGAAAAAGAAAAGGAGGAAAAAGAAAAGTAGTTTGCACTTTTAATTTTTTTCCAAACGTTCTTTTTCCTTTGAGATTAATGATCGTTTTGTTAAAAAAATAATAAAGGTTATTTAAAAAAAGATGAAAACAGTCATAAAGGCAATAGAAATAAGAAAACGAGTAATACAGCAACCAGGGAGGATTAAAACATCAGGTAAACCACCAGGGACTTCTGACTGCCCTTGATCTTCAGCATGGTTCCCACCCTCCCACAGTTGAAGGGGGGCTTTTGCTCATGCTCCCCCTTGAGAGGGAGGCTGGGGGTTCTGTCACACAGGCCCCTTCCTCTTCGGCCCCTTCCCTCTTTCCGCGCAGATATTGACGAGTGCAGTGAGATTCCGGCCATTTGCACCAACGGCGTGTGCATCAACCAGATTGGCAGTTTCCGGTGCGAATGCCCCATTGGTTTCAGCTACAACAACATCTTGTTGATCTGTGAAGGTGAGAGTCGGGGCTGAATTTCAGAGCTGGGATTCAAGGGGGGACTTGGCATCTCCGAAGGGAAACGTGGCCAGCAGGACAGAAGTGCTCATGGGGCAGGGCCAGAGGAGATACAGGAAGAAGGAACGACGGGGGAGACACAGCTGCAGCTTCCATCAATGTAAATTAAACAATTTCTTTGTAAATACAGAGTGTCCTCGCTTAACAACAGTAATTGGGACCAGCAACTCTGTTGCTAAGCGACCCAGTTGCACAACGTCACATGTCTGCTTAAACTTATGACGGCAGTTGCGGCAGTTCCCGTTGCCATTGTTAAGTGAATCCTGAGCAGTCATTAGGCACGACATCATGTGATTGCCATTTGCGACCTCCTACCAGCTTCCCCATTGATTTTGCTTGTGGGAAGCCAGCAAAAAAGGTTGGACATGGCAATCACATGACCATGGGACGCTGCGATGGCCACAACTACAAGGACCGGTTGTAAGTCTCCTTGTTCAATGCTGTCGTAACTTTGAATGGTCGCTGAATGAGTGGCTGTTAAACAGACTACCTGTAGGTTTCATGCCTTCAGAATCCAGTTTTCAGGACAGGGGCTTCCATGGAGGGCCAAAAATGTCAAAGTGGAAGCTGTGACTGCCCAGTCAAAGCCCGGTCTTTTACAAGCATCATGCACAAAAAGGGGCACAGATGCAGCTGCCATCTTGAACACCCCTCCCCCCGCATGGGCGCCCCTGCTCTCCGTGAAGGCTGTTGTGGGAACAGGGGTTATGAAATCCCTAATGGCAACATGAAAAGAACAAGATGGACAAATTAAACCAGTGTTTCTCCAGCTTGGCCACTTTAAGACAGGTGGACTTCAACTCCCAGAATTCCCCAGCCAGCATACTGGGAGAGTTGAAGTCCACCTGTCTTAAAGTGGCCAAGGTGGAGAAACACTGAATTACAGTAAACAGATCAGGTTTAATTCAAAGGGCCACTGGATGTGGGGAGAAGTCTGGGCATGGCATTCGTATTGTATCAGAGGGCTGCCAGGTGAGTCTCCCCACTGCCTCCCACACCTGGAGCGCTGCCCTCTGGAAGAAGGGAATCTGGAAGAGGCATAAGTCAAATCGCGGGACTCCCCTGAGGTGGTCACATCTCCTGACCAGTGGCTTTGGCAGCACATGGTGGCAGCAACCAGGCCCACAGTTGCCCATCCTTTGGGGAATACGAACCGCCACCCGCCTTCGCCAGGCCTGGCCAGGGCAGGGAAAGGACAGCCTCCCTTTCACACCATGGCGAAGCAGGTTCCAGTCTTGCCTGGCACAACAGCCGTTCGCCCTTCAGACCCCCCACCCGGGAAAAGGAGGCTCGGGCAACTGGCCGAGTCGCAGCCTGAAAGAGCTCCCTTAGAAAGGTGGGCACTGCTGATTCAGTTCCCAAGGCTCTGCGTCCTCGTTTCTGGCCTTAAGCCTGGTTCTTGAAACGTTGCGTGAATCTTGCTTCCTTGGTTGTGGGTTGCTGTAGGGGGTTGGCAACAGGCCTTCATGATATTCTCCTCCTCCTCCTCCTCCTCCCCCCTTGGATTTCCACACCAGCTGGGCAGGCAGCAGTGGGCTTGGAAGGAGAAGGAAGACTTAAAGAAAGCAGGCAGGGCTTGAAGCTCAGCTTCTCACCAAAGAATCCTTTCCTTTCCTTTCCTTTCCTTTCCTTTCCTTTCCTTTCCTTCCCTTCCCTTCCCTTCCCTTCCCTTCCCTTCCCTTCCCTTCCCTTCCCTTCCCTCTCCTCTCCTCTCCTCTCCTCCCCTCCCCTCCCCTCTCCTCTCCTCCCCCTCCCTCCCTCCCTCCCTCCCTCCCTCTTTCTTTCTTTCTTTCTTTCTTTCTTTCTTTCTTTCTTTCTTTCTTTCTTTCTTTCTTTCTTTCTTTCTTTTTCCAATTTATATAGCCACCCATCTCATATATATGACTCTGGATGCCTTCCAAACAGTTAAAACAATACAAAACAAACAATACAACAGTTTAAAAAACAGTAAAAAAGAAACATATAAAAAACCATCATGAAAACTCATAAAATCCACAGCCAGAATTTTTTGCCCCCCTCCCTCAGCATGTCATTTACCCAACATCGACTCTCCTGAGCTCTGCCCATCCTCTGCCCCCCACACCCCCCGTCCCTCTCCCCCTCGAGATGGGCACCGGGGCAGAAGAGGAGGTGGGCAATCTGGGTTCACCCTGCGACGTCTTGCCCCTTGGGTGGGTTGGGGGAGACATAACGAGGGAGGCGCAGTCAGAGGTTATCAGCGTACGCACGAGTGACGGAGAGGAGGGGTGCGTGTGGGGCTAGACCAAAACGGTGGGACTTCTTTCTCGCTTTCCCTCGCTGCCATTTTCTCCCTCTGCTTCCTCCTCCCGGCAGACATTGATGAATGCAGTGGTGGGGAGAACCTCTGCCAACGAAACGCCGATTGTCTGAATATCCCCGGCAGCTACAGGTGTGAATGCTCTTCGGGATACAAGCTGTCGCCTAGCGGAGCGTGCGTGGGTAAGACGGGGGCCGGTCCAAACGCTGATGCTCAGGGGCGAAGGAGGAGCGAACGGGGTCGTTGGGAGGAAGAGAACGCGGGCCGCGCTTTCTGGGGATCAGAGCGCTGGGCTGTGCTTTGGCCTGAGCCCAACGAGCCTCACGTTTGGGCTCGTCCTCTTCCCGGCTGTCCTCTCAGGCCAGTTTCCTACATTTCTGTTTCCCAGGCCGCAACGAGTGTCAGGAGATCCCCAACGTCTGCAGCCACGGGGATTGCGTCGACACGGAAGGGAGTTACCTTTGCATCTGTTTCAACGGGTTCAAAGCGACCGGGGACCTGACCATGTGCATGGGTCAGTAGCGCGCGGGTCCTCTTTCCTCCGGCACGTCAGCCCTGCGGCGCCACGTCCCTCCTTGGTTCCCGTCCCCAGAGACTGGCTGAAAGACATCTGGTTTGCTAGTTAACCGTGGCGCGTGGAGCAGGAACTCCACTCTGTTGTGCAGCTCCATAGGTGACCTTGGGCCCACCTCAGCCTATCTCAAAGGGTTGTCGTTGGGGGGTTACCACTAGGGAGTTTCCACCTTGAGGCCGAGAGAAAGGCGGGTGCGATGACGGCAGAGCGACCAAAACAGGAACACCCTTCACAGAAAAGCATGCCCTGGGGAGGGACTGATGCTGGCCTACTTCACAGGGTTGTTGTAAAGGTTTCCTTGAAGCAGTCTCAGTGAAGCGTTGCACTGATGCGTAAGGTCATCAGGGCCATAATAATAATGCCATCGGGCCGCCCTCAAATTGCCATCTCCTTGCGGGCCTTGCAGACATTGACGAATGCGACCGCCAGCCCTGTGGGAACGGCACCTGCAAGAACACGGTGGGCTCCTACAACTGCCTCTGCTTCCCAGGCTTCGAACTGACCCACAACAACGACTGCATGGGTAAGGGGGCAGCTGGGCCAGGAGCAGGGGCTGGCTGAGCCTCTGGGAATGGCGGTGCTGACTCCCCCTGCTCTTCCCACAGACATTGATGAGTGTGCCTCCCTGGCCGGGCAGGTCTGCCGGAACGGCCAGTGCATCAACAACGTGGGCTCCTTCCGGTGCCTGTGCCAGGAGGGCTATGACCACACGCCGGATGGCAAGAATTGCATCGGTGGGTACCTTCTGAGTCTTCTCCCTGCGGTAACAGTCCTGGGGGGTGGGGGGATTGAAGGGGCCAGCGTGTCCTTTCTTCTCATCTCCTTAACAGACACAGTCCTTTCCCCTGGATTTCCATGGGACCCTAGAATTGTAGAGTTGGAGGGGATCCCAAAGATCATCTAGTCCAACCCCCTGCAATGGGCAGGAAAGCCGGTTCATCCATCCTCGAGACAGGGTGGCCAGCCTCTTCTCAAAAACCTCCAGAGGTGGGGAATCCACCAGCTCCATCTTCATGGCCCTCCTCAATCTGGTCCAGTTTGTCTACGCCTTTTTCAAGCTGCCACACCCAGATTTAATCCCATTACAGGTAGTCCTCACTTAACGACCACAATAGGGACCAGAAAATTTGTCGTTAAGCAGGGCGGTCATTAAGCAAAGCATCACATGACCGCACCCAATTTTACAACATTTTTTGCAGTAGTCGTTAAGCACATCACGCAGTTCCCCATTGATTTAGCTTGCCGGAAGCTGGTTGGGAAGGTTGCAAATGGCGATCACTGACCTGGGACTCTGCAACCGTTGTAAGTGCAAGCTGGTTGCCAAATACCCAAATTGCGATCACGTGACCGTGGGGCTGCTGGGACGGTTGTAACTGTGAGGACCAGTCGTAAGTCACTTTTTTCAGCACCATCATAACTTTGAACAGTTGCTGAACGGTCATTAAGCAAGGACTACCTGTACTGCGCTCCAATGAGCCTAATCAGATATAAGTATTTCTTCCAGTGATTTGGAAAATATGGACCTAGTATTAAGGCAGCCCCTAATCCCACCGGCCTTTTTTGCAGCAGCTTCACTCTGCAGGCTTGCTTGGCTGACCCGCACCCGTGCCAACACACCATTTCAACTTTTCCTATTGGCTGGCCTGCTGGCGAGCGAAGGAGTCCCATTTTTTCCCACAGTTGGGGTCGCTCTTGTATAGGGCTTAACTGCTAGATTTCCAAGGGTACGGAGGCTGTCTTCTACCCCGCCCCCCATCCCACGGGCAGGGGCAGCAGCTCCCCGCTGTGGGGAGATGACTGGGGCTTTCTTCTACGCAGACATCAACGAGTGTGTCAGCCTGCCAGGGACGTGTTCTCCGGGGACCTGCTACAATTTGGAAGGCTCCTTCCGCTGCATCTGCCCCCCCGGCTACGAAGTGCAGAACGACAACTGTATTGGTAAAGGGCACAATGCGCCACAGGCACACCCAGGCGGGCGCTTGGCAGCGGGACCCTGGGTGGACGTCAGTAGCCCCCTGTGGCTTTGGTCCTTCAGGAAACGGGCATCCGGGGGGTCAAAAAGTCCCGATGGCCGCCAAGCCCACGCTATCCAAGCCCTGCCCGTTTTTGGGTGCAGTTGATACCGGGAGGGGACGTTTCCTGCCCCTCCCAGCACGAAAGCGGGGCCTGCGGTCTGAACTCGGGGCGGGGGAGGCGGGGGCAGCCTGTCCTGGGGCTGCAGGTGATCCATCTCGGTGGGTTGCAGACATCAACGAATGCGAGGAAGACCCCAACATCTGTCTGTTCGGTACCTGTACCAACACGCCTGGCACCTTCCAGTGCATCTGTCCGCCCGGCTTTGTCCTGTCTGACAACGGACGGCGCTGCTTTGGTGAGTCTTCCCAGCCTCTGCTTGCGATCACCGGAGGGGGGGCATTTGTCCCCACTCTCTGGATGCGTTGGACTGCATCTCCCATAATCTCAAACCAAATCTTCACCCTGATGAGTCAGGGAGCCCTTGGATAGCCAGTGTCTCAGACTGTCTGCTGGCTTGCCTGTTGCAAAGTTATCTCAAGGGTGTTCGTGTCCCGAGGTAGACTTCTCCTTGTGGTGGAGTCCCCAATGGCGACACCACGGCTACCCGAGGGCGAGGGGTCCGGGAGCCAGGGAGCCTCCCCCCCCCAGCAAATGCCTCCACGTCTTGCCGCGCTTCCTGACCTCGCGTGCCCCCCTTGCAGACACCCGCCAAAGCTTCTGCTTCACCCGCTTCGACAACGGCAAGTGCTCCGTCCCCAAAGCCTTCAACACCACCAAAGCCCGATGCTGCTGCAGCAAGATGCCCGGAGAGGGCTGGGGCGACCCCTGCGAGCTCTGCCCCCAGGAGGGCAACGGTAGGAGTGGTGCGGGGGGGCGAGGGAGGGGAGGGCCCGGGCCAGCATCCCCCTCCTCCTTGATGGTTTCTCCCTGACGGTCGGAGCTCCTTTTGAGACCCCTGCATCTTCCTCCATCGGCAGGGAGGGCGCTGTCCCGTGTCACCCAAGGGAGGCTTCGCCCTGTGCTCAGGGGGCAAGGGGGGGTACGGGGCGGCCAGAAGGGCAGAGATGGGGGGAGAGATATGGGGGGGTTGGAGGCAGCCCCTTACCTTACTGAGGCTCGGGGCCGGGAGAGACCAAGCCTGGAATGGTTTGGATCGGGGTGGGTCCGCGGCTAACGACCGGTGGAATTCGCTTAACGACAGCAAGGGGGAGTGCCGGGATTGCTGTCGCTAAGCGATGAGGTCACGTGACAACATCCACATCACTTAGCGGTGGAAATTCCAGTCCCAGTCGCCGTCGTAACTCAAGGGCTACCTGGGTGGTTCTTTTTTGTTCTTTTTATGCTTGCTTTAACTGTTTCGAAGCCACCCAGAGTCCTGTACGTGGGATGGATAAATAAGTAAATAAATAAATGCTTTTTAAAGAAGTGACAGCTGGTTATGCCTTTCCCGACCTGCAGTTGCTTTCCAAGAGCTGTGTCCGTACGGCCACGGGGCCATTCCTGGGCCCGGAGATTCCCGAGAAGGTGAGCGCTTCCCCCGAGCGAGGAGGGAGCCTGGGATTAAGCAGCCTGGCCCTCCTCCCGGCTGTTAAGGTAGACTGCTCAGAATAACGAAGGCTCTTCCTGGAGCGGGGAGAAAGAACCGGAGGGGGGCGCCCGTTCCTGGCCACGGAGACGCCCAAATGGCCAAGCGCGCATCGCAGTCTCACCCTTTGTTTTTCCTTTGGGATAAAGTAGGAAGGGGGGGTCCATCGCAGGGTCACATCGTGCGCTTTCTCCTCTCCCCCCATGGCCAGAGGGGCATCTGCAGAGGGGGTCAAAAAGCGAACACGACGGCTACATCGGTGCAGTGAAGGCCCTGCCCCTTTTCACTCGGCTCTTGACTTTTGGGACCTTCCTGCGGGAACTCCTGGGTGAAACCACACCCGTCCATGTTCTTGATGAACCGACCCTGAAACTGGGTCATTTCAGCGAGCAGGTTAAAGGCGTGGTGTGAACCCAGTCAACGAGTGTTCGTCCCTGGCCCTTTCTCAGACCGGGGAGAGGCTTCGCGGGCCAGGAGCGTCCTCTTGGGACCTCGGCTCTCCAAAGCGCTTACTGACAACGGCAGAAAGAGCTGGAAGGAGCGTGGATGAAATCTGCCGATGATGCACAATGTGGTCCAAATCCGCCAGGGATGCAAAAGTAGAAGGGTGGTCTCCAAAGTTGGAGTGCAGGAAGCAAGCATTAGAAAGTCTAGTTCTATTTACTTTTTTATCCAAAAAAGAAAAAAGAAATTAAGCGATACTAATTCTTCAATTTCAGAATATGAAACTTGAACATGTATTTGGGGGGCATATTTTATAATGCCCATAAGATATCGTTACAATAGTACATGTATGTCATCTGTAAATAAATCGACATATACATATCAGGGGCATTTGTAGGAGGAGAGCCATGTTGGTTCCTGGTGGCAAAAAATCAGAAGGCGCCTGGGAGCGCTTTGTCCGACGCACAGATTTTGTTAAAAGCCTTTCAACAAAATGTGTAAGTCAGAAAGGTGTTCCCAGCTCCTTCTGATATACTGGGGAGCATGCTCAAAACACTTTTCCGGATAAAATGCACGATCAAAAACGTTTGGAGGCCCCTGTCTAAGATGGCAGAAATTCCTTTCCGGATGATCCTGATAGATTGGAAAAATGAGTTGAAAGGACAGTTGTTGTTACCATATGTTCTGCAAGATCTGCTTGCTTTACGCGTTGCTCACTTCCGTTCCCATAGCAAAGCTCTCAGCGCATGATGCGCTGAGGAGTTCTATTTTTCAGATGCCAAGTCCCAGGGCCTGACGCTGAAAAGACACCCTACCATTAAATTTCACACAGAAAAAGGAGTTTTTTACTTGGGGAAAACCCCCCAAATGCACGGCTTAGGGTTGGGGTACCAGCTAGGATTCTCTGTTTAAAAGAGATTAAATTTTAAAAAAAAGGTTCCCGGGGACTCTGCCACATTTTGGGGGGGCCTGCGCTCTTCAAGAAAACGAAAACAGCCCACAAGGGTTGGCACGAACAGCGCACAGCCTGTGGCGCTGCTTATTCCACACTCTCCTTTCGGTTCCCTGGCAGATGTGAACGAATGCGCGGAGAATCTGGGCATCTGCATTAACGGCGCTTGCATCAACACGGACGGGTCCTTTCGCTGTGAATGCCCCTTTGGCTACAACCTCGATTACACCGGAGTCCACTGCGTGGGTGAGTGGGGGCCTCCGCCGGCAGTCTCGGGGGGCACCCGGGCCATTCTCGGCTTTTTCCCAGAGAGAGGGAGCTGAGCCCCCTCCTTTCGCGCATCCTCGACAGACACGGACGAATGTTCCATCGGCAACCCGTGTGGGAACGGCACGTGCACCAACGTGATCGGGGGCTTCGAGTGCGCCTGCGACGAGGGATTTGAGCCGGGGCCGATGATGACATGCGAAGGTAACATCGACTTGATTTTCTTTTTCATTCACTCATTTGCATAGTGACCCCTCTCACCTAAGTGACTCTGGGAAGCTCACGACGGGAAAAAAACAACCGAACCAGAACAGGTTAAAAAACAGAAACGCGGAACCAATAAAACCCCCTTAAAACAAAAATTTATCGTCATCAGTGGCGAAGTCGACCACTACTCAACACAGCCATTGCAGAAGCTCTCGGCTGCTGCCAGACCCCAGGCGCGATGGCGGGGCCAGGTCTTCTCGGCCTTCCTAAAGGCCAGCAGGGTCGGAGCCGGTCGATGGTCCCCGGGTCGTAAGGCTGAAGACCATCCAGTCGTGTGTTCAAAGATAGACTTCCTCCACTCTGGGAGGATCTATTAAGATTGTATTTGTTTGCAGCGTTTTACGTCTCCTATTTCCCATGGATCCTTGGCAGCTTAACAAAAGCTGCACCCAAACTGGGAAACTAAGCTAGCATAAAACGTTAGGAAGAGATTGAGACCTTTGGAAGAATGGGGCTGTCACCAGGTGGTTTCTTCCCCTCCCTGGAGGTTTTCCAACGGAGGCTGGATCGTCCTCCATCCGGGATGGTGGAGCGAATCCTGCAGTGGGCAGGGTTGGACTGGATGACCTTGGAGGTCCCTTCTGAGTCTATGAAAACTGCCAAAGGAACCCAGTGTCCCGGAAGCGACTTCCAACCCTCCTCAACCGCTAATTTCTCCATGGAGGAGCTTGGAGCTACTAACGGTTTCCCCTTCCCCATGTGTGCGATCTCCCCGCTCCAGATATCAACGAATGTGCCTTGAACCCGCTGCTCTGTGCCTTCCGATGCCTCAACACGCTCGGTTCCTACGACTGCACCTGCCCGTCCGGGTACACCTTGCGGGACGACCGCAGAATGTGCAAAGGTGGGGCCCCTCCGCTTCGAGAAGCTCACCTTCTGGTGGGGCCAGTCAAGGAAATGGGCCCAGCTTTGAAAGGGGGAGCGGAGGAAGGAAAGTGCAGCCCCTGCCCAGCGGGGAGGAGGGCTGATGGAGCCTAATAAGATGGGAATTGTGTTTCATCTCACACACACACACACACACACACACACAGAGCACACCTCTGGCTCTCCGAAGGTCACCGGTCATGTTGGCCCTTTCAGTGGCTCTTCTGATCGTGGTCTGCTGGTGTTGCACGTCGACAGAAGGTTTTGCACACCAACAAAAGAAGGAATCTAGGCCAGAATTTTAGGTTTCCAGCCCTGCCAGGAGATTCGGGGGGCAGATGCTTCCCACCCTTCAGCCACAGCCATCCTTTAAGAATAATGTAAGATTCTAGTCCTCATGGCTCCAAATAAAAATGAGATGCATAGGACACATGCAGAGACCTGCTTTGATGCCCGTGAGATCTGTGGCCCTTCCTGCCCCACACCCGTCTCCTTCACTCTCTTTTCCTGCAGATTTGGACGAATGTGCTGAAGGGATGCACGACTGTGAGTCCCACGGGATGATGTGCAAGAATCTTATTGGCACATTTGCTTGCATCTGCCCACCTGGGATGCAACGCCGGCCTGACAGCGAAGGCTGCACAGGTGAGGCACATTGAAACATTCAAGTTCCTAGTCCATGTGTCTTGGTGCAAAACAGGCGAGGAAGCCCCCGTGAATCTAGTCCAGATCATGCGAAGGAATTGTGCCCTCTCCTCTGCCCCATTGGGAGTCCGGTCCTGGGCGCCCCGGTGGAAAAAGCAGAGAGAGAAATTGGAGCGTTGAGAGGAGGGGGCTGCCAAGGGGGCGAAGGGTCTGGAAGGTCGTCTCTGAGGACCGGGGCGTGCTGAGCCTAGAAAGACAAGAGCTCCGTGGGGGGAGGCCGGAGGAAGGAGGCCTTCCAGCCCCAGAGAAGAGGGAGAGGCGCATTCTCTGTCACCCCGGGGGGAGGGGCAGGGGCAGGGGCAGGGGCAGGGGCAGGGGCTGGGCGGGGGGGTTAAAGCTGCAAGGAGGGCCCTTCAGGCCGAGCGGTCAGCAGGAACATCCTGGCTGCGCGAGCTGCCGGCCAGCAGCAGAACTCGCTGCCGCCTGGAGTAGGTGGGGAGTCCTCTTCGCCGGAGGTCTTCAGACAGGCTGGACGGTCATTTGGCTGAAACACTGCAGGGAGTCCCGCGCTGAGCTGGGGGTCACGATAGATGACCTCCAAGGACCCTCCCAACCCTCATGATTCTTGCTTCTACTCTAAACTTGGAGCTGGCCCATTTTGGGCACAAGCATTTCCTGTAGAAAACGGCTGCTGATATTTTAGTAATATCAGCAAAGGGAAAGAAATGCTTTTTCACATCTGCGCGCTTGTGGTTCTCGATCCTTTTCGCGACCGAGAGCCTCACCGTAAAAATAAATGAAAAAATATCCTCCTGTGATGATCCCAGACACCAGAGAGACATCCTCTGGTGGTCATTCGCAGAAGAATTCTGCCTGTTGCGAACGGAGCAAAGCCCATCTCCGCTCGGTTTAGGCCCAGAGGTGAGATTCGAACGCAGACTTCCTGCTTCCAGGCTCCAGTGGGAGGCCCAGCCAGAGGCCCCTTCCCCGGCCCCAAAGGAAGGGCCGAAAGACATGCTCCCACGCGCGTTCCTCCCAATCCAGATGTGGAAGCAATGCCCCTGTTTTCACAGGGGCAGAGCGACAGGGGGGCTGGGTCGCTTGCGTTCCGCTACACGCAGACCAGGGGGGTGGCCGGGCGGGAACACCCAGTGGTCAGACTCCCGTCACGGTGGGTCGAACGCTTTGCTCCGCTGCGCTTCGCTAAGGAAGGGAGGCGAGGGCAGTGCTAATGCCGGAGAAGCGAAGGTCCTGGTCTGCTCTGGGAAAGATGAGACCCAAACTTCTTTGTTCAGTCTCTGCAAACCAAACCAGGTGGGGGAAAACAGACCCTGCGGGGCTCGTCCTGTTTCACCCACTTCCTGGCATCTGTGCGAACCTTGCCCTTCCCGCAGGGATGGCGTTTGCGGGAGGAGGCTCTTCCTCCCAACTCCTCACCGGCCCCGTTTCTCTTTCTTGCCGTCCCCAGACGAGAACGAATGCCGTACCAAGCCGGGCATCTGCCCCAACGGGCGCTGCGTGAACACTGTGGGCAGCTATCACTGCGACTGCAACGAAGGGTTCCAGAGCAGCCCCTCGGGCACCGAGTGCCTCGGTAATCCACGCCAATCCTGTGCTGCTTTCTTGGGAAGGTTCAGGCAGGAGGGATCGGTTGCCACCAGAGATCCTGATGGGCTTTCCATTTTCCAGGGTTCTCATGCATTATGAGCTTTTTAGCTTCCTCCTCCTCGTAATTTGATTGATTGATTGATTGATTGATTGATTGATTGATTGATTGATTTTCTATGCCGCCCACCCCATCTGCAGCTGGGACGCTAGAATGAGGGCAGGTCTTGGAGTGATCAGAGGTTTAATACAGCTCTGTCTTGGGCCTGATCTGGCTCCACTATTATGGACTATCCACTATTATGACTATTACAATTCTATTTATTGCCAGCAGAAATTCGGAAGCTGCAGAGACGTCATTAGGCAAGGTGTTCTCACTCCACCACACTAGGCTACAAAAGGATGTTGTTACGCTATGCCAGTGTTTCTCAACCTCGGCAACTTTAAGATGCGTGGACTTCAACTCCCAGAATTCCCCATGGCTGGCTGGGGAATTCTGGGAGTGGAAGTCCACCCATCTTAAAGTTGCCGAGGTTGAGAAACACTGACTTAATCAATGGCCTAAGAAAAGTGTATTCATTCAAATCAGGGGAAAGAATAGTAACTTCCAACGTTTACTCGTTCCCTTTCCAAAGCGAGCGCTCTGTATCTTTAAAACATAATGGAAAAGATGGGGTCTGCCACTTCGGTGGAGGCTCTGTGCTGTTAGACGGCTTGGGCAAAAGTGCCAAGAATGCAGAAAGACGAAAAGTTCATCACCCCCAGATTTCATGACTTGGGTCCTCATGGGCTCACGGTCGTGTCCAAGAGCCTGCCAGTTAGAAGGACGACCCTGATGGGGTTCTGCTAGGCAGTGGCCTGGGTGTGCATCTGCATGAATACCAGGAGTGTGTGCCAAGCGTATATGATGCCACCCTTCAACCCTTGGCATAGCGCCCTAGAGTCAGAAAGGGCTCCTCAGCCCATCTAGTCCAACCTTTGGGTCAGATTCAACATCCCAGACAGGGGATTGCCCAGCCTTCATTTGAATGCTTCCAGTGAAAGGGGGCCCCCGCCTCTCTGGGTCCTTGCCCAGCTCCCCTTACTGCGAGGGCGGTAAGTTCCCCGTGGGTTAAAACTCCACGGAAGGCCGTTCGGGCTAGACATAGAGGAACGTCCTGCTGGGTGAGGGGGGACTTCTCCTTGAGTGGAGGTCTTCAGGGCTGGGTGGGGCGAGCGGAGCACGGGTCGGGCTAGGTGGCCTCAACAGGGCGTGAGTGGAGGGCGTTGTGTGAACATCACCACTCTTGGAAATCAGGTCTGAAAGAGGCGGGTTCAAAGGGGTGTGATGCTCCCCTACAGCTCTGAGCAAGGCTTAAGAGGGGGTCCCTCCCCAGCACCCCACTCCTTGTCCTCCTAGAGATTCACTATGGCAGTGTTTCTCAAGCTCAGCCGCTTGAAGATGTGTGGACTTCCACTCCCAGAATTCCCCCAGCCAGCATGGCTGGCTGGGGGAATTCTGGGAGTGGAAGTCCACACATCTTCAAGTGGCTGAGCTTGAGAAACACTGCACTATGGGGAATGCTGAGGACCCCCCCCCTCTCCATCTCCTCCCCCACAGACACCCGCCAAGGGTTTTGCTTCACCGAAGTGCTCCAAACGCTGTGCCAGATGTCCTCCACGAACCGGCAGCAGGTCACCAAGTCGGAGTGCTGTTGCAACGGAGGGCGAGGCTGGGGGCCCCAGTGCGAGCTCTGCCCCTTCCTGGGCACTGCCCAGTACAAGAAGATGTGCCCCCACGGGCCGGGCTACATGACCGATGGGCGAGGTGAGTGTCTTCCTTGAAAGGGCAGGTCCTCCTTCCCTTAACGGAGCACGTGGCCCCTTCGTTGGGTCCCTAAGGTTCAGGCGACCCACCAGAGAGAGAGAGATTTCATTCTTTCTGGCCTTTTCTGTGGGTCTCACGATCGCTTTAAGTCGCCTGATTTTTACAAGGCAGCTGAATCAAACCAGAGCTCCGTCGACTGGACCGAAATAACCTGAATGCCCTTCAGTAGACTTTAAGGCTGTGTAACTAACTCTAATGAAGCTGCTTGAGGTTACAGTCATTCTTCAAGGAGCTTCATCGAATTTACTGCCTGTGGGTGATAGCTGCCTTTAATGCAGCGGCTTCATAATTTCTTGGGGGGGGGGGGAGGGATGGCATGGAAGGTTTGTCCCCAGCTTCCAAACGCCTCTCCTGAAAAAGGGGAGCGTGAGATGTTGTTTTGGAGGGGGCGTCCTTCCAGGCCATGCACCCCCCATCCCTTGGGGCCTGGGCTGGTGCTGGGGAGGACCACTGGTGCTGCAGTGCTTAATGGAGGATCCCCCAACCTCGCCCCCCTGCAGATATTGATGAGTGCAAAGTGATGCCCAATCTTTGCCAACACGGCCAGTGCATCAACAGCGTGGGCTCCTTCCGCTGCCACTGCAACCTTGGCTACGCTCTGGACATCACTGGGACGCTCTGCCAGGGTAAGAGAGCCCATCGGTCCCACCGGTTTCCCTTCTGTGGTGGCTGGGCTCACACGTCACCCTCGGAAAGGGTCCCCCAAATCAAGATTGCACCCGGGCCTGCGGGATGGAAGCCCTGCGTTGCGAGGCAGAAAGGGGGCGGGGCTTCCATTGCACCCCTGCAGCCACCATCTTGACTTTTATGACCCTACCCCCACCTCGGACACCCTTGCTGGTCTGACCCACTGTGGGGGCGTAAAGAGAACCTCGCCGTGCGGCGGGAACGTCAAAACCAAGTTGTGGAGCATCCGGGGAAGGAACGAACCCACGTTGGCCATTTCATTTCATTCGAAGGGTAGAATTTCGGTTGGGAGGGGGCTTGGCACGTGGCAGGCGATGGGAGGCCCACAGCCAGGCTTCACCACCCCGGGGTGAAAGGCAGTAAGGCCGCAAGGAGGGCCACTTGGCCCTAACTGGAGACTTCATCCCCTTCCTTCGCCCCTTAGATCTGGATGAATGCAGCCAGTCCCCCAAACCCTGCAATTTTATCTGCAAGAATTCGGAGGGCAGCTTCCAGTGTTCGTGCCCCAGGGGGTACTTCCTGCAGGAGGATGGCAAGACTTGTAAAGGTGAGATAGACCGGGGCTGTCCCAAGGGGGGACCGTAGCTGAGTCTCCCATCCGTTTCCACATCTCTCCAAATATTGGGCCCTCCACAAAATCTCTAAAAGTGTGTCTTTCAAGAAAGAACAAGAGTTTGAGAAAGTTTAGAGCAGTGTTCCTCAAGCTTGGCAGCTTGAAGAGGTGTGGACTTCAACTCCCAGAATTCCCCAGCCAGCCATGGGGAATTCTGGGAGTTGAAGTCCACACCTCTTCAAGCTGCCAAGCTTGAGGAACACTGGTTTAGAGGAATACTTAAGAGTGAATTTCTATGAAAGTTTTTAAAAACCTAACCTTAATAGCAAAACAGGAAGGGACTTATGAGTAGGCGCCTATGAAAGAGATGTGAGTGGGAATTCCATGAAGTTGTCCATCTCTGCCCCCCTCCAAGAGGGAGGAAAGACATGCCTTTAAGCATGTCTAAAGTGCCTTTGGTGCAAGTTCTCTGCAAGATTGACTGAGATCTTGCTTTGTGCATTCACAGGAAAGACACACACACGTGCACAGTTTTCACAGAACCACACCAGTTAATATATACTAATATACCAGTGTTTCTCAACCTTAGCAACTTTAAGATATGGGGACTTCAATTCCCAGAGTTCCCCAGCCAGCGTGGCTGGCTGGGGAACTCTGGGAGTTGAAGTCCCCATATCTTAAAGTTGCTAAGGTTGAGAAACACTGGCATATTAGTATATGCAGTCTGGTGGTCTGTTTCCGGAGAAGATGACTCTTTATCTTCCTGAATAAATCAGCTGTTTATTGGCCCTCTTCCCCCCAACCCTGCCAGCCGCTAATCTAGTCGTCGATCTGGAACCCACAACTGTGGCCCCTGGATCCAAAGCCCTTCTTTGGGGGATTAGCAAATTCCAACCCACTTCCTCTGGTCCTGCTCGGTACCCCTGAACGTACTGGCAAGGCTTGGTGGCACCGAGGACCCTTCCTGTCTGCTGCCAGCCAGGCCCTGGCAGTGTGTTCTGCCTTGCCCGGCCTTGGCAGCTCTCTTTCACAGACCCTCTTTCTCTCCAGCTTGTTTTCTGGGAGAAGTAGATAGCAAATTGGTTCAATGACTGGATTTAATTATTTGCATTAGGGTTGACCGGGTGGAATTAGCTTAACTCTGCAGACCTGGTGTGCTTTGGGGTGGGGGGAAATGCCCCCTGGAGTTATTGACCCCTGTTTCATGTTCGCACAACATATTGACCTTGTTCAGTGTCTTATGGAAACTGGGCCAATCCGAACCATGAGGACTAGAATTCGAGTTAAATTTTAGGGGAGGGGGCCAAAGCTCAGCAGCGCTGCAAAGATACCCCACTTGGTGGGGAAACACACCTCCTTGACCTTCTGGAGAGCAATTTCCAGGCAGGGTGGACAGTGCAGAGGGAAATGGAGCTGGGCCGGGTCTTCCTCCAGTCTCCCTTGTACGCTGAGGGCTACCAGATCCGAGCTGTAAATATCCAGGTGGCCCCTAGGTGGCAGCCTGCGAGAGGCAGAAAACCCAAAGCCTTTGGTGCCCTCCGGTGGGCATTCAGATGTCTGCGGCTCAGTTGCCGTAGGGATGGCCCCAGAGTCAGCTCTCAAGAGCAGAGGAAGAAAAAATTGCCGGAAGGAGAAAGAAGGTGGTGCATCTACTTCGGAAGGAACCCGCGAGCCTCTTCCCCCCCACCCCCCACCTGTAGGGTCCTCCACCCCCCACCTGGCAGGTAATTCTAGCTTCTTTCCTTGGTGCCCCAGACTTGGATGAGTGTTCCACGAAGCAGCACAACTGCCAGTTCCTCTGCGTGAACGTCATCGGGGGGTTCAACTGCAAATGCCCCCCAGGATTCACCCAGCACCATTCTTCCTGTATCGGTGAGTTATTCGGTCCCTATTTTCTAGGCACCGGCTCCCCAACACAGAATTGGGGGTTGCGTGGATCGGATTCCAGGCCAGGCTAAAACCAGGTTAGGTTATTTGTGGTTCAGCATTTTGTGAAAAACCCCAAACCCTCTGGGGTGAGGGTTTTACTGGCATCTTTTTAACTTTGCTAAAATTATTTTAGAACAGCGTGTATTTTCTCCGTCTGAATGGTGGAAAAGTGGGCTGCCAATTTTTGGCAATTATTAGGAATGCAGGATCCCTCGGCCACAAAATAGGGTCCACTGTTGCCCCAAGCTGCCCTCTGCGGTTTTGTGCAGTGTGTGAACTCAGCTGCAGCGTGGTTCCTGCATTCCAAGAACAGGCGGCATAGGAAAGTGCTTACTAGGAAAAGTAAGTACTAGGTCTCTCTAGCAAGCAAGCCAAGCTGCAAACGAACAGAGTGCTCAGAGATGTTTTCCACCACACTCCCATGCAGTTGGTTCTGTGCCTGCCCTTTCCAAACCCTGCCGGGCATTTTTTGGGGAACAGGATAGGGGCCTTTTTCATGTGATCGCTCACTACCTTTCCTTTTTGATCCCCTGCAGATAACAATGAATGCACAGCCCAGCCAACTCTCTGCGGGGCCAAGGGGCAATGTCTGAACACCCCCGGGAGCTACAACTGCGAATGCCAGAAAGGTTTTGTTCTTGATAACTCCGGCAGCAGTTGCGAAGGTGTGTGTCCACCCATGCACGCGTGTGTGTGTGAAGGGGGTAGGGTGCAACACGGGGGGCTGGGATCAGAAATCCTATGGCAAAAATATGGAAAGGTATTTGTAGCAACAGCAGTTGGGTGTTACTCTGTTCCAGGAATTTTTTTTTCAGTTTTCCAGTCTCGCCTCCCAGCCTGGGTCTCCTGGTGGTTTCCCATCCAAAGACTAACCAGGTTCACCTCCATTTACCCTTTCAGGATCAGCCGAGATGGGCAACATCCTACCTCTTAACTGGTGATATATAGCCTATTCCAGTGTTTCTCAACCTCAGCAACTTTAAGATGTGTGGACTCCAACTCCCAGAATTCCCCAGCCAGCATTCTGGGAGTTGGAGTCCACACATCTTAAAGTTGCTGAGGTTGAGAAACACTGGCCTATACTGAGAGTCACTTTTCTATGAGATGGGTAGCTATACGATTTTGATTGATGGATTGATTGATTGATTGACTGATTGATTGATTGATAAATACATACATACATACTGGAATGGAAGGGAATGGCTGCCTCTGAAATATTGTGCCTAATTTTAGGGACGCCATCTCCAAAAAGGTATTAATAATTATTATTTATTACATTTATATGCTGCTCAACTCCCAGCAACTCTGGGCGGTTATCATGAAAACCTTGGAAAAGAAATAGAATGTTCCAAGGGCTGGAGCACCTCCTTATGTGGAAGCTCAGTGCATCTGAGGCTTTAAAATGCAATAAATAAGAATCTTGATAGAAATGATATACAGGTAGTCCTCACTTAGCGACCACAATTGGGACTAGCAACTCGGTCACTAAGTGCCAAAGTCGCTAAGGAAAACTCACGTGACCGCGACTTACGATTTTACTTCTGCCTTCTCTATTAACTCTGCTTGCCGCAAGCCAGTTGCGAAGCACGCAAATTTATTTATTTATTGGATTTCTCCCCCGCCCATCTCCCCAACAACAGGGGACTCTGGGCGACTTACAGAAAACATTAAAACTATAAATATATCTAAAACACATAATACATCCAAAATTTAAAACAATACTAAAAATGGTGATTGCGTGACTGGGAGCCGCTGCGATGGTCGTAAATGCGAGGATTGGTTGCAAAGTTGTTGTTTTTCCACCGTCGTAACTTTGAATGGTTGCTGCACGAGGTAGTCGTTAAGCAAGGACGACCTGTGCAGTTATCCATGATGGAGAGAAAATGGAGAAACTTTCCTCTTGCTCTTCTGAGACGAGAGCCCCCAGCATGGTTGGATCGTGGGATATTCAAGACAAACAGAAGAAAGAGCCTCTCCCTGCAGTGCACTTGGACTGTGGGATGCACTGCCACAACGTTTTGTGAAGACCACCGCCGGCCTAGCTGGCTGTAAAGAGGGATGAGAGACGGTCAGCCCGAGCCAGCACGGCCGGACGTGATGGAAGCGGTGGCCCATCCCCATCTCCCGGGCTCACCATTCCCACTTCCACGGCGTAAGGCTGCTGGTGCTAATGCCCTCGCGGGCAGGGAAAGGGGCTTGCCCCCGTGGCTTCCCCGAGGGAGCCGGCTGGCCAGGCCTTCGCCCGTCCCTTTACACGCCTCTCTTGCGGCAATGAGTTCCGCTGGTGAACTCAGCCGCGGAGGAAGGCAGCTTTGCTTCGGTGGCCACGGCTGCTTTGGGTCCCTTAACTCCGAAAATGTGGCTCCCCTCCTTTTGCACAGACGTGGACGAGTGTGACGGGAATCATCGGTGTCAGCACGGCTGCCAGAACGTGTTGGGGGGCTACCGCTGCGGCTGCCCCCAGGGCTACATCCAGCACTATCAGTGGAACCAGTGTGTGGGTAAGTAGAGCCAAGGGGCCCGTGGCAGTGCTGCAAACCGGTGCCCTCCAGCCCCTCTGGATTCCACCCCCATAATCCTCAGCCATGGTTACACACATGGCCACCTACATCCTTGCACCCCGTAGCAGGCAGCCGAGCCCTGGGGCGGAAGGGCGAAGGCTGAGAGCTCCTCTCCAGACACCCTCTGGGTCTCCGCACCCTGTTCTCGCTTCTGCTTTGGGGCAGAGGGGCTGCATTGCCTGCTGCCAGCAACCCCCCAGCCAAATCCAATGTTATTTTTTCAAAAAAAGATAAAACGGACTTGCTTTTTTTCATAGCTTTAAATGTTGAAATCCAAATAGCTGCAGTTCCACAAAGGTTAATTGCAGAGCGCTTTAGGCCACTGTGCTGCAGCTGGCGACTTTAAAAAAAGCCGTCCAAAAGAAAGTGCTTTGCCCCAGGCAGACTCCCAGACAGCCGTGATTTACTTCGGAAGAGATGCAGCAAAGAGGCCCCAAATTATTATGATCAGTCGCCAGAGTATGCTAAATAAAAAGAATCACCTTCAGGCCCATGGCTGAAGACCGAGGCACACCATGCCCGAACTTGACACAAAAACCTGAGCACCTGCAGGGGGGTCAGAGGATGGCGGCTGTGAGGCTCATTAAAAAGCGGCAGGACTTTGAGCCATCTCGTCCCCATCCTCTTGCCTTTGGGTCACACCCCGCCCCCCTACCCAAGGGATACCCCTGCACAGAAATAAAGGCAACAATACCGTGAGATGCAAACACCAGACAGAGCAGGGGAGAAAATTTGACTGAAACAGAACCCTTTGGCAGGCAAGACCTTCTGTTTCCTGGAAATGTCAAACTTTAATCTGAGGTTGTGGGGAACTATGATGGCCCTGCATATTTTCCAGCTGTGGTTCGGTTTCCTTGCAGAGTTCTGCAGGCGCTTCTTGTCAGTTTTAAAAGTGACCCCGTTTTTCTGCATTCAGCAGAGGGAGGGGACAGAGACGTTCCTCGGGGGACTCTGTGCTGGCCTCTGGGCTCCTGGGTCGCTCTCCCTTGGGGGAATGTGAATTGTGAATCTACAGTCACCCCCCCCAAGAAAACCCAATCCTGGCACCCTGTGCCACGGGAAGTGAGGGGGACGTTCCTTTCCTGCCCACTCGTGGCCTTGTTGAATCTGGCTGGCCGCAGTTGGAGGAATGTTGCCGGGGGTCCCTCGGATGTTCTGTGCTGGGCTTCGGATGTGAAGCCAAATGTGCTTGGGAGCCTGTGGGGGCAAGGCTGCAGAAGGCGGCTGCACGAGCGATCGGGAGAAAGACGTGTCTCTTTGAGCGGTCGCAGGCCGCTGTGATGTTCCTGCCTCCCCGGGGTCCAAGATGCCTTTCTGAAATCAAATCCATACAGCCCCCCTCCTCGATTTACGGGGCATGCAACGTTCCTGCACAACCCAGGGCAGATCAGTCAGGATGTGCCCCTGGCACTTGAGGTGGGGCGGGGAACTCTCCTGCCCCCTGGCAAGCATCCCACCCCTCTTCTCGCCCCAGATGAGAACGAGTGCTCCAGCCCAGCAGTCTGCGGTTCGGCCTCTTGCTACAACACGTTGGGGAGCTTCAAGTGCGTCTGCCCGTCCGGCTTCGACTTCGACCAGGCTCTGGGGGGCTGCCAGGATGTGAACGAGTGCGCAGCCGGAGGGAGCCCCTGCAGCTACGGATGCTCCAACACCGAGGGGGGGTACCTGTGTGGCTGCCCCAGCGGGTATTTCCGGGCAGGGCAAGGGTAAGTGTCTCCATTTCTCCCCCACTGCTGTTCTATAGGGCAGAGGCCGTGACAGAGGAGGCATGCTTCCTAGGCCCCGAGAGAGGACTGTTTATTGCGGGGGCCTGGGACGCCCCCACCCCGCCCAACCTTACTGGGCAGGCAGAAATGATGGGAAATAGCTGGTCTCTCAGACAACCAGGCCCCGAGCCACGAGGGGCTCCGTAGGCGACAACCAGCACCATGAACTGCACCGGAAGCCAAGGGCAAACAGTGCAGTTCACAAAGCAGTGGGGATCCATGGGTGTATCTGGGGCACGCATCACTGCATTATGGACCAGCTGTAGCGTCCAAGTGGTCTTCAAGGGCGGCCCCATGTAGAAGCCAGTGCCCCGCAGTGAGACGTGACTACGGCAGGAGTGCCCGTCAGCAGAGCCTCCTAACCCGGGACAGGCACAAATGGTGCTCCAGGCGGATCTCCCGGCCACCGCTGCCACCTGCTCTTTGAACAGGAGTCGCGAGACCAGGAAGGCCCCCAGATGCCGCACCAACTTTTCTGGGGAGCGCTATCCCATCCAGGGCCATTGATGGAACAGCTCCAGAAGGAGGGGCCCCCAAACCCAGAAACACTGTCTTGCTGGGTTTAACCTCAACCTGGTCGTCTCCACCCAGGCCCACAGAGCCTCCAGGCACTGGGCTAGCACCTCTGTGGCATCCCTCGTACACCCTGGGGTGCAGCCCTGGAGTGGGTCTGTACAACTGGGTGCCCTGTGGCACCCTGTGCCAGAGGATGAGCTCACCCAACTGTTTCAGGCGGAAGTTAAATAGGAGCGGAGAGATTCTTGAACCCTGAGGGTAGACTGCTTCCCCCCTTCTACAACGACTGGCACCTATCATGGAGGAAGGAGGAGAACCGCTGTAAAACACCCCCAACCTGCTAGGCCAGCCCAGATACCCCTGCTGTGAGGCCCAACAGGGCAAGCACAGACGCAGCACCTCTGTCCAGAGGTCCTCCACAGGCGCAACCGGTGCTGTTTGGGTGCTCAAACTTGCTTTGAAACCAGACTGGGAAGGATCCTGACAATCCGCTTCTTCTAGAGGCTTTGGAGCTGGGCACCCACCATCCTCTCAGCAACTATCCCCAGAGAGGGAAAGTTGAGGACGGGATAAAAATGACCCAGCACCGTTGGATCCAAGGAGGCGTCTTTCTCCATAAAAGTGGAACCCCTGAAATTGTAGAAGTGTGATCCAGCGGAGCCCCTCCCTGTTGGCCACACTTCCTCCGCCCTCGTCTGCATGCTGGACTAACAAAGGAGAAAGTGGGAGCCCTCCTCTGCAGACCCCCGACTCCATTCAGGCTCCCCCATCCCCTGATCCACGTCTTTGCGCCCTCCAGGCACTGTGTCTCCGGACTGGGTTTCGTCAAGGAAGCCTATTTCCCGGCCCCCCCGGAAGAGGAGGAGGAGAACCTGCTGTCCCCGGAGGCCTGTTACGAGTGCAAGATCAACGGCTACCACAAGCGGGGCCGTCAGCGGCGCAGCGCGAACAGCACCCACGCCTACCAGGTGTGCCCACAGACCGGGGGGGACCTGCATCCTAAGGAGGGGGGCGTTCAAAATGTCCCCCCGATTTTAGGAGTTCCGCATTTACTGGTCCTCGTTCCTAGAGCAGAGCTGATGCCCCAGGAATCTCGCGTTTGTTTCTCTCCGGTTGTCGTACGACGTTGCTTGTGTAATCCAGGGCATCCACGCGGAGGAACAAAACAGCCACGATGGCAGCAGTTGAAGCCCCGCCCCTTTTATGCGTCCCTATGCAACACCCATAAAAAGAGGGCAGGGCTTGGATCGCAGCGCGGTGGGCGCCATTTTGATCTTTCTGACCTCCCCCGTAGATGCCCGCTGTAGTCTTTCATTCAGTTAATCTGGTTCTTGTCCCTCTTCCTCAGCATGAGTGATGCAACATCACAATTAGCAGACCTGTTGTGAAGCGTCTGTCAGGACCTGTTTGTGGCTTTGTTCAGATTCAAGTAGTCCTCACTTACTGACCGCAATCGAGACTGCCAACTTCGTCACTAAGTAGTGCAGTCATTAAGTGAAGTGCCATGCAACCACACAGATTTAGGATATCCGGCTGCGGTCATTAAACAAATCACCACGGTCATTAAGTGCAACATAACATGATTGTGACTTGTGATTTCCTGCTGGCTTCCCCATTGACTTTGCTTGCTGGAAGCTGGCTGGGAAGGTCACGAATGGTGATCACGTGACTGCCAGACGCTGTGACTGTCGTAAATCTGTGCCAGTTGCCAAGCATCCACATTGCGATCACATGATCACTGGGACACTGCAACGGCCACAACTACGAGGATCGGTCGTAAGTCTCCTTTTTCAGCACCGTCGTAACTTCAAACGATTGCTGAACGAGTGGTCGGTAAACGAGGACTACCTGTAGAACAGGGTTTAATTTGTTCCCAGCCCTGCTGAGTCTTTGTCCTTGCTAAAAAAAAACAGGCTGGACCATCTGCTCTTCTGGCCTGACCGCCTCTTCTCTTTGCCTTCGGCAGGCCCCGGGGCTCAGCCTGGCCAGCATCGATGTGGAGGCGCCCTTGGTTTTCACGCTGAACCTTTCGGATCTGGGCCGGAAGACCCATATTCTGGAGCTCCTTCCTGCCGTGGCGCCCCTGGAGAACCACATCCGCTACGTGATCGCGCGGGGCAACTGGGACGGCCACTTCCACATCCAGCAAAAGGAGGGGCTGAGCTATCTGCACTTGGGCCGCAAGCCTGCCGCCCCCGGCACCTACCTGCTGGAGATCGTCAGCGTCCCCCTCTCCCGCCCGCGAGGGCTGCAGAAGCCGGAGGCCGGCAAGGGACTCGACCCCCTGGCCGGAGAGGTCGGCCAGGCCCTGGAGATGAAGCTGCGGCTTCACCTCTTTTAGCCCCGCTCTCAGAGACCCCAGGAAAACGTGGGCCCAGGCTGTACTGCACCCCATTCCGGCCCTCCTGACCCCAGAAGCAATCCCTCTGCCCCTCCGGTGCCCCCTCTGCCGCCCGGGGCTTGCAGGAGGGGAACAGCCCCGGGCCCGCCCATCCCTCCCGCTGCCCCAGCCCAGCATTCCAGTGCCTCTGCCCCTCGCCCCGGGGCATGAGCCCTCGCCTCTGCCCAGCTGCCTTCAAGAAGAGGATCTAGGACCAGCGGCCGGAAAGGCCCCAAGGCCGGGCTGAGGAGCCCGGCTGCGCCTCTCCCCTTGGAAATCCCACGTGGTGCCTCGGGCTGCTTCGCTAGTGCGCCCCGTGTCTCTCATCACCCCCCCTTTTAATCCTGGCCCCCTCGCTTCCACTGCTGAAGTGCACTAGAATGAACTGAACAGCATTAAAGGGCATTGAAGTCTGGCATCCGGAGGCTGAAGCAAAGGAAGACGTTTCTGTACGGGAAAGCCTTCCCACGTTTCCTCTTCCGTTGGATCTACCACGTGCCTTGAGCCCAGGAGGACTGGCAGAGAGTCCTGCCATCTTGTGCCCAGGGACGGCTAAGACGGCGTCCCTGGCCGTGCAGTTGAAGCTCTGCCCCTTTTCACCTGCATCCTCTAGCGAAAAGGGTGGGGCTTCAATCGTGCAGTCACCCTCTTGACTTTTTTGACCCCTCCCTGCAGACTCCTTCACTTCAACCCCCGGAATCCATAACCAGCACAGCCAGCAGTGTCGATAAGGGCACTGCCGGTAGCCGGACCCTCCAGAGACAGCAGGCGCCTCATTCTGGGCAACACCGATCCCAAGATTTTGAAGCCCACTAGAGTTAACTGAACAGAAGAGATGTGCCTTGAACGTTAAGTGGGACAATTGTCTCTTGAAGTCCAAAGGAAGAAACACTCTTATTCAGAAGGAGGAGAACTCTGCTTGGAGCTGAGGGGGCCAAGCAACCTGGGGACAACTGGTCTGCTGTGGTGGCAAAAATACTTGAAAACATACGCCTGGTACGGGCTCCGTGTTCGCCACGGAACGTTTTAGCTTGTCTTTCAGCATCCAAAGCCCGCCTGCCTAGTTTGCATTTGTTTAGTGTGTTCTGGGGGACCAAGGCGCTTTATTTTCTCTGTAAACCCACCCAACGACCCTTGGAGGTAGGTCACTATCAGCCTTCCCTGGAGTGCAGGTAAAGGGTTAGAAGTAAGAGGCTCCCGACGCATCGCGTGAAAACTGGGTTCGCAGGACACACGAAGCCAAAATGGTGCTGCTTGGGCTGTTTTGGCCTACGTGTTGTGTGAACTCAGCCCACGCTTGAGCAAAGCGTGGCTTCGTGTTGGCATGAGCCTTTGTGAACCCTCGTTTTCGATGCTGGGGGAAAACAAGCTGGAGAGCGCGGGGGGAGCCCTTGTGCACCAACACGCTAGTCGAGGCTGGACGGGCTGAGTCACGGGTAGCTCCGTCCCTCGCGTGGACGCAGCTCTCAAGGCTGAGATCTCGCCTGCGCCACCCCGCCTTGCGGTGGCTGCCCACGCATCCTCGCGGGGCGGGCATCTGCCTCCTGTCCTCTCTCGGCCGCAGCCCAGGTAGGAAAGGGCTCCAGCGTCAGGCCAAATTGCCAGACACAACTGAAGAGGTGCCTGTCTTTTGCCTCCCCTTTGGGGAAAGGAGCAGCCTCAGGAAGTCGAGCTCCCAGGAGAAATGCCAGCGTGAGGTGGAAATGCAGCTTTTTTCCCCTACTATTTTAATAGGGGTAGAAGATCTCCAGCAAGAACTGCCTTTGAGTAAAAGAGGAGTGTGAATTAGTGAACAGACGCGGTGCCTGGACAGGGAAGGGGGAGTGGATCCGATTCCCAGCGGGGGCACTTAGCTTTCCAACCTTTGCGTCTGCATTTCTCTAGCATGAAGCCTTCAAGCTGACTTCAGTATTAGCAAAATTAAACATATCCACACTGCTAGTTGGAAAAATAGCTAGATGCTTTTTTGCTAGTATTCTGCTAATACTGAAAGATTGGAGTGAGGAGGAGGTGGTCTTCCCAATTAAAATCAGGTATGATAATTGATCTTCCTTAGCTTCAAAGATCAAGAACCTAGTACACGTAGTCCTTGTTTAGTGACCACAGTTGGAACTGGCAACTTGATCATTAAGCGGTCACTAATTGAAACTGCGACTGTGCTTACAGTCTGAGTTCAGCTTTCCTTTGCTTTACAGACCTGCAAAGGTCATAAAAGCAAGGATTGGTTGTAAAGTTACTTTCTCACCACTGTTATAACTGCGAATGGTCACTAAATGAGGCAGTTGCTAAATGTAACTTTTTTCCAGATTGGTGCATCAAATTTGCTTCCCTTCTGGCATGTTAACCAACCTCCCCTGTCCCATTAATCTCCTCCCCCGTCCCCCTGCCAACGCTCTAGGGCTGCAGCGAGCCATATCACACATCAAGAAATTTTCTCACTTCTCTGGGAGCATGCATGGTCATTTGGGGTGAAATGGTTTGCAGAAAAACCTAGCCATCAAACTGTGGGCGGGTGAGTGGGCGGGTGCAGACATCCACTTTGGAAACAGCAGTTGGCCTGCTCAGAGCACCTCTGTGGCTCTTCTGCTGAAGCCTGGAAGGATTACCCCGGGACCCTAGTTTCTTTGGAAGTCTTTGGACCACAATGCCCTGAATTCCCAGTTCTGCTTCCTAGTCCTTCTGGAAGCCATCATTTTGGAAAAGATGGTCTTAAACCTGAATTCCCAGGAACTCTGAAGGATGGGTTACTCACCAGCATCTGGTTCTAATGTGCTGCAGGGAAAATAGTTGGGGGAATAACCAGAATTCTGCTTGACGCAAACGAAGGCAGCAGGGGGAGAGGATAAGGAAAGGTAAGTGAGGCTGTCAGAATGGACAAGCCGCTTGGTTGCTGACTCCATCTAAGAGGGCCAATATCATATAACCTTTCCAACAACCCTGCCAGGAAGGCCAGTTGCTTTATTTGCTTGACTGCAGATCGTGGCCAAAGTGACACCCACGGGTGGGAGTTTTCCAAAGGGTTCCACCAGTTCCCGTGGTAAAAAGAAGGCAGCGCTTCAATCACACTCGCAGCTGCCGTCTTGACTTTTTTGACTGCCACCATGAATGCCCTGGGGGCTGGACTAGGGGACCACGGAGGCCCCTTCCAATCCTCTGAAAGGCTGCAAATCGCAAACGCAGTCTCCAGGTTTGGGCGTGGCGTTCCCGTCACATGCCAAATATTACCTCGCTCTCCTCTCCGGGGAGCTGTACTCCTTGCCCCCCCATCGCAGGCCGTTCTGTCTGGGGAGGGACGCTGAAGACGCCTGGAGCGCTGTCTGAATTGATGCTGGCCTGCGCTGCAGCCCGCCTCCCCCCGAACCTCCAGGCAGTGCCCCGGGATCCTGAACACTGCTGCAGGCGACCCCCAACGCTGCCCGGGGGTGGGGGGGCCACCGGGAGCCACAAACCTCACCATGCCATGGCTGGCTTAGATTCCTCCCATCTGGGGATTTGACCAACGGTGCTTTTTTCCCCTTCTTTTATTAATAATGGTGACAATAATAATAATAATCAAGTAGTGAAGGTGTGTGCAAGTGCGCGCGCGTGTGCATGTGGGATCCCCCCCCCAGTTGTCTGTGCGTGGAGCTGCAAGGTGTGGCCCTCAGTTCCTCCGCACCAAGTCCATGAGCTTCCTTGTGCGTCTGCAGCCTGTTCACGGGGAGGGTCGGCCACACACGGCACTGAGACCGAGAACCGGCCGCACGTGCGGCTTGCCCCTTTTCATTCTGTATCACGAGCGACGGCAGCAATAAAGTTATTTTGGGTTAAATCTGGTGAGGCCTGTCTTGTTTACTGTAGCTTGGCTTCCACTGCCCCCGACCCGTGTAATCACGCAATCATGCACTTGTGCTGCGCTCCCAGAAATGCCCACCAGTCTCACCACTCGTGTATTGTGAACGTTATCGTTTGATCGTGCCTGTAAAAAAAAAAAAATGGCACAATTGTGCCCATTGTCTTGGCTTTTGATTGCCTGTTTTGACGGGGATAAAACAGGTTGGCCCCCAGTAGCCGAGGCTCCCTTTAGCAAGCAGCTGGGTTGCCCCCCAGCACGCAAGGGCGATTCAAGGGTGGGCCAAGGAGAACCGTTCGCCAAAGTGTGCCATTCTGCAGAGACCCGCCCTTAAAGAAGCGTTCCAATGTCCGCTCCTTTTCTCCAACCTGCAAGGGCCTCCGAAACGTCACCCGTGCCCAAGGGGTGAAAGAGCGACCGGGAGGACTGACTGGCATCCAAGATGGTGCGTTTCTGGGCAGACAAAGACCAAACTTAGCAACCAAAGACAGCTTTATTTGGGGACCAAAGAAGGGGAGGGAGCTCTTACAGACAGGATGACACAAATGAGACCCCGTCCTGAGCGGGGGGGGCTCAGCCCAGCCTCTCCCACAGACGGACTGGTTTCAGCTTGTTTCCAAAGCCTTCTCTGGCGCCCATGGAACTCCCTGCCACAAGCTGCAGCCGTGACAGATTTCCTCTCCTCCTCCAACCAGAACGGACCAGGGTGCCAGGGCGCCCTGCCCGCCACTCCGCACCCTGCTTCTTCGTCTCCCAAGCAGATCTCCAAGGTGGCTTCACTGGGGACCTTCTGCAGGCCCCGAGCTGTAGCAGGACTGCGGGATCCCAATTCTGGCATTAAGTTCCCAGTCCCTGTGGCTGCAAACAAGGGGCCTTCCGAAGATATTTTATACTGCGTCTGGCCTCTAGATGAGCTGGACTACAACTCCCATCCTCCTCAGGCACGTGGTCCAACACATCTGGGTAGTAGCTCCCCAAGGTTTCAAGGCCTGGTGGGTCTTGCAGAGCTTCAAATGTTAGGGGCCCAGAAGCTTTGGGGCCCCTGACTCATCTTTGGAAAGAGGCCTTGGTTTGGTTTGCCCCCCTCCTGAACCCCATCACAGGGGGCTCTTATGGTGGCAAATGTGCTCCAGACACCCCCCATGAGCCATAAGGAGAACCTGCATGTTCAGAGGCACTCTACCACTTTTTTTTTTTTCCCTGTACAAAGAACAGGGGGCCTCTTGCTTGTTCCTTCTTCAGCTTCCCAGGAGCATCCTTTGGGTGGAACTGCGGTGCCCAGATGCCCCCCCAACTGCCAAGGCTCCCTGAATCCCCATGGCATCGCTAACCCCCTTTCCACTCCCTGCATTCACACAACTCCTTTAACCCACTTCTCGGAGCAAGGCCTTGCTCTGGGCTGACCTGGTGCATCCACGCCCACAGCCCCCAAAGCCACCCAAAAGCTAACCAAGGTCCGTGCATCACCACCACGACCTCTGGGGGGTTCCCAGGGAAAGTACCCTATCCGAAAAGCTGCTTCTGGGGGGGGGCAGGCGAAGAGTATTGCGGCAAGAAAGGATTAAACGCTCTTCCCCCCTCGATGCGCTTCTAAAAACACGGCACCACGTAGCGTTTGAATAACAGTTTGCCCTTCCTGCCCCCCACAAAATTTATGATCTGGGGCTCCTCAGTGACCTCTGAATTTCCCAACAGGGCCCAGGGCCCTTCTCCTCCTTTGCCCCCCAAGCCCAGCTCAGCCTGCCCTCCCCAGGAGAAGCCCAATGGAGGGGAGGGGAGGGGAGGGGAGGGGCTGGCTGGCTCATCTGCACCCCCGCCCTGCTCTTGCCCTGCGCCCTGCGCCCTGCGCCCTGCGTTGGCCCAGATGTAAAGACCCAGAATGCCCAGCCAGAGTATTATCTGTGGGGCAGGGGCTGGAATGACCCAAGCCAGGAGGGAGAATGATCCCCCAGCTCCACCCCGGAAGCCCAGGCCAAGAGGGGTGACTCTGGTCCATCCCTCCTAACTCACCATTCCCCCCCTCTGCCCCCCGGCTTCGATCTTTCGCTCCGCCCACCCCAGCGCCAAACCCAGAGCCCCCTCGGGGGAAGCTGCAACAGCCGCCTTACGATCCCCGCGTTTGGGCCCGGAAAGCGAGCCTCGTTAATAACGCTCGTTCTCATCAACGTTACGATTAATCAGCATTATCCGTGGAGGGTTTCGGGGCACGGGAGGACGGAGCGCCCATCAGCGCTGGACAATCACAGCTCAGTTGTTGCCGGAATGCCACAGATACTCTCAAGAGATCACACTTAGTCGTCACATACATAGACAGACACACGCACACACACACGCCAAACACCGACAGACACAGAGTTCCCACACTTTAAAGCTGAAAGGAGCTTTTCGCTTGCAGAGAAAAAGGTGTTTTTAGCGTTGGGCAGTAAACAAATACACACCGCCTGCACCGTCCTGGGCCCTCCACAACATCCCCCTCCAAGAGTACAGCACCCCCTAATCCCCCGTCATGCTGGCTGGGAGTCATAGGGCGCGTGGTCCAAGGTGTCAGGAGGGCCCAGGTTGGGAAGGGCGTTCTAAGACAGGCATCCGATTGCCTTACGGGCGTTTGGTCAGGAAAGTTTCCAGCTGCCCCGCAAGGTAGGCCAGCGGGCAAGAGAGGGAAGGTTAAGGGGCCGCGTGACTGTTAAGGCCCCGGCGTGAATTCAGGATGAGGTGAAGTCCGGCCACTGAGTGGCAAACTTCTGTTTTTCGAGCCAGCCTAGGGCAGGGAATTAGGCGTGCTCCAAGCATGCAACACTTGCACACAACTTGTGCGCAACTTTGGCCCCCAGGTTTGGGGGTGGAGGGCAGGGAGCAAGAGAGGAGCCCAGCTAACGCCTGGATTCTGCAAGGGTTACACACGGGCCCCCCCGGAAGGCCCTCCTCGCTCGACTGCCCCCTTTCTCTACAGCACAGGGAAACACCAAGAAGCCACAGCAAGGGGGGCCTGCCCCTGCCCCCACAGACAGACACCTCACACAGAAACACAGAGAGGCAGCGGGCCCACACAAGCACTGGGGGCCGCCCCATGCGGGCCCCAGAGCCCCTTCCTCCGCCGCAGCTCCCCGCCGGGCCCCCGGCCCTGGGGCCCGGCTAGACAAGGGCATAGTCGAACTGGCCGCGCTCCAGCCCCTCCTTGTGGTCAGTCCAGGAGGAGGCTGGCATGCGGCTGTAGGGGTCCAGCAGGATGCGGAAGCAGCGCACCATCAGCATCACCAGGAAGATCAGCAGGAAGATGACGAAGGCGAAGACGGTCTTCTGCTCGGCGTCCATGCCGAGGGCCCCGGGGCCGGGCTCCGCCCGTCCTGGCGAGAGCAGTTCATAATCCAGGGTCGAGGCGTCGTCCATCACGGCGGCGCAGCAAGCCCACCGCGGGGGGGGCGGCGGAGCCCGGCCGGTCACACAGCCCCCATCTTCCAGCGCGGGGCGGGGGCCGCTTCCCCCAGAAGGCCTCCCACGGCCAGAAGGGCTAGGCCACGGCGGGCAGCAGGGGAGGGGCAACAGGGCCACGGCCACGTGCCTCGGGCGCCTGGAAAGGAAGCAGACGGACAGCGCCCTCGCTCTGGCTCTTGGGAGCAGCAGCCCCTGGGCAGGAGGACTCTGCAGGAAAGGAAGGCCCCGCTGCCCTTGGCCGGAGTAGCCCGCAGCAGTGCTCCGGTCCCACAGAAAGGAGGGGGGCCCTGGGCCTTCCTGTTTACCCCTCCGTCCACCCACCATCCCCTGCCTGCCTGCCTGCCTATCAGCTATCTATCTATCTATCTATCTATCTATCTATCTATCTATCTATCTATCTATCTATCCATCCATCCATCCATCCATCCATCCATCCATTTCTATCATCTCTATCTATCCATCCGTATCTACTTCTTTCTGTCCATCCATCCATCCATCCATCCATCCAACCATCCATATCTATCTACCCACCCATTTCTTTCTATCTGTCCATCCATCCATTTCTTTCATCTATCTACCTACCTATCATCTATCATCTATCCATCCATTTCTACCTGTCTATCTATCCATACCTCCATATCTATATCTATCTATCATCCATCCATCCACCCATCCATCCATCATCTATCTATTTATCTATCATCTATCCATCTCCTTCCTTCCTTCCTTCCTTCCTTCCTTCCTTCCTTCCTTCCTTCCTTCCTTCCTTCCTTCCTTCCTTCCTTCTGTGAGAGATGGATAAAATATGTTATTATTGACAAAGAAATAGTAGCTTGAGCATGCTAAGAGTGCAGCTGTGTGAGAGATAAGGAAGTAGTGTTAAGTGTTATGGTTATCAAATAGTGGCAGATGGAGAGGAAGTTGTCTCCTTGTGTGGGACAATGTAAATACCAATTAATTTGGAGCAATCTTTATCAGTACAGTGGTACCTTGGGATACGAACGCCTCTACTAACGAACCTTTCGGGTTACGACCAGCTCCGGCCGCAAAAATTTACCTCGATGTGCGAACTCCGCCTTGGGGTACGGTCATTTTTCCGCCCTGACACGTGGTCCGCGGCCATTTTTCCGCCCCGACGTGTGGTCCGCGGACGCCAGAACGGATTAACCGTATTTACATTGAACCTTATGGGGAAATTTGCCTCGAGGTGCGACCAAATTCGGAGGGCGGAACGGATTAACTGGATTTACATTGAACCCTATGGGGAAATTTCCTTCGGGTTACGACCAACTCGGGATACGCCCAGAGTCACGGAACGGATTAAGTTCGTATCCCGAGGTACCACTGTATAATGCAAATAGCTGAAACCTTGAGCAATTACCATAGATGAGGTGGGAGGGACCAGGGAGAAATCCTAGAGCGGCCGGAAAGACTGTACACCCAGAGTGCCTTAGCCAATGGGGAAAAGGGGAGGGACTTGCGATCGGGAAGGTATATAATGAGGCCGGAGTGTGTATGTGGGCGTGGCTTCTTATTGGCACCGAAGCCCACCGGCCTTTGCAAACGCTTCCAATAAACTTTACTTCTGACTAACCCAGAGAGAGATTTGTGGTGCTTGCTTCGCACCCTCCCTCCCTCCATCCATCCCATTTCATGCTGCCAGATCAACAGAGACTTACATACTAGTTGCTTAACAACTATTTGATTTTCCTCCTCTTTACTGAACGGGGGGTGGGGGGACACTGAAATCCCCCCAGGCTTTCTTAGCTAGCCCAGCTCCGGCTGCCGCAGGTCCTGCCCAGGGGCCCGGCACTTGGCTCGCCCCCACACCCACCAAGGGAGCGCCCGCTGGCGCTGCGTGGATCTCCTTCCCTGGGCCTTTGGCGCAGGGTAAGCGGGGGAGGACCCCACACCGGGACCTCAAATGGGGCTGCCTCAAGAAACGTGGATGTGGGTTGGGGGCCCTCCTGCTTTCACGAGGGCAGAGTCGCGCAGGTGAACCCCCCCAACTCAGCCTCGAGGTCCAGGGAGGGCAGCAGGTGTCTGGGGGGGTCCAAGCCGCAAAACCGTCTGCTTGCCAGCCTCCCTTTCGTGGCCGGCGCCAAGGGGTGGGGAGCGGAGCAGCAGAGCCCCCCTTTCATAACTCTGGGGAAACTGCGGCCTCTGCACCCCACGGCGCCAGTGAGGCAGCACCTTCCCGCCCCGCCCCACAGGGATCCAGCCGGCTGGAGGTTGGTCGGGCAGTCCCGGGACCGGGTGCTGGGCAGGGGGAGAACCGGGAGGAGCACAGCGCCCCCCCAGTTCCTGAAAGGGCACTGATTTTAAGTTCATGCTTGGGGGGCCCTTCTGGAACTGAGTCCAGGGCTGCCCAACGATGCCAGGCTGAGATCAGGAGGAGCCACTCCCCAAAGCGGTGCCCCTTTCGTAAGATTTGCAAGTGGGAAAAGGCGCTCCCGGACCCCGGACGCTTCGAGGCTCCAGAGGACTCCGGTAACCATCCAGGCCACACGCAAACTGGTCTGCGGCTTCAGTTCCCGCCCCTCCCTTATGACTCGACTCCGCCTTCCGAAGGCGGGGCCACCTGATCTCCAGGGGCTCAGGGGGTAGAGTCAGGGCAGGTGGGCGGAGCCTGGTGGGACGGCAGGCCCTGCTTAAAAAGGGCCGAGCCCCCCAGCAACAGCTCTGCCCCACGTTTGGCTCCCTTTTATGCAGCCCCACAGCGGGGCTGCCCCCAGCGCTAGAGAAGAGGGGATCCACCAGGCATCGCCAGCTGGGGCAAATGTCTTAGCGGGCACCCCGTTTCTCTCGGGCACTGCTCAGAGGGGATGCCCCTTCCGCCCAGCTGCGGGTCCAGGCCGGGGGGCGCATAAGAGCAAAGCTTGGCTGCCTACCTCCTGCCTGCCCTCGGAGGGCACCTGCATCTCCAGAGCCGGGGGAGAAGAGACCCGCGTCACGCAGCTGCCCGTCTTGTGGGTTCTCCGCATCAGGCTGCAGCTGCGGGAGAGAGAGAGGAAGGCCTGGATGACGCACGCCTGCCTTGGCTGGAGTCCCCCCCCAGGTGTGCAAACTCCTGGCTCTGATGCTTGGTGACGCCCCCCCCCGGGGCCCTCCAGGCGAGTCCGGCACTTTGCTGCTCATACGCCAACCAGATGCCCTTTGGGGGCTCCCGAGACGGGGATGGAGCCCTGCCCCTGCGAACGCCCCCAGCCAGGTGGGGATACCGACTCTTGAAGCCCAGGAGGCCCAGATGGACTGGTCCGCCCCTCCCCCTTCAAGCCCCCCACGTTGGCAGCCACCCCCACATCCGGGGGGAAGGAACTGCCGGGGGTCCTGCTCTGGGGGATTCGTTTCGGAATGTGACGGAGAGGCTGCCCGGCTCCAAAATGACCCTGGGTGGCCCACATTGAAAGGAGAACCATGCAAGGAAAGCAGCGAGAAAATCCCGGCGTCTGGACAACCCCCCCAACAAGAACCGTCCCCAGCCGGGCTCCGCCCACACCCTCCCTATCCCAAGAGCTGGGAGACCAGCCAACTTTTAATTTGGATGGCTTTTTACGATGGCTTCCTTAAGGGACTGGCCGCGGGTGCTCTAATGGCACGACTGCAATCCCCGAAGCGTTCCTCTCAATTGCGGCCAGCGAAAGAAATGCCAGCAGTGGGAAGGTACAGGGAGTCCTCGTTTAATGACGGCAATGGGGACCAGCAACTGTCGCTTAGTGACATGGTCGTAAAGCATGATGTCACATGACTGCCCCGCTTAGTGACAGAAAGTCCAGCACTTCCGGTTGCCATTGTTAAGTGAGGACCTCACGTAGTTGCCATTTGTGACCTCCTGCCAGCTTCCCCATCAACTTGGCTTGTCGGAAGCCGCCTGGGAAGGTCGCAGATGGTAATCGCGGGACACCACGATGGCTGTAAGTCCCCTCATTCAGCGCTGTCGTAAGTTCAAATGGTCGCTGAACGAGTCATCAGTAAGCGAGGATCACCTTAGAGTGCAGCTGGACCAGGGCAGGGACTCTCTTTGTGTGGCACTGCTTCTCAAGGACCCCAGCCAGATGCCCTCCGCGACTGGTAGCTGACCCTGGATCCACATCTCTGCTAACAGTGGGACGCCTGCCCCTCCCCTCCCCCCCGTTCTCCCTTGGGCTCTTCAACCCAGCAAAGGTGTCGGAGGATGAACTTCGAAGATGCCACCAGCGGGCCCTTCCTCAGGCTCTGCCTCAAGGACCTGGCATCAGAGACGCTGCCAACGCAGCCTTTCTGAGATGATCCAGCTGCGTTTCAATTCCCGCCAACGGGCAAGAACCAGCAAAAGGAACTGAGGGGCTTCAGACACTCCCCACCTGGGGGCAGCACAGGGCAGAGGTTCCAGATGTTGGGGACAACACTGGGCTGCAGGACAGAAACCTGGGGCAGCGTGCCAGGCCTTGGCCTCCTGTGGCTTTAGCATGGGCGCTCCTCTTGCATTCTTGCTCGACACTTTTTCCCCAGCGGGGTCTGCCGAGAAAGACGGCAAGCAAGTCAAGAGTGCCCCGAGCATATGCAGAGTGCTTTCCTCAAGCTGCCCCTTGCCCTGAGAGAGGGAGAGGGAGCGTGGTACCCAATCAGAAAACCTCGCTTCCAGGAGGGCAAGCAAGACCCCGAATGCCTCGCGTCACACCTGCTGCGTGAGAAAGGGGCATTCTCTGCTTCCAGAAGTGGAATGGTTTGTTGGGAAAAGCTGCCTGCTTTTGCCCTCGCCAAACCCATTTTGAAGAGAAGCAAGAAAAAGGTTGCATCATTTCTAGCGATGGGCAGAATTAGCTGCGCAACAGCCAAACTCAACTGAGGAAAATAATTTAGTACGGAAACCCGCAGGCTTTTCATTCCCACCTGCCCCCCTTCCTCCCCCAAATCTTTATTTGGCACTTGGTGGGTGACACAGCCCTTCTTCTCCTGCATTTCGAAGCCGAGAAAAAAACACGACAGAGGCTTTCTCTCCTTCCCCCAAAATCTGGCTGGCAGGAAGTGCGCGATGCTGATCCCTGGTGAGGCTGAACCAGGGTTACGCGGAACCAGAAGAATGACCCCGAGAAGGAACACTTGGATGCACGTCTGAATGGAGGCAAAGGGACAGGAGGGAAGCCGCAGCAGCCGCTTTTGCCAGGACCCTGCCTCAGTCCAACCAGGGCTGTGTCGAAGCCCCGCAACCATGCCACAAAGGTGGTGAGTCGGGAGGGGGGTGCGTCTTGATCCAAGCAAATTCTACCGACATAATCCCCCAAAGGCCAAGGACTGGCTCGGGATATTGATCGAACTGAGCACCCTGGTTCCAGCAACGGGCAGCCATGCCCGCCGATGGCCCGAGCAGCTGGCCGCCCGCAAGGTGGGACGAGAGGGACCAAAGGGCTTCCCTTGGAAACTTCGGGTCGTTTTCTTTCAAGGAAGGGAGCCGGCCTCAGCTGCAGGGGCTTTCTGGGGCCTGCATTTCTCTCCACGCCAAGGGCCAACGCCACGCTGGGTTCCTACCAAGACCCTCTGAATATCTGCTAGGGTAGTGTTGCTGGCTGGGGGATTCTGGGAGTTGAAGTCCCCACATCTTAAAGTTGCCAAGGTTGAGAAACACTGTGCTAGGGTGTCACGCCAGTAAGCCAAGCCGCACATGGTGGCCGAGGCCACCCCACACCCCCACCCTGGTCCACAGCCGGAAATTGCCCCTGCAAGTCACCGTGCCTCCCTTCCAGCTGGAGGGTCATATCCAGCGGCCTTCAACGGACCTTGGCCGAGCCACAGCAGAGTCCAGCCTCCTTGAGCGCCCAAGGCAGGAACCCAGCGGTGGAGCCTCCCCGACAGATGGCCGTCCAGCCCCCACCTGAAATCCTTGCGCTTCCTTGCCCTGCCCAAGGGGCCAGCTGTCACCCACAGTCCCTCTCCTGCCCGTCTCACCTTTCAACGGCGCACCCAGAAGCCCCGTGCACCATCTTCCACGCAGAAACTTCCCAAGGGGGGGAACAGCTTCCCTAGCCGCAAATTGCTCCCCAGAAGGTGCCATTCACACAACAGGCATCGCTTTGGCACTCCATCTTTCAGCCAAAGAAGCACGTGCAATTGTGCAGTGGGGTGTCTAAAACACACACACAGAGATCCACGATCACAAGGGATCCCGACTCACGGATCCAAAGCACACTGTTTGGTGGAAAGGCAAAGGAGCACTTTGACCAAGAAACAGCTCAGAAGAGTCTCGGCTGCAGCCAGGGCGCTGGCTGGGAGGCCCGTCTCGGCTCTCGAAGGGGCCACGAAGAGCCGGGGGGCCCGAGGAAAATGCCCCACAATCCACAGGTATCCAGCAAGGGACATCAGGCGTGTGATGACCTCATTACCCCTCCTTTCAATGATTTGCCTGCTTAGGGACCTCTCCGGATGGCCCCACTTCTGACGGCTTGCAGGGATTTCGGAGAACAGAAAAATGGAAGCCATTTAGATGTTGATAGGCTGCCAATTACTGGCAAGTTTGTTGCTTCCTCTGATATAATTGTTACACAGAAACACTGTTTTTTCAGTTG